>NW_004524681.1:9013374-9037854 GCF_000260255.1 Octodon degus
GCCAGCCAGCCCCGCCCCCTGGTGGGCTGAGCTGGCCACACACACAAATAAATAAATAAATAAATATTTTTTAAGAAATAATAAAAAAAAAGAAATATGAAAAACTAAAAGAAAAAAAAAAAGTTTCCATGAGGCTGCTTTCTACTGAGCGCACCTTGGCTGATGCACCGAGGAGGCTGCAATCATGTGGGTCTCAGGGGGTGCCGGGACCAGCTGGGAGATCCTGCAACTCTAGTCCCGAGTCTGCCTAAGCAGGGACTTCAATCGGCTGAGCTCTCTGGCCAGCCCTCCACCTCAAATTTTGAATCTCCTCTCTCGGAAAGACACCATTTCCTCTCGAGGGAGCACCTCTTTCAGCCAGACCCAGCCAGGGCTCAGAGGCAACTGATCTGGGACCTGTTCTTTATCATCCGATGGAACTGAGTCATAGGAAACAGATCCGTCTTGGTCACAATGTCACCTGCACTCCTGATGAAGGGACTGCACAGAGCTCGGGCAGCAGAGGTCAGACAGGGGCATCTCAGAAATGCCCGCACCACAGTGCAGACCGGACAGGACGACAACTCCCTGACACCCGGCAGGCACATCAGGGGGCTTGGGCCCTGGGTTCTGAGGCTACCACCCCCTTTCCATTGCTCCCCTCTGACTGCTTCGCCAGCCCTGTTGATTTCTGGTTCTTCCAACACCTATGTGCACCAGTTCCCTACAGTACATTCTTTGCTTCAGACACTGAGAATGATTTCCTAGTTAGATAGACCTTTACAAAGACAAGGTTTTTCTGGTGTCTTCTAACACTGGCTAAACCGTAACAGCGGCAACATCTGTTAAAGTAACGGGAACTAAACTACCTGCAGTGTCCCTGCCTGGACTCCAATCCAGATGCACACCTCCAAAGGACAGTTTGACCTTATGACTCTGTGGAGTTTACAGAATGCAGAAGCCGGGCCATGGTAGGCAATTTGGGCCAGGTGGATACGTGAGGTCACATAAGCAGTTACTCTCCTTTGCTGATTGGAAACCCATTTCCAACAGATCTGGACATTAGGTGCAGATGGTGCCTTGGTTTCGTCCTTGGGTCTAGGTGGTGATTCCACTGGGGCTGCCATAAAAGACACAAGACATCTTCTTCACCTACTGTGGCTGCCATCGTGGGGTCTTCCGGATCGTGAGCCCCAAGCAACAGTGCTGACTACCACAAGGACTCGCCTGCCTCAGAGCCCCCTGCCCTGCTCTGAGAAGTCTTCTCAGTTACTCAGTGAACTGCAAGCGGTTCTGCCTCCACTACCCGAAGAGGTTCTCCAGGCATTGTGCCCTCCTGTGTCCTGGCCCGGCAGGCCCCTACCCTCAAGAAGCTTCACTGGTATTGTGACACACTAGATATTCAAAGAGCTTGTCTCCCTCTCTGGAGCACAGACATTTTCCCAAGGCCACCAACATGCAAGGGACTTCTTGATGACCAGGCTAACAAAGTCACCATTGTAATAAACTACATGTCCTACTCCGTGTCTCTGGTAGTTCAAGCGCCTCACCACTAAACTATGTGAATGGGTGAGAAGTTAACACAGCCTGGGGGAGAACACACATGTGTGGAGGAGACAGATAATGAAGATTGAGGCCTAACCGACCTTTGGTGTGAGCACAGGGAGAAAATGCTGGGCCCCTCCGGCAAGCCAAAGGCCTGCGGGAACACGGCAAGTTCCAGGGAGCCGTGGGCACAGCGGAGGTCTGGCTGTTCACCAGGGCATGTGCTACAGAAAACAGGAGCCAGATGGGTCTCTTGCTACCCTGCTTGCTTGTTGCCATATCTAAGTAAACCACAGTGAGGTGCGACCATGCTCAGGGCTCTTTGCCCACAGAAGCCAGGAGTCCCCTGCCCTCTTTCAAAATTATCTCTGTGTCTAGATCAGCGGATTACAGTGCCTGCAAACAGGTACAGGGGCCGGGGGTTCGATCCCCAGCCTGCCGTGCTGGCCCAGCCCCTGGGGTGCAATGAGATGGCAACTGAGACTGGGCATGGTGGCACGCACCTATAATCCCAGCTCTTGGGAGGCCGTAAACAGGCGGATCACTACAAGTCTGATCTAGTAGTGAGACCCTGTAGATGCTGTACTAAATTCTGTGTGTGTGTGTGTGTGTGTGTGTGTGTAACCGGGGATTGAACTCAGGCCCTCACGCTTGCCAGGGAAGCACTTATTCCACTGAGCCATCCCCCTGGTCCCTATGTAGATGCTGTACTAAATACATTTAAAAAACCATATTATCTCTGTGTCTTGCCTTTCCTCCTTGTTCACCCCTTGGTCAGGGATCAACTCCGACCAAGGCTGGTTCCTGCGTATTTATACTCATTATGTCCGCTCTCACATAGTTCCAAACTGGTTCTCAGTCTCCCTCTTTGTAAAGATGGAAAAGACTATGTTCCTCAACACTGAGGCCAAGTAGGGTGTCTGATACATTGTGTCAACTTGAGAGGTCGGAAGCTTGTCTGGGTCAGCTTAGTGTTTCCACACCTGGGGTATGGGGGGCCTAGAGCGACTCAGCACAGAAATGTACATACAGGGCTGAGGAAGGCTTCCTCGCGCAGGCATCCTTGGAGGAGCTCGCAGTGGAAGGAAGAGAGAGAGGCTTGATGGACACCGCAGCTGCTGCTCCTCCTCCGCTCTTTGTTGCTTTCAGCCTCCATGAACTGCTGCCAGCTGCCTTGGAGCCAGCTGAGTATGGACTGAAACCTGCACTAACTGTAAACCAAGTAAGCCTTTCCTTCCTTCATTTTGAGTGTCGGATATTTGTCCCAACAAGAGAAAAAAATAACTGAGACACCGAGCTGGTCTTCTCTGGTGGGGGTACATCTAGCAAGGAGACTTTCCCGATTGTACTCTAGATCTGGAAACTGAGTCAAATACAGCAACCTGGGAAGGACACACGACTTGTTCCTTGGGCAAATGCTCTCAGCCTCTTGATCATTAATGATAATTCCCCTTCTCCCTCCTTCTCTCTTCTTTCCTCCTTCCCTTTAATTTGAATTGTGGATTTTTAAAATAGGACCTTTGTCAAGCCCTTATTAGTTGTCCGTCCATCTGAAACCTAGGCCTGTGATCTCTCAACCACAGCTCTGTGTGTGCCAGACTCTTCTGAAGGAGATGCTGTCTTCCTGCTTATTAAAATAACTCCACCCACTTTGTTTCTGAGGGTTTGAGTACTACTGCCTGAGCTCTGCTGCTTCAGGATCCTTTCCTCTGCAGGGCTGTCGTGGCATTTTGTAGATCTGTGACCCCAGCCCACAAAAGACTCACCACTGAGTTTCTCGATGATTCGGACATCCCTTCTATCAGCACATTCTCCTCAGTATAATAGACTGTCATCTGGAAGTACTCACAGGTCGATTTACAAATCTGTATAACCCATCTTGAAAGCACACACCCCTGAGGCTTTAATCCTGAGCCATCTTCTGGAGCAGACTGAATTTCTGTCATTTTCAGTGTTCTGCAAACCATCCCAACAGTAGGTTAACACTGTGTGCCTGAGTGTCAAGTCCTGTGTTATAGGAGAATGCTCCCTTCATCATAAATTATTCTTTATCCAACCTTAGTATTTCTCTCATCAATCCAGAATTCTTAGGCTCCACCATTAAACATACTCTCCCCACTTCTGCCAATACATATTAGCCAGATCCCGCAGCACCTTTAACTCATGGCCCATTTCCTGCACTACAGAAAGGAGAAGTGCTGCATTATAGCGTTTCCTGGTTCGAGCAGTTCTAGGCAGGTGGCCAGGTGAGGGTGGACTATGAGGAGTGGCATACATTGTCTTACATCACTTTCAAAGTCAAGGGGGATCTTTTGCCTTTGACAGGAAAGACTTGGGTGCTCCTCTAGCTCAGAGGCTCCAGGGCTACCATGGGAGTCGAGATCCACTCAGACTTCCCCATCGAGAGTTTCAGGGACCCACTCTGCCCCAGTCAAGACCCTGATATCAATGTAACAAGTTGTGGACCCACTCAGGGGACCCAAGGGAGATTATCATGGGTGAGATCCCAAGGTTAAGAACATACATGTGTAAGACATCAGCAACACAGCAGGGAGCAGGGAGCAGAGCAGACGGCCAGTGCAAGAGTGCTTGAGTCTTCACTGTATAATTCTCATACAGGTTGTTACCACATGTTTACATTCTTACATAGGGCCGTAACCAGTGAGTGCGTGTTTACCTGTGCTAAGTCATGGTCACATAACTGTATCACACTGTGCACCTGTGCTAAATAACTGGGGTGGCATCCTCAGGTGTCCCGAGATGCCCCTGGGCTCTGAAGTAGTCTGAGTAGTTCCCCACATAAACAGACTCGGGTGGATGAGAATGTGCTGTTCCGTGGAACTTTGCTGCCAGTGTCATCCTGGACCTGATTTTCAATGTTTGTTGACATCTGGCTGCAGGCTTTGTTTGCGTTTAGTTTATTTTTTATTAGTACATGTTTGCAGGACATAACGTGTATGTCCATCTTAGGGAGTGGGTACATGGGCGTCACATATCTAAACTCTTTATTATTCTCCCCTCCCCCATCTTCCTCTGTCTCTAGATCCCCTTCCTGCATTTTTATTTAGTTTTCAGTTCATGATGGTGACATTCATTGTGGGGAGTTGATGCACGAACACGATGCCTCTCAATCCTTCCCACATGCCCCTCTCCTCTCCCCTGTCCCTCCTATCTCTTGGCCTTTTTCGATGGCTGCAGGATTTGACAGTCACTGATGCACCACCAAGGAGGCCCTCTGACTGTCACGTTTCATCTTGAGTTCCAGGCTAATAACTTTCTGCCTGTCATTACTTCTCCAGCGCTGTGACAGTATACAAGAGCCATGCAGTTCCATGGCCCTCGTAATTACAACCTTCTTCAGACATTTCAAGAACCTAGGTTATGGGGGCTGGTGAGATGACTCAGTGGTCTAAAGCACCTATTTAGAACAAGCTTGGCAAAGCACAGGGACCGTGGTTCAATCCCCAGCACCACATGCCGGCCAGCCCCGTCCCCCCTGGTGGGCTGAGCTGGCCACACACAGTCACACACAAATAAATAAATAAAAATTAAAAAAAAAAAAAAAAAAAAAAAAAAAAAAAAAAAGAACCTAGGTTATTACACCACTCCCCTCCAGGAGTGCTCTGGCTCCCTTCCCTGCCAGGAGTGTGTTAACTGCGACCCTCGATGAGCCTGCACTGTTCGTCCTTCACTAGCTACCAGAGAGGGGACCCCCTCGATAGCCAGCCACAGGCTGTGGGTGGTGAGGTGAGGACTCGCTGCACTAGATGGATTCCCCAGGACACAGAGCTGGACGCAGGTATTTATGAACGGAGGTTTCTGAAGTGAATTGTAGGAACAATACCAATCAAGAAGTAAAGAAAGCTGGGAGTGGTGGCACATGCCTGTAATCTCGGGAGGCTGAGGCAGGAGGATTGTTGGGAGTTCAAGGCCAGCTTGGGCTACAAAGTGAGCTAACGGCCAGCCTGAACTGGATAGTGAGACCCTATCTCAAAAAGACAAAAAAAAAAAAAAAAGAAAGAAAGAAAGAAAAGAAACAGAAAAAGAAAAGAGAAAAGAGAAAGAAAGAAAAATAAATAAAGAAGAAAAGAAAGTGAAGAAGGACGGGGCAGTGGAAGAGTAGAGTTGCTTAGGAAATACATCAGAGGGGCCGGGAGATGACTCAGTAGAATAAGCACTTGCACAAGGGCTGGAGTTCAATCCCAGAAGGAATTGCATCAATCAGAGCCCCAGGCAAGGACCTGCATCAGCCAGAGCCCCGGGCTGGCCCTCTGGAGAGTTCCAGAGCTGTGGAGACCCCTAAAGTCACCTCACGTGGAGGCAAGGGGCAGCCTCGTCAGCCTTTGCACGGGTTAGTCCCCGGAGGGAGGCGACTGACGCTCATCTACTGGGAGAGGTGTAAGCCCTGCAGAGGCAGGGGGAGTCGGCTGTGCGACCATCGCAGCCCCCCGGTGAGCCGCTGGTCCCTCAGCGCCCCTGTCCTGCGGCAAGCCCTGCCCAGCACACCCCCACGTTGCTCCAGATTTCAGCCCCGTCAGTGAACCAGATTCACAAGCCAAGAGGAAGGGAGACTACTGATGTCCTCCGGACACTTTGCTTCTCAAGAGAAGCTCTGGGGAGATGGGGACCGCCTGAGAGCGTAACTTTGCTGCTCAGGGACTACCCCGAGGCCGCTTAGGATTCCCCACTTTCCTGACCTCCACTTCCGCTGAGCCTCTTCCTACCTTCCGGTCCCGCCCTGGCTCCCTCCAGACTCCCCTCCAGCTGTCTCCCCCTTCTCACCCCCAGAATCCGACTTCCTGCCCCTGCCTGTCACCTGCTGACGATCCCCTCGCTAAGCGTCCGGTGTCAACTCGTCGCACACCACCTTCCCAGCACGACACTGCAGGGCCGTCCCCACCGAGCGGAGCTACAGGCTGCTCTTCCTCTGCTGCTTGGGGACACACCGCGCGCGTCTGTGTCTGTGTCGCGCACTCGTGCTGTCCCTTCTGCCTGCAATCCACGTTTTCCCACTTCTGCTGATCGGAGCTCAGGTCTCTGTCCAGATCTCAAGCCAGACGTCTCCTTACTTAGGAAGTTTTTCCATAATCACTTTTAATCCTAACCAAAAAGAAAAAATAAGAAAATCTCTTTCTCTGGACTTCGTTTATAGCTCAAGGCCATTAACATAGCCCACCCTCTACTATGGTTACCATAGTTCCCCCAAATGAAGCCTGAGCCAGAAAATAAGTCCTAGAATGATTTTTCGGGATTCTCAGAATATAAGCCCTACCCCAAAAGGATCTCCAGTTAAGATCATCAGCCAGACAGACACATTTAGCATGTTCTTTGCAATACACAATGGAGAGGCCCAGAGGGATAGCTCAGCAGGATAAGTGCTTGCCTGGCAAGTGCAAGGGCCTGAGTTCAATCCCTAGCTCTGGAAAAAAAAAACAAAAAATGATACATTGTTATAAAATAACAATATTTTTATATAGTGATTTATAATTATATAATTAAATGTAAATGAACATTATTACTTAAAATAAATGACAATACTTGCAAATAGGGGCTGGGGAGATGGCTCAGTGGAATAAATGCTTCTCTGGCGAGCACAAGGGCCTGAGTTCAATCCCCAGTTCCACCAAAAAAAAAAAAAAATACTTGGAAATACTCGAGCAGGTACCTTTGGGTGGGAGGTAAACAGGTGAACCTGAAACTTATTGCTGAGTGACCAAAGGAGCAGAGACACCAGGTGAGAACAGGCCGCGTGATAAGGGACAGACATGGCTGTGTCCGTGCTCTGCAGAATTTAGCACGTCGTGAGTTGTGACAGATGGACTTAATGCCCTCGTGAGAAATAGAGACATTTTCTGAATTTTACTGCCTGTGATTTTCCCTCAAATGATGTGCACCACCCATCACTTCTTTTTCTGGGCTCTTATTTTATTTTTTAACTTTTAAAAAGAGAATACAAAAATTAGTGGAAAAAAATAGACATTAGGAATGATACAGAATTTTACTAAACAAAATGATAGGGATTCAGTGGCTGTTATGTTGCATACTATTGTCTTTATTGGGCTTTTTTTTTTTTTTTTTTTTTTTGCAGAACCGGGGATTGAACTCAGGCCCATGTGCTTGCCAGGGAAGCGCTTATTCCACTGAGCCATCTCCCTGGTCCCAACTGTTGTCTTTAAATTGCATTCAGATCACCAGATACAGCCTGGACTCGTGTTTCACCCCCTGGCCCAGTGCCTTTCCCTTCTAGGCATCTTGGCCCTTTCTGATTTCTTTCTCATACCCCTCTAGACAACATACAAATCTACAAATCAGCAGCGCAGCCCGAATCAGATTCACCTTTCTGCGCGTCTCCTCTCTTGGAAGTTTTAGTTCTTAAATTCTCACTTTGTGGGCAGTTTTCTAGCCTTTGGACAAATAGGTTTCTCTCCCCGCTTCAATATTTTGAGCTGTACTTGGCGAAAGAATGTGTCTGAGAGCCAGCAAGATAGCTCAGGGGACTAAGCACGAGGGACTGGGGTTCGATCCCCAGCACCGCATGTTGCGCCTGGGTGCAGTGAGCCAGCCACTGAGACTGGGGGTGATGGCTCAGGCCTGTAGTCCCAGCGCTGGGAGGCTGAAAACAGGAGGATCACTGTGAGTTTGAGCTGTGTAGTGAGGCTCTGTACCAAATACATGTAAAAAATTGTCTGAAAAAAATCTTCACCACCATTACTACAAGTATTTGAAATCCCTCTAACATGAGTTATTTCGAAAAATAAAAATTTCACTCAGTGGCATACAAAAAAACCCACATCTGCTGAAACTGAAACTTTTCTGGAGGTAAATCCCTCCCTTTAAACTAAAAAAATCACAATCCAAACCACCTAACATTATGTTTGGAATGAGAAATGTGAATCCTAACTGAGAACTGCAAAGAGCTGAAAACATCAGCATTCCAGCATGGCAAGGGACCAGAGGCCACCAGAAATCACAAAAATCAGAATTCTATTTGGGGTCCTTAAGGCAGAGAAAACCTAAAGCTTGTGCCAACTTGATGCTCCCATAATTTCTTTTCTTTCTTTTTTTTCTTTATTTTAGGGAAGGGTCTGCAGGGTGTTCAGGGTCTCACTGCAAAATCAGACTTGTAGTGATCCGCCTGTTTACAGCCTCCCAAGAGCTGGGATTACAGGCGTGCACCACCATGCCTAATCTCAACTGCAGGCTCAGCACACCCTGGGGCGGGGCCAGCACAGCAGGCCTGGGGATTGAACCACTGGCCCCTGCACGTGCTTGCAGGTGCTTTAATCCACTGAGCTATTTGGCCAGCCCACTTCCATAATTTCTTTTTTTAAAGATTTATATTTTTTTAACATTTATTTATTTATTTATTTATTTTGTGTGTGTGTGTGTGTGTGGCCAGCTCAGCCTACCAGGGGGCGGGCTGGCTGGCATGTGGTGCTGGGGGATTGAACCGCGGTCCCTGTGCTTTGCTAAGCTTGTTCCAAGTAGGTGCTTTAGACCACTGAGCCATCTCGCCAGCCCTTCCATAATTTCTTAAATACTTTTTCTTAGCCCATCTTTTCAGCTTGTACTGATTACATTCATTGTGGGAGTTGGTACGCGTACGTAACGCATTCTGACCATTTTACACACTCTTCCCTCCTTCCCTTCTCCCACCCTCCCTCCAGTCTTAGTATTACTTTTTAAAATGCCAGATAAGAGTTTTCAGGAGCTATGTCCAGAGAGAGCTTTAAAATGGGGCTATGTCTACAATGCTGATGTCTAATAAGTTCTAGACAATATCAAGTGATTTACAAAATAATTACAACATCTATAAAATATTAATTTACACATGTTGACATAAAATTTGCAGCAAATATGCAGTTTGAGAAACCTGTTTTCCTTTCAATACTAGAGGGGTATCTTTATAACTGCATGCTCAGCTTTGTTTAGAGATCATAAGAAAGATAAAAGTGGAGCTGTGAACAAAGGCGCACCTGCCCCGCCACGCCACCCAGCCGCCACCATTCCAATACACTGGTGTGAAATGTTCTCTTAATTCCAATTAAACGAGATTGATTATAGTGTCGTATTTTAGTCAGTGTTATATACTAATAAAACTCAAGTGGGCCTTGGTGGTGCACACCTGTGATGGCAAAATGATAATAACGGACTGAGGCAGAAAAAGTTCTAACCCAACTAGGGGAATTCAGTGATTTAGGGAGACCCTATCTCAAAATTAAGGACACACACACACACACACACACGCACACACACACACAAGTGTGTGTGCGTGTGCGTGTGCACCTGGGAAGGCTGAGGGTGTAGTTCAGTGCAAAGGTGCTAGGTTTGACTTCAAGTACAAGAAAAAGTTAATACAATTGCTAGCCCCTAAAATTATAAAAAGAGAGGTTCCGGCCAGATAGCTCAGCAGACTAAAGCACCTGCTTAGGCAGAGTGCAGTGGCCAGGGTTCGAACCCCAGCCTGCCGTGCCGGCCCCACCCCCAGGGCGTGCTGAGACTGGGGGGCCAGGGGGCGGCACGCACCTGTGATCCCAGCACTTGGGAGGCTGAAAGAGGAGGATCACTAGGAGTCCGATCTGTGTAGTGAGACCCTGTGCTAAATGCATAATAAAAAGAAGAGAAACCTCATGTCACAGTGCAGTATAGCATAATTGTGTAAATAATGGAAACACTACACACAAATACACAGTTTATCTCCTATCTTAAAAATAGCATTAGGGGCCGGGGAGATGGCTCAGTGGAATAAGCGCTTCCCTGGCAAGCACAAGGGCCTGAGTTCAAGCATTACTCGCTTTCATTTTACAGGGTTTAATTCAAATAAAAATTTGACTTGGCACTGTGGCAAGGCCTTTATAAATATTTCTTTTCTTTTTTTTTTTTTTTTTTTTATGTGTGTGTGTGTGTGTGTGTGTGTGTATGTGCGTGGGTGTGGCCAGCTCAGCCCACCAGGGGGCGGGGCTGGCTGGCATGTGGTGCTGGGGATTGAACCGCGGTCCCTGTGCTTTGCTAAGCTTGTTCTAAGTAGTGTGCTTTAGATCACTGAGCCATCTCACCAGCCCCCATCCATCATTCTTAACCATCATCATTTCTGTCACCATTCTGTCTCATAACTTTTCAAGTTTAAGGCTTGATTGAATGGAAACTTTGTGACGCCCCAACCTGCAGGAGGTTGGGCCTCGGGGGAAGAATTCATGGGCTGGTCACTGACGGCTGTGTTGTCAGGGTGCTCCGAGCAGGCTGCGTGGACAAGAACCGCACATTCCGGGGGAGCTCAGTCTCTGGACAGGGGCCACTGGGGTCCATGGTTCTACAGGAAATGGAGTCACAAGAATTCAGGGTTTGGCCAGTTAGGACACTGTACTAAAAGAAGGTGACGTGGCTGCATTTGAATAAATGTAGTTTTTGTATGTGGATAAGTGTAGATTGTTGTACATGAAAAAATAAGAGAGTCCCTGAAAATAAACCCTATTGCAACATTTGGAGTAAAAATTAATATAAGACTAGTTTTATTTGGGGAGAAATAGGCTATTGAGTCTACATCCGTCTCAGGACTTGCACTTGAAAGTGGCTTCATGGTTGGCTGGCTTGCTTGCTTGCTTGCTTGTGACAAAATCGCACTACATAGTGCAGCCTGGCCATGAACTGGCTTCTGTAACAGCTCCAGGGAATCCTCCTGCCTCAGCCTCTCCAGTGAGGAAATTGCAGGCGTGGACCACCATGGCTTGGGTTTTGATTTTGTTTTTTGTTTGGAGACAGTTGCTCAGGCTGGCCTTGATTTGGTGACCCTTCTGCCTCAGCCACCCACGTAGCCAGGATGACATGACTGTGCCAGCCTACTGGGCTTGCCTCACTTGTCCTTAGATGTCTGCAACCTCACTCAGCGCCTTGCCCATTACAGGACTTATTTTAGGGAGGGTATATATTTAGCTGTTATAACAAAAACCAAGGTTTAGTGGATCAAGCAAAAATCTCTTCCGAGAGACAGTGGCACTTGGTAATTTGCAGCTCTGTCACCCGCTGGGGAGCGGCCATGCCCCATGGGCCCAGAGGGTCCCAGCAGGTCCCCAGGCAGGCAGCTGGATGGTGGGAAGCACTGGAGAGAAAGGTGCCCCTCTTCAGCCCGGGACGTGGAGCTGTGCACACAACTTTCACACGGGAGCTTGGTCGCAGCCATCCCTAGCTGCAGAGGAGACCCGAAGCGAGCCTGTGGTGGGCAGCCCTGCACGTGCTGAGGCCCTGGGGAGAGAGAGTGGGGCGTTGGAAGGCAGCGAGCAGCCAGCTGGAGAACCAGGGCGGCTTGCTTTGAAGAGCTCCACCTGAACACCTGGACCTCCTCTCCACTTACAGAAGAATCCTAGAGAGTTGAGACAGGGAAACAGTAACGAAGAGAACAGTAGATGTGGTCGTAACAGGATGTAGCTGCTGAGTGGGAATGCAGAGAGAGGACGAGGGCTGGGAAAAGGAGCCAGGTGCCCTTGGGGAGGGCTGGCTGCGTGGGGGTCCCCTCTCCTCCCTTGCCTTTCCTTCTTCACCAGGCCTCCTTCAAAGTCACTTGGACCCCACGCGTGGTGGCGCACTCCTGTGATCCCAACACTCAGGAGGCTGAGACAGGAAGATGGACAGGAGTTCGAGGCCAGCCTGGGATATACAGCAAGACTATCTCCAAAAAAAGGTCACTTGGGCTTCACAATAGGCTTCATACTTCTGACTTGTGCCAGCGTGGTTGCAGCCAGTAATTGTCCCAGGCCCTTGTGATGCCACCATTTAGAATTGTTTCTGTCCCTGTTCCCAGCCCTTCTAGAGCAGCTTCTTCCTCTTCTTTTTAAGGAAGGAAGAGGACAGAAAAGGAGAAGATGGGCCCAGGGGAAGAACTTAAGGAGACACAGAGTATACACAGGAATCACTATGCAGTTCAGGCTGGCCTCAAACTCACTTTGTAGCCCAGGCTGGTCTCGAACTTGCAGCAATCCTCTTGCTGGGAATGTAGGTGTGTGTCACCATGCCTGACACTTTTTTTTTTGTACTAGAAATTGAACTCAGGACTTCATGTTTGCTAGGCAGGCGGCTCTGCACTGCTGAGCTATATCCCCAGTCCAATCACTTCTCGGCCTTTTGGCTAAGATCAAGTGTATATCCCCAGTCCACATTAAGCCAATTTTAAGGCTGGATTTATGAGTCACACTAGGAGGTCTCCAGTGTTTCCTTTACAATTTATTCTCTCTCTCTCCCTTTCTCCACCTGTGCTCTATTATATGTTGGTGACCCTAATGGTTATAAAAGTTAGACCATGGGGCCGGGGAGATGGCTCAGTAGAATAAGCACTTGCCTGACAAGCGCAAGGGCCTGAGTTCAATCCCCAGCACCGCAAAAAAAAAAAAAGGTTAGACCTAAGGAAGCGTGCTTCAAATCCACGCAACCCAAATATCCCACCAGAGGAGAAATAGAAAAACCATAGTCCATTCGCACCGTGCGTTACTGCACAGGGCAGAAGGGTCGATCGCCAGCACACAGAACACCAGGAGTTTCCCGTTCGTTAGGCTTCACAGAAGGCAGGCCCGCGCCGTACAATTCCATTCATGGGTAACTGAAGACCTGGTGAAACTCATCCAAAGCGACAGGAAACAGATCAGCAATTACCAGGGCTTGGGGAAGGGCACCACAAAGCTGAGGCTCAGGACCACGTGAGGGTGTTTATATTTTCATTGTGGTAAAATACACACAGTGCAGCAGTACCATCTTCACCATTTTAAGCGCCACTTGGTGGCACTGAGTACATTCACATCAGTGCCACCCGTCACCAGGACTTTCCATCTTCCCCAGCTGGAACCGTACCGGTAGCTCTAGCTTCTTCTCATTACCTCTCAGCCAGCCCTGGTAACCACTCTTCTGTTCTGAGTCTCTATGAATTTGACTACTGGGTGTGTCCCGTATGCACAGCAGAAACAGTGGACCCTTGAGTCACTACCAGCCCAACACGTGAACAACTTAGGTTAGGACTGGACTTTTAGGTTTAACTTAAAGCCAAATTATTATTATTATTATTATTATTATTTATTTATTTATTGTTTATTTATTTTGGTGCTGAGGACTGAACCAGGGCTTCCAGCTTGCTAGGCAAGCATTCTGCCACTGAGCTAAATCCTCAGCCCCATAGCCAAATTCTTGAGGGATGACCCAAATGCTGGCCACTTCTGCAGTTGTAAACAAAGACTCAAGACACTAGAAAAACATATATAAGCCCAGCTAAGTGTCAGTCTGAGCCCCAATGTGCGTATTTGTGGATGTGATATCAGTACAATTACTGATGCCAAAATCCCCCCAAAAAGCTAGGAAAGAAGCTAAGGAAGGAAGAGAAGGGAAAGTGGTCACAATTAAAAAGAACATTGTTAAAGAAAAGACAGCAACAGACAAACTTAGATGGCTTTGTTTTTGGTTTTTGGCCTTTTAAAGACAGGGTCTCAGGGCCGGGGAGATAGCTCAGTAGAATAAGCGTTTCCCTGGCAAGAGCAAGGGCCTGAGTTCAATCCCTGGTTCCTGAAAAAAAAAAAAAAAAAAAAAAAAAAACAGGGTCTCACTATGCAGCTCAGACTGGCCATGAACTCACTTTGTAGCCCAAGCTGGCCTCCAACTCACATCAATCCTCCTGCCTCATCCTCCAGAGTGCTGGGATTATAGGTGTGTGCCACCATGCTCCGCTTTGGATCAGATTTTGATTCTGAAAAGACTGAGACATGGTGAGCCAGAAGCAGGGTCCAGTGGGCTACAGAGTCTTCGAGGAGAGAAAGGACCCCTGAGAACTGGGTTCCTGATGTTCTTATGGTGCTGCAGGGTCCAGGAGATCAGAGAGACCCGCAGGAGAAACGAGGATTTCTTTCTAGGATTTTGGATGCACATCGACCCAGCTGAACTCATGTCCAAGTGCTGTGCTGGGCATTAGAACCAAGGAAAGGCTCTAGTTTCATGTATTTGGCTGGGGGGGTTGGCGTCAGGCAGGGGGCAAGGGTGCGGAACAGGACAACGCCATTAATAACTCAATCTTTTTTTAAAAAATGTATTTTTTACAGGGTCTCACTATGCAGCTCAGACTTGTAGTGATCCTCCCATTTTCAGCCTCCCCAGTGCTGGGATTACAGGCACACACCACCATGCCAGGTCTCAGGGGCCAGCTCAGCGTGCCCGGGGGCGGGGCCTGTGCAGCATGTGGTGCTGGGGATCGAACCCTGGTCCCTGTGCTTGCCTAAGCAGGTGCTTGGTTCACTGAGCTATCTCCCCGGCCCTAATGACTCAGGCTTAAAAGGAGGCGGAGCCTTATGAGTGCTGTGAGAGCAAGATGACATACACTCTATTTACAGGGCACATCTGCCAAACTGACCTGCCCAGAATAAGAAGCTCTAGCTGGGGGGGGAGGGCTGAGAGAGATTGCTCTTTAAGTCCATGTTCAAAGAATATTCTGAGGGGCCAGGGAGATGGCTCAGTGGAATAAGCGCTTCCCTGGCAAGCGCAAGGGCCTGAGTTCAATCCCTGGTGAATATTCTGCCAAAACCAGTCCAAAGTACAAAGCAATTAGGCTGAAAGAAACCTAGACCAATGCTAGCAAATGCATCTGTGATTAGAGATCCAGCTCCACATAACAGTTCCAAAGCTCCTTTGACAGCCAGGCAGCGCTTCTGTGTGGGCAGCTGTCCCCTGTGCCATGCAAGTGGCTTGAGCATAATCACGTTTTGTCCCCGACAGCCACAGCGCTTGGCCGGCCCTGTCTGTCCACAGAGGCAGCAGCGTGGCATCCTGCAGCTTGTCTCCCTGAACCACGTTCTCCGGCACGATTTTCCTCCCCGAATTCTTTCCTGATCGTTGGTATTCACTGCAGAAATAAGACCCTGGGTATCCTGGAAGTGACAATGAAAGGAAATTTAAAATTTTAAGCAAAAGCCTGCCACGATGCCCAGCAAGACCAAGTGTGACGGGTCCAGACAAACCCGATCACAGACCATTTGTGTAAGCTTGTCTACAAGTGACCTTAAAATGTAACTTCAAATGTTCCTTGGTACAACTAGCACTGATAACCTTGTAATGTAACTTAAAATGTAACAGAACACTTCTCCCTCTGTATAACCCATGCTTTGTATAACTGATGGCCTGATGGCCTAACCATAATGTTTAAACTCCCTTAGCAATCCATGATGTCATGTGACCCTCCAATCATGTGCACTAAATTTGCCTTTTGACCTTCCTGCTTCCATTCCTCTTTAAAAGCCTCAAGAGGCCGGCGAGATAGCTCAAAGGACTAAGTGCTTGCTTTGGCAAGCACAGGGACCAGAGTTCAATCCCTGGTCCCTGCCCCTGGGGCACGCTGAGCTGGGGAACGGGACCGGGCGTAGGGGCACACACCTGCAATCCCAGCGCTGGGGAGGCTGAAAACAGGAAGATCACTACTAGTGCGAGCTGCATAGTGAGACTCTCTACCAAATACATAAATGAAAAAAAGAAAAAAGCCTCAAAAGCTCTGACTGTTTCAGAGAAGTCAATGTAGTAAGCTGCCTCCTGACCTTCTCGGAGCCCCTTCCTCCCGTGGTTGGCATGCGTTCTGCAGCGGCGGCGGCTCACAGGGGCCTAACTTTTCCTTGACCCCCTACACCTCAGGCAGTGAATCGAGTGTTCTGTTACTCTGCGGCTTCCGCACGAACGCCAGTGCAGGCCCAGGGTGACAATCTCCCCTCACGTGGTGTGAGCAGGCCCAGACTTGGGAGCTCTGCCGTCTGACTTGCATCTGTCTTTCCAGCTAATTCATCCCAGTCTGTCCTCTGCTTCCTTCTCTTGCAAGCAGCCATAGACCTTGGCCTCACACAGGAAAATGACAACCCAAAGATGCCCAAAGGTAACTGTCACAGTCGAGCTGACTGCATCTGGCCTTCAAACCCACAGTAGCCTCTGAATTACTCTTTGATCGCAGCTCTTGCATCCCCAAACGCTCTCCCCTACCGCCACCACCCTCTCTGGCTTCCAGTCCGGGCCAGGGCTCTGTTCCAGCCTGGCCCAGCCCTCGCCCGTCCACACACTCTGTTCTGGCCTCTGTGTCCCAGGCTCAGTGGTTGCCTCTGACCCCTGCCGTCCTCGGAGCTGAGCGTGTCCACTGTTTTGAGTGCCACCTGCCAATCTGCTTGGTAAATATTTGGTGAACAAAATGAATCCTTGGACCTTCATAAAGAGCTTTAGAGGTGAAACTGTGACGCACAAACTCCCACAGGGACTGCAGGTGCATGGGGTGCCCGGGGGAGAAGAGGGGTGGTAAATCAAGGTCAGGAATGGCCGACACCCAGGGTATGGAGGGCACCAGAGGACTGCTGGCCTGTGCTAGTCCCAGCCCTCTGAACAGGTAATGGATTTCAAATCCACCAGAACTCACACATGCCTCAGCTGTTTTTAGTTCATAAATGTTCCATTCATTTTCATGTTTTATAATTAAAATTTACATTCAGCATGTGCTGGGATCTTTTTTTTTTTTTCTCAGTGTGAGATAGCTATTTCTGTCATTTTACCTGGTTTCTTAGTGAGATATTATATATACATTATAAAATATCCCACCTCAAAAAAATAAAATAAAGGGGGAGATATTTGTGCTTTCATGGGGTAAGCTTGGAAGTGGTACACTGTCACATCCCATGTGTGTTGATGGCCAGAACTCAGCCAGAAAACCTCTCCTGACCACAGGAAGTAGCCCCAGGCAAGACGCTATCACGTTCACCAACATGAGGAACAGCTTCCTTAGAAATACCTTGAACTAGGGCACAAGGGCTTAACACCCGACCAAAGAAGGACACTGATCCTGCCATGAAACCTAGAACGTCACTTAGCTGTGAAGAGCAGACCGCAAGCTGGTGTGGTGGCGCAAACCTGTGATCCCAGCAAGGGGGAGGCTGAGGCAAGAGGATCACCGAGAGTTCCAGGCCAGGTTGGGCTACAGAGTGAGTTCAAGGCCAGCCTGGACTATGTGACAATGTGACAAGAGCCTCTCTCAAAAATCAATAGCAGACTGCAAAACCACTGATAGATGAACATGGACATGCAATTAAATTATAAAGAAAAATCAGAACTAGGTGAGAGAGAGAGAGAGAGAGAGAGAGAGAGAGAGAGAGAGACAGAGTGTGTGTGTGTGTGTGTGTGTGTGTGTGTGTGTGTATGGACGCGTCTGTAAAGACCAGAATTCTTTCCGATCAAGGTAAACTGATCTCCAGATTATGCTCGGTGTACCCACAAAGCTGAGCTGAACGGTGATGACAGGGCTCCCTGGTTTCTAAGTGCTGTGTGACACCTCCTGCCCCATGCTGCGGGTCAGGTACAGAAGCAGGGCTTGGCTGTGGCCTCCTGTCCCAGGCACTGGGGAGAGCACCACCTTCACCTGGCAGTGGGGGCGGCACTCCGGAGGGTTCAAGAGGCTTCCCTTGGGTTCCTGGCATAGAGGCTGGAACCCTGGTCTGGGCGGGGTGCTGACCGGACCCTCTACGAGGCCTGTCCAGTGAAGGGCAAGGCTGTCCGCACAGGGCAATGGGGGACCCCTAACAGAGGTCCCAGGGGACGGGGCAGAGGCTGCAGTTCTTCCAGGACTCAACCTTGAAATCCACCTAGCGACACTTCCACCCTGTTCTGCTGGTCAGCGTGTGAAGAGCTGCCCCCGACCCCACGGACGGGAACAGAGACTCCGTGGTCCTAAACCACGTTCCCAACGTGTGAAAACCACTTTAAAAACCACTACGGATGGAAACCCTTCAGTAAACTCCAGGCAGGCCATGTGCTTTAGCCAAAGAGAAAAGGGGGAAAGGGTATAGACTACTTGATCCTGCTCCAGCTGCCAGGGCAGGAGGAAGGAAAAGGAACCGTTTCCCTCCAAATTCCCGGCACAACACTGAAAACACTAGACAATGGGTGTGGGGCTGCCAAAAAATATTTTTGGGGTAGCGAGAGGGCACGGTTTCCAAGGAATGGAAAGGGGAAGTAAGGCAGCGAGGCTCCGTTTCGGGGCTTGCAGTCAGCGGGCAGCCAGTATCTGCCCCTGGGACCGACAGAACAATAACCCTTTGTGTTCATTTGAACAGTGCTTGTAATTTTCAAAAGCCTTCTCACCGCTATCTCATTTGGTCTGGGTCATAACCCTGCAGGAGAATTCCAAGCCCAAGCTACTGAGCCTCAGAGTCGGTGGCAGGGGTCTGGCAAGGGTCAGGCCTCCTCCAGGCCTGCGCCCAGGGCGGCGAGGGAGAGGCACGGCAGCGCAGGCTGGAGCTGACCCGCAAGCCCCACGCGCCCTGGGACACGCGCGCCACGCCAAGCCGGGAAAGGAAAAGGGCGCTGGAGAGGCCCGCGAGGCAGGCCTCTGTCACTGCGCGGTGACTAGGGCACAGCGGCGCTGACTCAGCTCCCGCATTTCCCCTTCGCAACAACAGCAAGCAGTAGGGAACCAGCAGGGCCATTCTTCCTACAGCAGGGTAGGAGTCGGCTTCTCCCGCGCAGCGCCATCACGCACGACGCCATCACGCACACACGACGCCATCACGCACGACGCCATCACACACAATGCCATTACGTACAACGCAATCACGCACGACGCCCTCACGCTCGATGTCATTACCCTTGGGCTCTTGCACAGTAACAATGAATAGACAAGCAAGCGCAGAAGAAGCACTCAGACTGGCTTTGGCAGGACCTCTGCAGGATCTTCCGTACACATTTATGTTCAGTGTATGCTCATTTAAAAAGTAACACACAGAGATATGTAAAGCAAATAAGGTCTTCTGTCTTCTCCACCTCCCGTCCCTGCGCTGTGAGTGTCATTCAGTGTGGTCTGCAAACGTGACACCACCTGTTAGTTGAAATAAACGGTTATTAACTTGACCCTATAATTATTTTTCATTCTCTTACTTCCAGACAGGATCTTGCTATATAGCCCATGAACTCTTGGTGATCCTCCTGCCTCAGCCTCTTGAGTGCTTGGGTTATGGGCATGGGCCACCATGCCCGGTGCTAACCATGGAACTCTGAAACTTGTTTTTGTAAAAATTTATATAACTGCATCTCATTTTTTTTCTGTTGCCTGCACATTGTTACAAAAAACTGAGCAATATTCATCAGTGGAAATTATTTTACTTTTATGTCACTTTTTTTTTCCCCGCAGCTGGGGATTGAACTCAGGCCCTTGTGCTTGCCTGGCAGGCACTTATTCAACCGAGCTATCTCCCCAGCCCCTGGAGTTTTTCTTGTTTTGTTTTGTTTTGAGACAAGATCTCACTACGTAGTTCAGCCTGGCCCTGAGCCCACTGTGTACCCTAGCCTGGCCTCAAACTCATGGCAGTCCTCCTGCTTCAGCCTCCCAAGTGCTGGGGTTACAGATGTGTGCGCCAGGCTCTATGACTTTTTTTTTTTAATAGAAGTAATGCTTGCATATGCTTAAAAGCCCAGACTGCTCTACAGCACTGTCTAGAAAAATCTTACATGGCCCATCGGACCCACCCCACCATCACCACATCACTTCTACATGCATTACCCAGAGGCTTTGTGAAGTTTCTCTTATATAACTTCTATTGTTGCTTCCCATTGGATACATATAATATATATTTACAAATATTTTTTTAAATTTATTTATTTATTTTTTGTGTGTGTGGAACTGGGGATTGAACTGAGGCCCTTACACTTGCCAGGGAAGCACTTATTCTACTGAGCTATCTCCCCAGTCTTAAATTTTTTTAATTTTTGAGACAGGGTCTCTCTCTGTAATCAAGCTGGCCCTAAACTCACTATTTAGTCCAGGCTGGCCTCAAACTCATGATAATCCTCCTGCCTCAGCCTCCCAAATGCTGAGATTACAGGTGCGCACCCCCAGGCCTGCCTCTTGCCTTGCCAGCTGTAGATGTTGGCTGTTGACTCATTACAATGAAAAATGAGGAACTTTGGGGTTAAGTTGGTAAGCACAGTGCAGAACATTCTATGTCATTTGGTTAGGAACAGTCTCTGCGTACCGTTAATAATGAGTCATCTGGTGGGGTGACGCAAAGTGACTGCTCAATATACTTCAGCTACACAAATATACTGTTTTATAATAACTTGGGTTTAGCTCCCGAAGGATTCTGCACGTGGAATACCTCAATCAGAAGCACACCATGGCCCTTCTTTTCTTTTCCTTGAGACAGGGTCTTGCTGTGTAGCCCAGGCTGGCCTCAAGCTCACGGCAATCCTTCTGCCTCAGCCTCCCGGGTGCTGGGATCACAGGTGTGTGTCATCATGCCCTGCTCTAAGCTGCCTGCTGGGTCTGAGGCCAGAATGGAGGCCAATCCAGCAGGCAGGTCGCTGGCTCATTCGCCTATCCCAAGAATGAGCATTTCTAAAGCGTGTGGTGGTGCAGGCCTGTGGTCCCAGCACGGGGGTGTGGGGGTGGGGGTCGGGGAGGCACGAGGATTGCGGGGAGTTTGAAGCCAGCCTGAGCTGCACGGTGAGACTGTGTCTCCTGATGATTGATGATGATGATGATGATGATGATGATGATGATGATGATGATGATTGAGGATGAGGATGATGATTGAGGATGATGCTGATGATAAGCAAGAGTGATAGCTGGAAGCTGGGGAAATGCACGCCTGCTAGCCTGGAGACAGCACTCCCTGTCTGAGCAGGTCTGTGGCAGCTGGCTTGGGCCCTGGTGCGATGGGGGGCGCTGCGGGTGCTGGTGCTGCAGTCCCTGCGTCAGGACCTGGGACAGGAGAAGAGCAAAGGGGAGGGCCCCTGCTGCCTCCAGGCCTCACACCCTGGGTGACCACGCAGGCTGCAATCTCCACAGCAGGGAAGTAGCTGTTGACACGTGGAGGTCTCCATTTTTTGTTGAGCTCAGGCCCTTGCCCTTCGTAGGCAAGCACTCATTCTACTGAGCCACCTCCCCAGCCCTGAGGTCTCTGTTTTTTATTTATTTATTTTTACTTTGTTGTTTGGTACTGAGGATTGAGCTCGGGACTTCGTGTTTGTCAGGCAGGTGCCTTTGCTGCTGAGCTACCTCCCCGCCGCGGGTATCTGTTTTTTAAAGAGCCCGGACCTCTCCCAGGGATGTGGAGGCAGCACCGTCCTGCGAGGGCTGTGGCTCACGGCTCGGGTGTCCTGCTCACTGTGGCCAACACTCGGGCCATCGGCTCCCGGTGGCCCTGTGACCAGCTGTGCCCTGTGCTGTGTGCTGGACAGTGAGGCCAGTGAGATGCGCTGGGGGTGGGGCGATGGTGGACCACCCTCACACCTGGAGGGTGAGCCAGGGACAGCAGTGGGGGCAGCAATGGCACACACCCCTCACCCCAGCACTCAGCACTCGGGAAGCCGAGGCAGGAGGATCCTTGCGAGTTCCAGACCAGCCGGGGCTACAAAGTGAGTTCAAGGCCAGCCCGAACTGTGTAGGAGACCCTGTCTCAAAAAGAAAAAAGAAGAAAAAATCACAATAAAATTTTATTTTATTTTATTTTTTATTTTAATTTTATTGAGAAACAAATATTGGGGCTGGGGAGATGGCTCAGTGGAATAAGCGCTTCCCTGGCAAGCACAAGGACCTGAGTTCAATCCCCGGTTCTGCCAAAAAAGAGAGAGAGAGAGAGAGAGAGAGAGAGAGAGAGAGAGAGAGAGAGAGAGAGAAACAAATATAAATGAGACAGTTTCAAAGATGATTAATAGGAAGTTTCAATAATCAATACATTGTACATTGTTATCTTCTTAGTGGTTATCCATAGTACAAGAAGCAGACAGGATATCCTGTCCAAACACTATTAGTACACCTCTTTCTTCTCATTGAATTAAGTGAAAGCTGTATATCTATCCTAACTATTTTGTATATATAAATACAGAACGATCTTTCCTTTGTATCCCCTTTTTTTTGTTTAGTCCTATCAGAGATGGGTATTCTATTGGCATCTAAATACTATAGGTGTTTGAACTCAGCAAAACAATCCAACACTGTCTAGCAGTTTATAATATTAGTGGGTTATCCTCAGAAGTTATTGACTTGAGCCTTTTACAGCTCATTGTATTAATATGGCTTTACTTTATATACCTCATTTTTATACTTTTCTCCTGGATGGCTAAGACCAAGATAAAGCAAGACCTATATAACAAGGATTGTAACTTTTGGATCTGATAAGGTCAGTCAAGTACCCTGAGGATTTATCCTGTAGCCCTGTACTGCACTTTGTAGTTCCTTTGTCAGTGTCAGCCATGAGGATGAGTCATGGCCATTGCTTGACCACTTTGCTCTCTGTGAAAGCCTGAGAGAATGTTTTCTCTCTTTGTGACTCTCTTTAGACACACACTACATCATCGATCACATTCCTCTGTGGCTCCATAATCTCCTTGACCAGAAAATTTGGAGCACAACTGAGTTACATGATGTTACAGTATAAAATTTTAAAAAGAGACACAGACTTTTTTCAATTAGCTGCCCTTGCACTGTGAGAGAACACAGCACTGCCTTCTCTCCCCCTCCCACCCCCAGACACCACCCTCTGCAACAGCCAAGCCAGCTGGAGCCAGTCCTTAGCTTCCTGCTGGCCTCAGGACAGTAAGAAACCTATTCTTTATGTATCACCCAGTGGGGAGCCCAGCATGGTGGCGCATACCTAGAATTCCAGCATTTGGAAGGCTGAGGCAGGAGGTTAGCTGTGCATTTGAGCCCAGCCTGGAATATATAGCAAGGCCCTGTCCAAAGACAAAACCAAACCAAAACCCCACTTTGTGAGGACTCTTCTGGTCACCAGGGTTCTTCGGCCTGAACATGTTCGATTGAGCAGCACCAGTACCGGCTCCCTTCCTCCTCACACATGCAAGTGGGCCACACACACCAAACGCAGAGATACAGAAGCAAAGGAGACACACGGCCGTGGTGCACGCCTGTCACTGCACTGCCAGGGAGGCCGAGGCGGGGGACAGTCGTGAGCGCAAGGCCAGCCTGGGCTACATTCTGAGTTCAAGACCAGGCTGAGTTACATAATGAGACCTTATCTCACCAAAAACAAAACAAAACAACAACAACAAAAATCAAGGGAGAAAATCAAGTCAAATCCTTCTGTACAATAAAAAGGTCCTTATTATTGTAATTTAAGGTTTTGTTTCGTTTTGTGGAGGCAGGGCTTCACTATGCAGTTCAGGCGGGACTCGAACTTGCTATGTAGCCCTGGTTGCCCTTGAACTCATGCAACGCTCCTACCTCGGCCTCTCAAGTGCTGGGATGACAAGTGTGTGCCACCACACCCTGCCCAGTTCTGGTGGCTATTGAGATGAATGTTTGCTCCCTATACAAAGAACACAGGGCTGGGGAGATAGCTCAGTGGAATAAGTGCTTGCATGGCAAGCAAAAGGTTCTGAGTTTGATCCCTGTACCACCAAAAAACAAAAAACAAAGAACACAAATTTCTTAGAGGACAACTGTGACAGACTTTTTCTGAAATTGACTTTGATATGCAAATGAGAAATCAGAGCCCCAGGAAACCAACAGCTTGTTGGGGAGCGACTTGAGAAGCCCAGCAGAACCACAAGGAGAGGCTCTGTTTCACACCACGGCAAACCCTTCGGTTACACTGTCACATCTTGGGATGCAAGAGCCTCCACACACTCCTGTGGGACCCTGGTCCGGGGCTCCATTTCCACAGCAAGTCTTCCCTTATTCCCCGTCACCCACCCTCCTGTCTCCATCTCATCTCTGCTCCCACAGCCCGCCTCTCCACCAACTCCCCAGTGTCTTATTTTCAAACACTAAACAAGGGACCAGGGGGCCAGGGAGATGGCTCAGTAGAATAAGTGCTTGCCTGGCAAGCACAAGGGCCTGAGTTCAATCCTCAGTTCCAGAAAAAAAAAGAAGAAGAAGAAGAAGAAGAAGAAGAAGAAGAAGAAGAAGAAGAAGAAGAAGAAGAAGAAGAAGAAGAAGAAGAAGAAGAAGAAGAAGAAGAA
>NW_004524681.1:9037954-9043751 GCF_000260255.1 Octodon degus
AAGAAGAAGAAGAAGAAGAAGAAGAAGAAGAAGAAGAAGAAGAAGAAGAAGAAGAAGAAGAAGAAGAAGAAGAAGAAGAAGAAGAAGAAGAGACCAGGTGTGGTGGTGCACTCCAGTAATCTCAGCATTCAGGAGGCTGAGGCAGGAGGACTGCCAAGAATTTGAGACCAACCTGGGATACGTAGCAAAGCCCTGTTTCCAAAAGAGAAAACCAAAATAACAAATGAAGGTAGAATTGCAGAATCAGACAAAAGTACAGATAGCCAGTGGTGTCACCTACACTTCAGGTATGTTAGACGCAGATGAAGGAGCAGTGACCCCGAATTCAAAGAAAGAAACTGTGTGACCAAAGGCCTCCGAGGCAGAGCCCCAAGCAACACTGATGGCCACTGACTGCTCTTGGAGAGCCTGCACTGTGGCCGGGTGGCAGGGAAGGGCGGAGCCACGACATCACTTTATTTTATTTTTCTGACACTGGGAATCCAGCTCAGTTTGCGCTTGTCAAACAGGCGCTTGTGCTGCTGGGCTACATTCGAGGCCCACATCATCCCTTTGAAAAGCCCAGGCATTTTATTTGTTTGTTTGTTGGTTTATATTTTGTCTTTTGAGACAGAATCTCCTATGCATTCAGGCTGCCCTATGCGCGTAGCAGAGGCTGGCCTCCAACTTGCAGTGATCTTCCTGCCTCAGCCTCCCAAATGCTGGGATTACAGGGGTTCACCATCCTGTCCAGCTTGCTCAAGGTATTTAACAGGGGTCACTAGGAGGACGGGGCAATGAGCAGCAGAGTGATATTGAGCTAGATCAGGGCGCAGCAGAACTGGCTGGGAGGGCGGCTTGACCTGTTCGTGACAAGATCCTGGACACACGTGCAGAACAGTTCCTGCAGACCTGAGTTTCTCTGGAAAATTTATTTTTTACTTTTAGAGTTCTTTTGGGAGGCAGGGTCTTACTATGTAGTCCAGGTTGCTTTTGAGCTCAGAATGTAGCCCAGGCTGGTCTCCAACTCATGGTGATCCTCCTGCCTCAGCCTCCTGAGTGTTCAGATTATAGGTGTGTGCCAAGACATCTGACTACTCTGGAAAACTTTAGCAGGTTTTCAGCAGGATCCCCAGACCCAGCACGGGATGCATGGGATCCTGGCACCCCCTCTCAGGACCTCGAGATTTGGCCTGCAAAAGGGAGCTGCAAGCCCTGAAGAGCTGGCTCTTTGGCTTTTTTTGAGGCAGCCTGCCCTCTTGCCCCAGGGAATACTTCTGTTGCTTTTTTTCCCCTTTACTCAGGCCAGGCTGCTTTGCAGCCAGCTTTACCTTCTGGAATCAACTCGGCCACTGCTGTTGGCTCATTTTGTTCAATTCTTTGAGATGAGAAGAGCCTGGATGGGGCTGGGGAGATGGCTCAGCGAAATAAGCGCTCCCCTGGCAAGCTCAAGGGTCTGAGTTCAATCCCCAGTTCCATAAAAACAAACAAACAAACAAACAAACAGAAGAGCCTGGAATCTAGCTTCAGGAGAAGCAGCAAGCAGCAGAAACGTTTAGTTGTCGAGTACCTTTACGAGGAGGCTGCCCAGTACCAGTATGGTGGGCTGTGGGGCCCAGCTGCACCATTTAAGTGAAGGCTGCCTCGGCATGGCTGCCTTACCCCATTTGGGGACATGAAGAGGGAGGACCGAGCCAAATCTTCAGATGTTGGTGCCCAGAGGTCCTTGCTAACACAAGTGCGAAGGACCGGAGAAGGTAGCAGCCAGGCAGATGCTTGGCTCTACCTAGGAATGGTCTAGATGGACCCAATAGCCCTGAAGCCAAACCCAGCCTTTCTGTGTGTGTCCACCCTGCAAACCAAGGGTGGTTTCCATAGTTGTTTTTTTTTTTTTTTTTTTTTTTGGCTCCGAATGCCTTCAGGGAAGGTTTGGCTGGCTTGAGTTGTGGGGATTGAACCACAGCAACCTGAGCCCGACTGCTTTGTTTTTGTTTTTGTTTTTTTTCCCTTTTAAACATTTAGTGTGTGTGTGTGTGTGTGTGTGTGTGTGTGTGTGTGTATGTGTGTGTGTGGCCAGCTCAGCCCACCAGGGGGCGCGGCTGGCTGGCATGTGGTGCTGGGGGATTGAGCCGCGGTCCCTGTGCTTTGCTAAGCTTGTTCCAAGTAGGTGCTTTAGACCACTGAGCCATCTCACCAGCCCCGGTTTCCATAGTTTTAACAGAAAAAACTGGGGCCAGGGAGATGGCTCAGTAGGATAAGCGCTTGACCGGCAAACGCAAGAATCTGAGTTCAATCCCCGGTTCCGCAAAAAAAAAAAAAAAAAAAAAAAAACTGGAAAGGAAACACCAGGTATGGTGGCGCATGGGTGTGATCCAGGGATCAGGAGACTGAGGCAGGAGGATCTCTGTGAGTGCCAGCCAGTCTGGGCTACAATGTGAGTTTGAGGCCAGCCTGAATTGCAGAGCAAGACCCTATCTCAAAAAAGACAGAAGACAAAAAAAAAAGCAAACAAAAACTAGAAAGGAAACTAACATTTTATGACAAGGGAAAATTAACCAGAATTTGCATCACTATTTAAAAAAAAAAAGGCCTCCGAGGCCCTGTCCACCTCCTTGGGTTAATATCTCCTAGAGCTGCTCTGCCGTCATCCTGTACAAAGCTGAGGTGGTTCCGTATCTGGCCTCTTCCTCCCTACAGGGCTCCTCAGAAGAGCTGGAATCTAGCTGTGCCATCAGGTTTGATAGATGAGGTACAAATTAATGCACTTCACTTTGGGATGGAAATGGCCACACTACCTAGAAAAGGGACCCAGCTTTGAAGTCACCACAGCCTGAAGGCAACCAGAGGGGCCAGGAGCACTGGAGGTAGGAAGCAGATTTCCGGCCCTGACTTCATGATCAGCACACAATAGAGGGGGTTGTTTATCAGCAGACTTCATCTGAGGGGAGCATAGAGGGGATTTCCAGAAAGGGCAGCCTCTGAGCAACAGAAAAGAAAAGACACTATTTTGTTCTTTTTTTCTTTTTTTTTTTTATTATTATTTATTGTGTGTGTGTGTGTGTGTGTGTGTGTGGCCAGCTCAGCCCACCAGGGGGCGGGGCTGGCTGGCATGTGGTGCTGGGGATTGAACCGCGGTTGCTGTGCTTTTGCTTAGCTTGTTCTAAGTAGGTGCTTTAGACCACTGAGCCATCTCACCAGCCCCTATTTTGTTCTTTTACTTTAAAATTATATACAAATAGTTAGCAAAAGACTGGCAAATAGTGTTTCCCCCAAAATAAAAGCTAGCTGGAGAAAGACCAGCCTTGAACACTAGAGATCGAAAAAGCCAACCCCATGCAGCCTGTCTTTGCTCGACCTGCTTCCAGGGCAGACACTGAGTAGTAGGAAAACAATGGCAGCAGGTGTCAAGGCTGGGCTGCTTGGGCTGGCGTGTTTGATCTCTAGTGTTCAGGGCTGATCGTTTTCCTGCTAGGTCTTATTTTGGGGGGAAATAGGGTCAGTATAGACTCAGCACTTGGAAGACCGAGGCAGGAGGATCACTCTTGGGCAGGAGGTCAGAGTGCCAAACTGGCTGGGCAAGTGGGAGGGGGGAGCCCCTGGATCACAGAGGCCTAGGACACACACCCAGGAAAGCCGTGCTAAGCCCTGTGACACCAGAAAAGCACTGTTTTCGGTTCTCGTGTTGTGAGATGAAGCAGGTGTTTGATGTCAGTCTTTTTTGTTTGTTTGTTTGTTTGTTTGTTCGTTTGGTGGAACCGGGGATTGAACTCCAGCTCTTGCATTTGCCAGAGAAGCCCTTATTCTGCTGAGCCATCTCCCCAGCCCAAAAAGCAGAAGGATTTTTTTTTTTTTTTGGATCCGAATGCCCTCAGGGCAGGTTTGGCTGGCTTGAGTTGTGGGGATCGAACCACAGCAACCTGAGCCTGACTGCTTTGTTGAAGCAGCCACTTAAAGAACTGAGCTAAGGGGCAGGCCCCCATGAAGCAGGTGTTTGACAGGATGATGGAGACCTGGCGTCAGCCTGAGGAGCGGGGGTGAAATGCAGGGCCACTGAGCCATCTCCCCAGCCCCACGCAGCCGCTCCCTTTCCTTGGAACTGGCCCACTTGCCCCCTGCAAGGTGTGCTGTTTTCTTGTCTTTAATCCTGTCCATGGATGTGAAATCGAGCAGCAAGCTTTTGTGCTTGTCTTGTCTGACCCTGCTCGGGACAAGAAGAACCTGGAAACTCACCAGAAGGGGCCCACATCCCCCAGGAACCCAGATAGCAACTTGAGCTCAGGAGTTCAAGGGCAGGTAGGCAACAGAGCGAGATCCTAGGAGGGAGGGAAGGAGGGAAGGATGGAGGGAGAGAGAGAGAGGAGAGAGAAAAGAGAGAGGGAAGGAAAAGAGGTGACAGAGAGATGCAGATCTCCACAGCCTGCATGTCGCTTAGGAAGCCATCCGAGACCCAGACTGAGAGTATGTTGTGTTAGTCAGGATTTTACTAGAGCAACAAATATAATACAAATAAAAGATCTAGGGGCTGGCGAGATGGCTCAGTGGTCTAAAGCACCTACTTGGAACAAGCTTAGCAAAGCACAGGGACCGCGGTTCAATCCCCCAGCACCACATGCCAGCCAGCCGCGCCCCCTGGTGGGCTGAGCTGGCCACACACACACACACACACACACACACAATAAATAAATAAACTTTAAAAAAATAAAAAATAAATAAAAGATCTAACACAAGATGTACCAGTCACAGAGTCGAATGAGGAGGCGTGCAGAGGGTGGCTGCACGCCCGAGGCTGAAGGACTCAGCCCCAAGGGCTGAAGCTCACTGCAGCGTTCCGTCTCCAACAGTCTAACCATTAGGTCAGCCGTTGGGTCTGCAATGGAAAGCTGAAGAATCTGCGTCGAAAGCTGAAAGATCCAAGCTGGAGGCCAAAGAGTCTGCGCTGGAAACCAGGAGATGAAGTCCAAGCTATCTGCGAAGACTGAAGTTCCTCCGAGGAAGTGGAACCCGGAATCCTTCCTCAACCCCTTAACAGCCCCTTTTTGTGCTGAGTTACTCTGGGGCGGGGCCCTCACAGCCCAGAGTGTGGAGCTGCCTGGGATCCAGCCAAACTGACACAATGTATCAGTCACTACAATCCACCCCTTGTCAACTTGGCAACTAGACACATTTATTTTTATTTTATTTTAGATACATTTCTTTAAACCCGTCTCCAGATACAGAGATGTGCACATAATTGCACCTAACGTTTTTTGTTTTTTTTTTTTTTTTCGGAACCGGGGATCTAACTCAGGCCCTTGCACTTGCCAGGGAAGCGCTGCACCTAACATCTTATACCTATCCTGTGTACAAACAGAAATGCACTAGTACCCTTACTCTACCCTCGTTGGTGGGACAAATACCCAACACTCAACATGAAGGAAGGACAGGTTTATTTAGCTCACAGTTTCTGAAGGTTTCATAGTTTAAAACAGCCTGAATTACTTCCGTAGCAGGACCTCGGGCTTTATTTGCTCGGGAGAGAGGGTCAGCGCTTCTGTCCACCCCAAACATCTCCTCTTGGCCAGAGGCGGCCTCAATTGCAGACGCTGCTGCCCCACGCTACAGTAGGGTCGGGGAGAGAGGCTGGGGCGTCGCGGGGTCCTGGATTACCCGCTCCACTGCTCTGAGAGGCCGCAGCCTGGGGGGCGGGAGGTTGCAGCGCGGGCTGCCAGTTTGAGGATTCCTGCATCTCTGGCCCCGCCCCTCGGCCCCGTCGCGGTCCTCTGGCCCCGCCCCAGGCCCGGTCCTGGCCCTCTGGCCCCGCCCCTCGGCCCCGTCGCGG
>NW_004524681.1:9044060-9051738 GCF_000260255.1 Octodon degus
CTGGAGCTTTGAGCCTCACACTGCCCTCAGCCCTGTGTGTCTGGTGACTCGCATGAGGCCTTAGGGACAACTAGAACAAATCATAACATCTGTGATGTTGGAGCAGGACTGGCGAACGCGATGTCATCTGGGCTTCTATTACGCAGCTGTAAGGCCAGCGTTTGCGGGGTGTGAGCACAACACCTATGACTCCAGCACGTGGGAGGCTGAGGCAGGAGGATCGCTGTGAGTTCAAATCCAGCCTGGGCTCTATAGCGAGTTCAAGGTCAGCAGGAGCTAGCATTGTCTCAAAAAAAGAAAAAAGAAAGAAAAGGAAAGGAAGGAAGGGTATTGAGGAAGAGTACAATAAATAGAGAAAGCAAAAGGAAACAAGGAAAATCATAATTTAGAAATTGTACTTAAAAAAAAGAAATTGTACTTCAGAGAAGATGGTGACTTCAGGATACGGCATTACTCAAGGTTTTCTATATCTGTGCCTCAAGGTTTGTTTATAATTCTTCTAGGTCCAGCACGTCCGAAGTCCCTTAAAGATACTTTTTTTTTTTTGGTTGGTTGGGTTTTTTGTTTGTCTGTTTGTTTGTTTTGAGACAGGGTCTGAGTGTGTAGCCCGGCTGGCCTCAGACTCACCAGGATCCTCCTGCCTCAGCCTCCTGAGCGCCGGGTGATAGGGGCCACCACTCCAAGCCTTGGCATTTTTTGTGGGATGGCAATCAGTGGAACTGCCAGCTGTGCCATGCATGGGGTGAGTTAAGGCTGCTCATCTCCATTTGGGGACCTCCTTGGGCTCTGTCAGTGACATCTGTGCCCCTAGAATAGCTAAGGTATCCACCACAGTGACTAACTCCATTTCCAGGACTGTCATTTAGCATGCTGCGGTGTCCCTGCTATGATTTGCAGCCACAGCGCCACAGCCACCTGCCTTCTTTTTGTGGTTTTCTTCCTTTTCTTTCTGACCTTGAACTCGCTATAGAGCCTAGGCTGTCCTTGAACTCAGGGCAGTCCTCCTGCCTCAGCCTCCTGGGTGCTGGGATTATAGGTGTGCACCACCAGGCTCAGCCTGCCCTCTTCTCTTCAGTGTAACAAGACACACTGGCAGGCTCCCCCAAGTCTACTACAGATCCCCAACAAACAACAGGTGACATTTTCTCTCCATCTGGCAAAGGCTCTGCCAATATCAGGGTCCCAGACTCGCTGCCCAGGTCAACTCACCTTAGTAAAGGGAAAACCCTCGAGTCCCAGCACACCTGCCAGCCACGAGCAGACGAGCAGACGAGGCTGGGTTCCCGCCAGGCAGGCTGCACCCTGCATACAATGGGCCTCTTATCCTCAGCGGCTGTGCGGAACTTACGGAGCCCTTCTTTCTGGTGAGGGGCTGGTGGGGACAGGGTTAGGATGGGGTGAGAGCTGGGGCAAGGAGGAGGGCATCCTGAGCTTGGATCTACGCCTCCCATGCGTAGTGTCTGCCTGTCTCTATGCCTACAACCAAGATTAACATTCTCAGAAAAACATTTCATTTAAACCTTGTCAGCAAGTGGAATGTAGATTATTAAGCACAAAGAAGAGGGTAGAATTTGGTTGGTCAATATCAAATAGCTGTAATAATTACAGTAATCTGTGTCTAATTATGACCTGGCACTGTGATTGATTCCAAAGCATTATTGTGCAGTGTAAATTGCATGCTGAGGTCTTTGGGATTAGGGTGGCAAATTCTGCCCTGGCCTATGTGGTGGGTGCAGCCGGCCTAAAACCATTAAAGGAAACTTGGGTTTGGTTTTGACTTGGGGTGGTTTGTTGAGCTGGATTTTTGTTTTGATTTGTTTTGTTTTATTTCGGGGAACTCAAGCAGTTAAACTTCAGGTGAACTCCTTACATTTCCTTCTGGGAAAACGAACATAAAGACACTTTTTTTTGGAAGAGAAAAAAATTAATGCCATCTTTATTTATAAAGGAATTCTGGGAAAAGCTCAAGGCATTTTGCAGATTTTAATCTAATCCTCACGGTAGCCCTTGGGGTGAGTTTATAGAATTAGACAGTAGCCTTCATTGTTTTAACGAACCAGCTCTTAGAGTCCCCAGAAGAGTCACTTTGTTTGCAGTTGTTTCTTTGTGTTGGCTTAATTCATAAATGTTATAATGTTCTTTGAAACAGATCTAGGATAATCATAAACTATTAGTAAGCCAATACCCACTGTTCATTATGGGACACAATAAACTCACCACCATAAATACCCTACAAATGACCTTACACACCAGCTCTAAAAAGAAAGAGACTTTCCTTAATTGTAGCCAGGTATGGTTAGAGAAATCTACTGGCATGCTTACTTGTCATTATTATTTTTTTTTTTTAAGATGAGTAAAATTTATTGGATAAAATGGGGAACAGAAGCAGCTTCTGAGAGATGGAGTCCGGAATGTTTTGCTCAGACGCTTACTTTAAAACATAAAGGAAAGCAAAACCAAAGGCAGGCCAGCGCCACGGTGGGATGATCTGTAATCTCAGCACTTGGGAGGCAGAGGCAGGAGGATTGTTTCAAGGTTGAGTCCAGCCTGAGTTATAAAGCAAGCTCAAGGCCAGCCTGAACTGTATAGCAAAATACAAAAAGACAATCAGGCCAGGGATATAGCTTAGCAGCACAAGTAAGGTCCCAAGTTCAAGCCCTGGAACCACAAGAAAGAAAAAGAAAAAGAAAAAGAAAAACAAGACCAAAAACAAAAACAATGCCTGTGATTACAAGTTGGGTTTCCTGACCCGGGACAACCTTTCTCCTGCCTGTCCTAGAGAGGAGGACAAGCCCTTGCCTTCTACTCCACTGCCCTGTGGAATGGAGCCGGCGGAGTAGGAAGAGTCGCTGACGTTCACCGTTACTGGGTACCCCTAACGGACCGCCCTTCCCGCCTGGAAGGGTGCAGGGACACACCGCGGCAGCCACACACTCCCTGGAGGACAGCTGTCTCTGTGCCGGTTCCCTGCAGGCACAGGAGGGAGCCCGGGGTGCCGCACAGAGGGTGACAAGCCGGTGCTCTGGAGCCGAGCACGTGCCCGGGTTGGCAGCTGCAAGAGCCTGGCCTGTGGAGGCCCTTAACATCCGAGACGCCTGTCTCCATAAAAAATAATAGCTGAGTACTGACTGTGTGCTACAAGATGGGTGTGCTAAGCTTTAGGTGCTCCACACCTATTATTTTTATTTTTAATTTACTTATACGGGGCGTTAATTTGTTTTGTTTGGTTTTTGACACAGGGTGTTACTCTGTAATTCATGTTGGTCTTGAACTAGGTATCCCAGCCTGGCCTTGAGCTCACAGAAATCCTCCTGCCTCAGCCTCTCAAGTGCTGGGATTACAGGCAGGTGCCACTACATCCAGCCACATGTGTCCTCTTACTTAGTCTTTAGCACAGCCTCATGAAGCAGGCACTATTACCATCCCCATTTGATAGGTAAGAAAACTGAGGCACAGCCAGGTATGGTGGTGCCTGTCCATCATTCCAGCACTCAGGAGGCTGAGGCAGGAGGACTGGCAAGAGTTCAGTGACAGGCTGGGCTACATATTAAGTTCAAGTCTAGCATGAGCTACATAGGAGAACTGGCCTCGACACCAAGACAAGAAGAAAGAAGGAAGGAAAGAAAGAAAGAGGAACTGGGCTGGTGAGATGGCTCAGTGGTCTAAAGCACCTACTTAGAAGAAGCTCAGCAAAGCGCAGGGACCGCGGTTCAATCCCCAGCACCACATGTCAGCCAGCCCCGGCAGCCCCCTGGTGGGCTGAGCTGGCCACACACACACACACACACACACACACACATAAATAAATAAATAAAAAAATTTAAAAAAAAAAAAAAAGAAAGAGGAAGGAGAGAAGGAGGGAAGAAGGGAGGAAGGAAAAACTGAAAGGTTAAACGAGACCCTCGGAGCCAGACCTCAAAGGCCAGCGCCCGGCCTCCAAGGCCTCTGAGCCCGCTCAGGTACCCGTATGGTGCCGGCACTCACAGAGCCTTAGGAAAATGTTAGCTGTCCTGTTCTAGCAGCCCTGCCACTTTTTCCCCAAGAGCCATCTGGCCACTTTTCTAAAACAGACTTGGACAAGCTTAGCTGCCAGCAGGTACGTGTCCCTCAGCGCCACAAGCAGGCCTCCCCGGGACCTCTGCATCCAGGGGTCACCTGGCTGAGATGGGCTCGTGGTGGGCGGCCTGCTTCCCCTCTGCTTGCCCATAAGTTCTCCAGAGTGAAAGTGTGAAGCCTTTTCTAAAGCTGCACACGGGCACTAGCTGGGGGGAGCGACGCTGGCAGGGTAGGCACTAGAAGTGGGTCCAGTTTCAAAACCCCCTTGTCTATTGTTCTGGACTCTGAATGCATGGAAATCAGGCTGCATGTGGCGGTTGCATTTCAAGCTGACCCACGGAAGTCTATCTGGCCCATTTTAAAGCTCAGTGAGGAGAAATATGCCACCAACCGAAGGGCAGGCTAGGAAGGAAGCCTGTGTAAGACGAGCAGGAAGCAGAAGAGAGGAGGAAGAAGAGAAGGGAAAGAAGAAAGTGTCTTTCCTAGTGTAGAAAAAATTGACATAGAGTGCATTCATTATGTTTTTTTGTTTTTTGGGTTTTTTTAAACAGAACCAGGGATTGAACTCAGGCCCTTGCACTTGCCTGGGAAGCACTTGTTCCACTGAGCCATCTCCCTGGCCCCTTCATTATGTTTGTAATTCATCATCCCAAAATCTATCTTAGAGCAATCAGCTTTTTTTCTTTTTGTGAGACAGGGCCTCACTGTGTAGTCCAGGCTTGCCTTGAACTCACTGTGTAGCCCATATTACCATGGAACTGACAGCAAGCCTCCTGCCTCGGCCTCCCTAGTGCTGGCATTACAGGCCTGTGCCACACACCCAGCCCTGGGCCATCAGCACTAATTATCCTGCAGTCTCTCTGGGTCACCTGAGAGTGGCGATTTGGCTAAAGATCTCTTTGCAGGTTTCAACCAGCAGTGCCCACAGTGAAGGCACAGAAAGGTTTTTCAGGGGCTGGAGGGTGCCCTCCAACCTGGCTTGCACAGGCTGAAGGCTACAGCTCTGGCTTGGGGTTTTCTGATGCGGCAGCTCCAGCCATGAAGTGACATGCTGCAAGAATAGGGAGGAGCTACAATGCTGTCTCCGATTGGTCTCATAATTCAGTCACTTCATACTCTATCCTGCCAGGCCACTTGCTATTAAGCTCTGCACGTGAGAGTGGGAAGGGAATTAAGATGCCCTTCTTGAGGGGCAGAATTGGGACAGAATTTATGAGTCCATCTGAAAATCACCATCTGGAGTTTCGCTGTCCACCCCCACCATTCCAGCACCCAGGGAGACGAATCTAAAAGCTGAGAAGCAGAAGTGTGACCCACCTCCTCGCCGAAACTCGCTGTGAAAACCCAAGACAAGCCCTGATCTCACTTGCAAATGCCCACCCCCTTTCCCTAAAGCATCATTAATGTTATCCCCAAGTTATTGCAGGCCTGCAATCTCCCAAAACAAGTGAACAGCCAAGGCTTAAATAAATGAGAACAAAGGTGTGATTTCAGGGCCCCAGGAGGATCCAAACCCTCCCACAGAATTCAGGATTCTCTGGGTTGAGACAAAGAACTGCTCTCAGCAGCAGGTATATTTATTATGTTATCAAACAAGGAGGGCTATACTGAAGAAAATGCAGGAATCTGGGAGGACTTGGGGGGTCCTTTCAAGGACTTCTCCAAGTAACTCGTATGTTAATTTAGGAGAATTGTATCACCTCCAGGAAGGCCTCCGCTGCAGGAGACGTCTGCAGCTGCAGTCTCTTTTTAGTTAACTGGGGTTGGAGCCAAATGTCCTCAGCTGTGGCCTTGTCTTGTGAGGTCCCAAATTCACAGGCCAACAACACATGCTTCAGCAGGGACCAGTGACTCACAGAGGTTCACTTACTACGAGTTAGATGCCCTGGGCCTTGGGCAGACTCAAGGAAACATGAAAACCCAGCTGGGTAATGTTCATCCTGCGGCTGTAGAAATTAAAAATACAATGAGTGAATGAATGAATCAATCAGCCCCAACAACCAACTCCCAAACTGAGCGGAATAAGATATTTAGGGCCAGGAAAGCACAGGACTGAGCTGTTTTCAGATGACTACCAGGGTGTTGGATCAGTGCAGCTCTGGCCAAGTCTTCCCTTCTCTGTTCTTTCTTTTTTTTTTTTTTTGGCTTTTAGCTCTTTGTTTTTTGGTAGTACCAGGGATCGAACTCAGGACCTTCCATTCACTGGGCAACCACTTATTCCACTAAGCTATCTCCCCATCCCCCTAATGCAGGCTCTGTGATTCAGGTTCTAACTCATTTGGCACCTCAGTCCTTTAGGGTATGGTGAGCATTCATAACTAAGGGACCAACCCGGAATCCAAGCATGGTTGGCGCTTCTGTACTTGGGACAGAAGAGTCTAAGGTGTCACCTGAGTTTTCAGAGGAAAACGCTATTTCAAGGGACCTTTTCATTGCTCTTTTTGTGACTCGCCACTTGGTAAGATTCAGACTGTTACAAAAACACAGCGCTCACCAACAGCAAATGAACAGGAGTTTGTACAGTTTCCACATAGAAGCCAGAGACTCGGCCTGGCCAACGAGCTCTCCTGCAGCGCGCTGTGATTTTTCATTCTTGAGTTCGAGGGCCATTTGGGAATGAGGTGAAAGCCAGAGAAACACTCTCAAAAAATGTTGTACCAAGTGTCAGGTCTACTGAGCCTCCGAACTCAGAAAACCTAGATGAAAAATCCTTTAGACTCTGAGGGGAAGGTTAATTTAGATTTACAGCAGAAACTAATCAGAATTTTTAATTTTATTGTTAAACAGAACCAGGGCCCTCTGCCAGACGTCCTGTGCTTGGCTTTGGCCCATGTCGACCACCTTGGCAGCAGAAGCGGGCACAGAGGACAGTGAGTAGTGTTCGCTGGAGGCCACAACCGCGGACTGGACCGCACAGCCTTGCCCCCCCATAGCCGGGACGTGGCCGGTTCCGCGCTGGGAAAGACGAGGTGCGTTTCTGAGGAGTGACCTCGCCCCAGCTCGGAGGGGGAGCTCCTGGCCCACTTAGGGCGCAGATAAGGCGGGCGGCAGCCCCATAGTGCGCACCCTAAGAGACGGCGCGACCCAAACCCCGCGGGTCCAGAGGGCCCCCCGACTCCAGGCCCGGCTGGCAGGTGGGCGGGGAGAGGGGCGGGGACGGCTCGAAGAGGCGGGATCCTGGGAGGAGCCAGGGAAAGAACCGGGACCAGACGAGAGCTCAGGCGAGGGGGCGGGGCCATGCCCGTGCCCTGCCACGCCCCCAGGTCGTCCATCCCGCCCATTGGCCGCCGCACTTCTCAAGCCCCGCCTATTATCCCCGCCCCACGTACCCGTGTGGACTCAGCCCTCAGCACCGCCCCCTGCGCACGCGCGGCCGGGCGCAGGGCGGGGAGCCGCGGCGGCCTGTCATTTGCGGCGGGCCGCGCCGGCCGAGCCCTTCAGTACTCGGGGCTCCCGCTCGCCGCTGTAGCTCCTCGCTCCTCCACTCCTCGCTTCTCTGCTCCCAGACCGAGCTGCGACCGAGCCGGAACCCGCGGCGCAAGTGACGCGCTCAGGCGCAGTCGCGCCTCACGGCCCCGCGGCGCACCGCGACCCCGCGACCCCGCGACCCCGCGCCTTGGCC
>NW_004524681.1:9051838-9056851 GCF_000260255.1 Octodon degus
CGGGGCTCGGGCGCGCGCGTAGCCGGCCGCCATGGCGTGGACGCGCTTGCGGGCGCTGCTGCTGCGGAGGGGCGACGCGGCGCCGCTCTTTCTCAATGACGCCAGCGCCTTCGACTTCGCCGACGACGCGGGCCCCGCGGGGCTGCCGCGCTTCAACAAGCTCCGCGTGGTGGTGGCCGAGGATGACGGTGACACCAGCGACAGGCCTGCTGTCGGCGCGCGCTCGGCGCCGCAGGCTGACGACGACGCGCTGCTGGAGCCTGAACCGCCGCCGCCGCGAGGCCGCCTGAGCCTCGGGCCCGACCCCTGCGACGGCTGCAGCCAGCGACGCGAGCGCGTGCGACTGCGGCGCGTGAGGACCCGGCTGACGCTCGCCGCCGCGCTGTATCTGCTCTTCATGGTCGGCGAACTCGTAGGTGAGCCGCGCCGCCCGCCCGCGCGCGCCCAGGGCCGACTTGGAGGTGCTGATCACAGGCCTCTGAGGTTCCAAAGTTCAGGGCCAACCCGCGCGCGTCGTAAACGTCGGCTTGATAATTGCCTTTATCATCCGCTTGTTCGAGCAGCCAGTCAGCAGTCATAGGCGGTCACACTGTATTCAGTATATGTCCTGTAGTCTCCTCGCATTAAACAGATCAGATAAAACGCCACGTTCATTTTTGCAGTGTTTAGGTTAGTAGATGATTCTTATCGCAGGCATGTTGGCTCATGCCTGTTATCACAGCACTCGGGAGGCTGAGGCAGGAGCATCGCCTTGAGTCAGAGGCCAGGCTGAACTGTATAGCAAGACCATGTCCCTGAAAAACAGATTATTCTGAAATGACTTAGAATCATAGAATTTTACGGTGTTACTGAAAGTTACTGAATGCATGCTCCACCTTTTTCACATAAGGAGCTTTTCCTCTTTTTGAATCAGGGTCTCAATATGTAGTTCACAATGCCCATGAATTCACAGAGTGGCCCAGGCTGGGCTCAAGCTCAGGGGCGACCTTACTGCCTCAGCCTCCTGAGTGCAGGACTGGCAGGCACACAAGCCAAGCCCGGCTTTCAAGTGGTAGTGAAGCAGGGCGGCGGCCGCTTCTCCCGGGCTGCAACCCAGACGAACGGGTCTGGGGGCAGAATCAGTGGTCAGACTGAGCGCAGCTGGCTGGAAGGCACGGGTAGAGAACTGCTGTGCACTCCTGTCTCGTCTCAGGCTGCCCCGCCCGCGTCTCCCCGGGGGGCCTTTTCAAGACTCCCAGCTTCTCCCTGGTCTGAAGAACTCCCGAGCAGGCCCCTCTGCCTGTGTGCGTGGCTTCCTGACCCCACCGCGTGGGGGAGCGCACTTGCTGTTGTGACTTGTGCAGGCATTTGTGTGTATGTGCACCTGTGTGCAGGCGTGTGTAAGTGAAGCTCATGTGATGTGTTCTCATGTTCACGGTTGTCCCCAACCACTAGTTTCGTAGGTTACTTATGAATTGCCTTGACCCTTTGTCCTGTAGTCTCCTCGCATTAAACAGATCAGATAAAATGCTGCTCTTGACCCTTTCTGAGATAGGGTCTCCCCTGTAGCCCACACTGACCTTTTTTTTTTTTTTTTGGTGGAACCGGGGATTGAACTCAGGCCCTTGCACTTGCCAGGGAAGCGCTTATTCCACTGAGCCATCTCCCCAGCCCATGACTTCTCTTTTGAAGATCCTCCTGCCTCAGTCTCCCAAGTGCTGGGGTTACAGGTGTGGGCCACCAGCCCTAGCTGTGGTCTTTGAATTTAAATGTTGTGTGTGTGTGTGTGTGTGTGTGTGGCCAGCTCAGCCCACCAGGGGGCGGGGCTGGCTGGCATGTGGTGCTGGGGGATTGAACCGCGGTCCCTGTGCTTTGCTAAGCTTCTTCTAAGTAGGTGCTTTAGACCACTGAGCCATCTCACCAGCCCGAATTTAAATGCTGAAGACGAAGTGAACCACAATGATCATAGTTTTGTCCTTTAGTATCAGTTTAAAGATTATATCACCTAGTAAGAGTGACTAAGATGTAAGCAAAGACACCAGCTTGCTCTGAGACCTTGACCAAGGTGTAGAGTTTTCTTGACACAGGTTCTCACGGTGTAGTCCAGGCTGGCCTTGAACTCACAGCAATCCTCCTGCCTCAGTCTAGGATTATAGGCATGCGCCACCATTCCCAGCTCAGCAAGCAGGTTTTAATCCCTAAAATAGGCCAGGTACCGTGGTGTATGATGCACATAGTTAGTGGAGCACAACTATTTCTGCTATCTGAATCATTAAATGGAAGAGGATACTTTAAACGCATGACTAAATTTAAAGTTCAGATTATCTGAAGTGGTGTAAAGGAAAAGAATAAAGTCTGTGCTGTAATATGGTCCAACAACAGGTTGGAAATTGTTCATCCGTGAGCCAGGTACATTTGACCCGGAAAGTGGCCAGAAGGGGTTATTCAAGCAGAGAGAACAGCCCATACAAAAGTCCCTAATGCCTTCCATTCATTAAAATTCGCTAGAAAGAAGGCCGGTATGGCTGGAATGGAGTGAGCAGGAGGAGCAGGTAAACCACACTGGATGAATGTGGTTTTCATTCACTGTTCAGGGCGAGCCCGCCGTGTTGACACACACCTGTGCTCCCAGCACTCGGGAGGCTGAGGCAGGAGGACACTGAGTTGAAGACCAGCCTGCACTACAAAGCAAGACCTTGTCTTAAAAACTACTAAAGGGGCCGGGGAGATGGCTCAGTAGAATAAGTGCTTCCCTGGCAAGTGCCTAGTTCCACAAAAAAAAAAAAAAAACTATTAAAAAGAATACAAGGGCCAGGGAGATAGCCCAACACAAGTGCCTGCCTGGCAAGCACAGGGTCCCGAGTTAGATCCCCATTACAAAAAAAAAAAAAAGGGCATTGGGAGTCCACTAAAGGGTTTTAAACAGAAAAAGAAAGAACATGATGGAATTTATTCCGGCCTTTTAGGCCCTAAGCTGAGCATAGGGATGAACACTTGTAAAATCAGCCCTCAACACGCAGAAAACTGAGGCACAAGGACCCAGAAAGGAAGATTACTGTGTTGTTTGGGGAATGAAAACAAACTGACAAGGATCCAGATAAGGAGGGGTTATGGCTTAGAGCCAAAGAGAAGTAGAGAAGTGTATGCTGAGGGGTCCTGGGGAGCAAATGGGGGGCTGTAGGTGGTGAGAAGCCCCTCACCCCGCACTGGCAGCACAGGGAGGTGTCGTGATGTGGGAAGAGAAGGCAACAGCCTCTGGACCGGTGGCCAGGTTCTTTGGGACGCATCAATGTGTTGATGCAAGTGTGTGTGTGTGTGTGTGTGTGTGTGTTTGGGGGGGGGAGGGAAGGGGATGGCCACAGGGCATGCCCAGTGGGCTGTGCACAGTGTGATGTGTGAGTCTGTGGCTCAGGCAGGGCGTGAGGCCGCAAAAGGAGCGGAGTCACTGGGAGCCCATCCTGAGGCAAGCAGGTGCCCCAGCATCCACGCAGGGTACAGCAGTTCCCCATTATCCTCGGTTTCACTTCCTGTGGTTTGTTTTTTGTGATTTCATTTATCCCACAATCAACCACAGTCAAAGCATTCAGTGGAAACTTCCAGAAACAACTCATAAGCTTTGAGCTGCACGCTCTTCTGAGTGCTGTAGTGCAGTCTGCCGTGTCCTGGCAGGACGTGACTCATTCCTGAGCCAGCTGTCATTGTCCCAGGCTGCTGATCACCACAGTGCCTGGTGTGTACAGTAAACTTTGCCCCAGGTATGTGTGGGTAAGTGGAATACAGTGTGTGGGGCTTGGTGCCACCAGAGTTTCAGGCCACTGCTGGGCTCCTGGGTGTGTCCCTGGAACATCGTGGGGACAGTTGGGCACCAAAGTGGAAAAGCAGGGAAGCTCTTACATGATCTAATTGGACAAAAACTGAAACTACACCAGGACTAGGTGGCAGAGGTCCTGTTTTTATAACTGATTGACATCGGCAGTGTAAATACAGTCTTCTAAGAATGTCAACAAGTTAAACTCCTGGGGGTCTGGGGAGATGGCTCAGTAGAATAAACGTTTCCCTGGCAAGCGCAAGGGCCTGAGTTCAATCCCTGGTTCTGCAAAAAAAAAAAAAAAAAAAAAATTAAACTCATGCATCCAATTTTGCTTTATCGCAGAGCCTCCCTTTTACTACAACAAAAGGCTTTGGAAGAGAAAACAAAAGTATCAATCCACACAGGTGGAAGAAGCTAGTAGAGAGAGTGGCTCGTGGTGAGGCTAGGCGGCCTCAGTGCCAGGGACGAGAGGTCGCTGGCTTAGACCCAAGGCCCCCAGCTCCCGAGCTGAGGCTGAGAACCAGGAGCGGGTCGCAAGCTTAGGGTCGCGTGGGACTGCCGGGGAGAGCTGGGTGCCCGAGGGCCTCCCCGCTGAGAGTGTGAAGACAGATCCGGACTGGGAAAGCCCCTTAGACCCTGCCTGGGACCAGACGGCTGTGAGGGCGCAAGGCTCCTCCTCTGCCTCTGGAAGTGAGAGCGGGCTGCGGGTGTGCAGGGCACAGAGGAGAGCTCCGAACCGTAGGAACTTAGCGGGACTGGTGCACACTCACAGAAGAGCTAGGAGGTGGACCAAGGCATGCTCCGAAGAGCGCCAAAAGGCAGCGGATAGAGAAAAGTAAGAGAACAAAACTTAGAGTTCAAACCCAAGTACAGCAATCGCTGCTTATCCAGGAGGGATCTGGCCTGTGTGTTGGTGCCACAGACTGAGAGTGGACAGCTTACTCCGCTCAGGAAGTCCCAGTTAGGCAGCTGCATCTGGCAAGGGCTGTGTGTATGTGTGTGTGTGTGTGTGTGTGTGTGTGTGTGTGTGAGAGAGAGAGAGAGAGAGAGAGAGAGAATGAGAGAGAGACAGACAGACTTGAGACAGAGACTGAGAAGTGCTGGGAGATCCAGAGCATGCCAGGCATCCTCAGGTCGGTCTCTTTCTCTCTGTCTCTCTCTCTGTCTCTCTCTCTGTCTCTCTCTCCCCCCTCCTTCCTTCCCTTCCTCCCTCTCTCCCTCTC
>NW_004524681.1:9057063-9102014 GCF_000260255.1 Octodon degus
CTCCCTCTTTCTCACTCTCTCCCTCTCCCCCTCTCCCTCTCTCTCTCTCCCTCCCTCCCTCTCTCTCTCTCCCTCCCTCTCTCTTTCTTTCGATGTCTTCCTGTGTGGTTCAAGCTAGCCTTGGTCTCATACGTACCCCAGGTGGGTCTCAGACTTGCGGCAACCCTCCTCCTTAGTCTCCCCAGTGCTGGGGTCACTACTGTGTGCCACCTCACCCAGTTTCTCTTCTTATGAAGCCACCTTGGTGGCCCTGGTAGCCTTACTCCAGAGGTCCGTCAGCTTTCCAGCTACCGTGCGTTCTGGTGGGAACGTGCGAACAGCACACGCTGGTACGGTGTCTTCCTATCCACTGCCTGCAATCAGAGCAAGATTTCTCAAAGCCACCTTTTCTCCTGTTGGGAGGGACAAGATTGCTTATCCATCCGAGGGCATCAACTTTTGTCTTCCGTGCTCCACCAAGGCACACAGCTGCTTTGGATGTCTTCAGCCTCACGCAGTGTCCCAGCCGACAAACAGCCGACAAGTGAACGCATGCCTGACCTTCAGCTTTGTGTTGGTATTTCAGTACTGTGGTTATTAATTCACTAATCATGGGATTTTTTTCCCTAATCATAGGATTAATAGAGCAGTAGAAATAGAATTGGGTTGAGCAAAAGCTGCCATGCCAGGACATTTCTTGTCAGTTTGCTGCCAGCTCAGCAGTTCTCAAATTGTTTTATTTTATTTTATTTTATTTTATTTTATTTTATTAATGTGTTTATTAAGAGCAGAATATATTCATTTGGAGAAAGAAAGCTGCTCAGGAGAGGGACAGAAAGGGACTCGAGTGAGCTACCCAAATTATTTCAAGACCAAGACTTGCTGAGTTGCCCAGCTGAGCTCCAGCCTGAGATTCTCCTGCCTCAGCTTCCAGTGAAGCCGATTACCGGCTTGCCCCGCTGCACCCGGGTGGGTCTCAGCGTGTGGGAAGCTCTATTGGTAGAAAATGAACCTTCTCGCCAGAACTGTGTCCCGGGTCCGTTCAACCACCTGTGCATTGGGAGTATGTGACATAACAAGTGCATCCGTACTGAGTGAGCTCAGACTTTTTGTTATTCCCTAAGCAAGACATTCGAGTTATTCATGAAGCATTTGCATTGTTACAAGTTATCTAGAGAGGACTTAAAGCATAAATATGGGAGGATGTGTGTAGGCTACGTGCAAATACTGTACTATACTTTTTTTTCCTTTTTAAAGAAGGAGAAAACAAAAATAACAAGAACAAAGACAATAACAATGCAGCATAAAACAAAAATGGTATAGAATGTCAAACTCAAAAGGATCCACCTGCCTCAGCCTCCTGAGTGCTGGGATTACCAGCACGCACCACATGCCTGGCCTTGTGCCTTATTTATTTATTTATTTGTTTATTTATTTATTTATTTATTTAGCGGAACCAGGGATTGAACTCAGGCCCTTGCACTTGCCAGGGAAGCGCTTATTCCACTGAGCCATCTCCCCAGCCCCTGTGCCATTTTATATAAGGGAGTTGAGCGTGGAGATTTCAGTATCCAAGGACAGTCCTGGCGCCAGTCTTCTAAAGTGCCAGAGGGCATCCGTGCGCGTCAATTTTGTGTAAACTTTCCGGATGCTGTGACTTGGCAGTGTGGGGGAATAAAGACCCGATGGAGTTGTTCTTGTAAAGGGTGCTGGATTTCTGCTCGGTGCTCGCCCTCCTCTGCACGATCTTGAACCTGTCCTCCCCTTCCCGAAGGTGGCTACATTGCCAACAGCCTGGCAGTCATGACAGACGCACTGCACATGCTGACCGACCTCAGCGCCATCGTGCTCACCCTGCTGGCCCTCTGGCTGTCTTCCAAGTCGCCCACGAGGAGATTCACCTTCGGATTCCACCGCTTAGGTGGGTACCTGGGCTCTCTGGTGCACAAGCTTCACGTTGACCGAAGCCTTTCGGGGGTGTCTTGTGTGAGTGAAGCAAATTGAAATAGTGAGATTTATTTAAAAACAACCTTCAGAGTTTATTCCAGACAGTTAGGCAGTCTCTACATAGAAAATTAATTATTGGGGCCGGGGAGATGGCTCAGTAAAATAAGCGCTTCTCTGGCAAGTGCAAGGGCCTGAGTTCAAGCCCCGGTTCCACCAAAAAAAAAAAAAGAAAAAAAAGAAAATTACTTATTGATCATTAACTTTTAAATGTTACTCCAGGTGTCCTGAGTATATCAGCAGGTGAAAAGTTTGCTGTTAGTGTATTGAACCAAGTGAAGCCACCTGGGTTTCTTGTGTGTCTGGCTGTCATCAACACACCATGAATCTGTCCCTTTTACCTTAGGAGCTTCACTTGTGTGTCTGGCTGTCATCCTATCAACATAGCTCTACAAATGCATTTGTTTTTATTTGCCTACTTTGAACAGATACTGTGCTTTTGATTTTCTTATGTTGAAAATGTGTACAAAACAATTGCCTGAACTGTTGTGTGAGTATCAGGTGACCAGGTGTCACTTACACAGAGCCCAGCAGTTGACATTTGCTGAGCACTGAGCAAAGCCCGTCTGAACTTAACATCTGGTGTTTTATTTTACAAGGGCTCTCATCTCTTGGCTTACAGCCATCGGTTCCCTTTCCTTGTTATTTTTCAGCCTGCTCTTAACTCGGCCTCTAGGTCTTCTTAGTCATTCAGTCTTGCAGTATAAAACTTGTCATCATACCTCAGTAGTAATACCTGAAAAGCATCTGGGTTAGCAGGTTGGAAAGTTGTCTGGCCTCCCACTCCTCAACAACCTCAGCTTTCTTGCATGCCTGACTGTCTTGTCTGTCCATCTGTCTTTGTCTGTCTATCTGTCTTATGTATCTATCATGGGCAGCATCTTGCTGTGTAATTGTCCCCAAATTCATTTTGTGGCCCAGGCTGGCCTTGAACTCTTGATGATCCTCCTGCCTCAGCCTCCTGAGTGCTGAGATCACAGGTGTCTGCTACCACACTCAGCAAACCTCCATGATGCCCAAGGTGAGGTTTTCCTGCTGTCTTTTAGCTCCTGCGTAATGCACATGGATGTGTTTCTAAAAGAAACCCACTCCTTTGCAGGGTGGAGTATTTTAGTCATCTGTTTTACCAGTAATAGTGGGATTTTTAAGCAACTTTAAATTTTAATGTTAACTTGCAATGATTTAAGCATCTGTAATTTAAGATCTGAAACAGCATCGTGGATAGGGATTTCCAACTTCAAATGCTGTTGGAGAGAACACATTTTATTTATTTATTTATTTATTTATTGAACACATTTTATTTAGCCTAATAGTTCCTAAAGGCTTCAGAGCTCTAATAAAACCAGTGGAACTGCCCCCAGAAAAGCGCAACAGTAGAACATAGAAGGTGTGTGCTTTTGAAGATGTGTGCTTTATTTATTTATTTACTTTTGTACCAGGGATCAAACTCAGGACCCTGTGCTTGCCAGGCAGCTGCCTATGCTGCTGAGCTATATCCCCAGCCAAGTGTGTGCTTTTTTAAAAATGTATTTAATACAGGGTGTGCAGGGTCCCACTACAGAGATCAGACTCCTAGTGATCCTCCTGTTTTTCAGCCTCCCAAGCGCTGGTTTACAGGCACATGCCACCACACCTAGTCTCAGTTGCAGTCTCAGAGCCTAGTCTCAGCGTGCCCCAGGGCCAGGGCCAGCACAGTACACCAGGATGGAGCCTTGGTCCCTCCCTGCACCTGAGCTATCTGGCCGGCCCTCCAGGTGTGTGCTTTTGAATCTTCCAAATTCCTTTTAGTATCAGAGTGTCGCCAGACAGGAAGCAAGGAGGTCCCAAAGTTGAAATGGGGAGCCTTGACTTGCCTCACCCCCAGTTTCCATCCCAGCAAAAGAAGTTCCAGGATGCATCAGTAAGAGGGGCAAGAGGACTTGGCAGAATTTTTTTTTTTTAATTTTTATTTAAAAAAAAGGGGGCAGGCTGGCTGGCATGTGGTGCTGGGGGATTGAACCGCGGTCCCTGTGCTTTGCTAAGCTTGTTCTAAGTAGGTGCTTTAGACCACTGAGCCATCTCACCAGCCCCTTGGCAGAATTTTAAAAGTGTGCATGTGGAGAGTTGAGTTCAAGAAAGAGCGGGGGGGGGGGGGCTGGTGAGATGGCTCAGGGGTCTAAAGCACCTACTTAGAACAAGCTAAGCCAAGCAAAGCACAGGGACCACGGTTCAATCCCCAGCACCATATGCCAGCCAGCCCGCCCCCTGGTGGGCTGAGCTGGCCACACACACACACACACACACACAAATAAATAAATAAATAAAATTTAAAAGAAAAAGAAAGAGCACGGGTGGCTCATGGGCTTGGGCCAGGTACTTGCGGGCCAGCCTCGTGGGTGGAAGCCGAAGCCACAGAGGGTGGCCTTTCACAGATGAAAGGCTCTTTCTGTAGCAAAAGGTCATGGCCACGACAGTGACAGCCGTTGAGGGCACAGCAGTAGCCCGATCCAGGAAGGCCCATCTACCTGTGACTGGGTGGTCTCTGCACAGGCAGAAATGACCTCTTTGCAGGTAGAAAAGGGTGGCCCAGGCCCAACTCTGTCTTCAAGAACATTAAGGATTTTGGGGTGTGTTTCCCAAGCCTGCAGTTTCTACTAAAAGTTCAATTTTAAAATTATGACTTTTCCTGTCTTCTTTGGTACCTGTCTTTCTTTATGTCCTGTCTCACTGTTTTCCTTAAAAGTACCAAGTTCTAAGTCCTAATCCATGTCAGCATTTACTTCTGTCTCTTGAGAGTCTGTAAAGATAGAGAAGTACCGAGACACCAAAGAGAACCAGCCAGATGGCTGGCTCGTGGGGAAAACGAAGTTTCCGGAAGTCCCCAGAAGTTGGAAAGTGGCTCCAAGTGAGTTGACAGACATGAGCCAGCAGGCCAGAGCCAGGACACACCATCAGTGGAAGCTCACTGCTAGGCGCTGGGTGAAGGGGTCGCTGTGGGCAGAGAAGGGAGTGGAGTGTGGATGGATACGGCTCAGGAGAGCAGCCTGGGTCCAGGAGCACTGCGCCTGCGCAGTGCTGTGAGGATCAGGGTGTTAGATCTGATATTAACGTGAGGAGGGCCCTGGAACATCCCGGGAATGCTTGCATCAGGTCCCTATGGCCTTACTTCCATCCATCTCAGTTCTAAGGACAGTCTAAAGCTGGACAGTGTCCTGCCACACGAGGCCAGTGCCCTTAGCATTGCTACAGACAGGTTCTGGGGAGACTTAACTAACCATTGTGTACAGGTTGACTAATGTCAGTGGTTGCGGGGCTCAGAATCCAGTCTGTGTGTGCACTTGACAGGGACCCTCGAGGTCCTGTAGAGATAGGAGGAACTGTGGTTTTCTCTAAGTCCCAGCGAGCGGTTAGTCACATAGCAGGGGCTGCTCAGTTTACGAGGTGGGAAGCTGATGTTCTCCCACAGACTCGCTGATTAGCTGCAGAGTGGCCTCGGAAGAGACAGGCGGGAAATAACCACCACTCCCCCAGGAACTGTATCGACCCTCAGAACTCCAGAGGTGGCCCAGGGACAGAGGGGAGGAGGAGAGGGAATGGGGGCTGGAGACACAGGGGATGACTTGAAACAGAAGCTGCTCTTGACGTCTCCCCCCTGTGCTGCCCCACCTCCTGCCGCACCTCACCAAGGCCTTCGACCTCCCGCAGGTGAAACACCAGGTAGTTCCTCCACAAAGAAGTACAATGGGATATTTGGGAAAGCCGAGTCGTGGATGTGTGAAAGTAATTTATTTCTAGTAGAAAGGAGGCCTCTGCAGCCTCACAGCCTGCTTCCCACCCAGTGCCCCCAAACAGTACTCAGCGAAGGCTGGCTTCCCTGTCCTCTATACCACCGGGACTCTCCCAGCACATGGGAAAAAGCAGGAGTCACCGAACTGAACAGAAAAATTGAGCCTTAGGACAGGGCGGTAACATAACAGCAGAAAAGCATTCTCAAAATAATGATACTAAGAAGTTTGAAAAAGAAATAAAGAGCTATTTCAGGGGGCTGGGGAGATGGCTCAGTGGAATAAGCGCTTCCCTGGCAAGCGCAAGGGCCTGAGTTCAATCCCTGGTTCCGCAAAAGAAAAGAAAAGAAAAGAAAAGAAAAGAAAAGAAAAGAAAAGAAAGAGCTATTTCAAATTAAAACATTGCTAATTTTTGAAAGTGCCAAGTTCTAAATCCTAATCCAAAAAATTCTTTTCCTTGACTAGAAAAAGTCAAAGATGTCTCCCAGAATATAGATACTATGAAACAACACAGAAGTTAAAAACAGTAAAAGAATAATCTTTAGAGTCCAAAGCCCTGCTGTTAGGAACCTCTGAAGATAGAACCTCAAAAATATGATGGCGAGGGCAGAGAGCTAGCTAGTGGCCTAGCTGCCTGCCTGGTAAGCACGTGGTCCCGAGTCCGACCTCTGGTACAAGGAAAAAAAAAAAAGATGGGGTACAGGTCTGATATTTCTTTGATTTTTTTTTTTTTTTTTTTTTTTTTTTTTTTTTTTTTTTTTTTTTTTGTCTAGTTGATCCATCTTTGTGAAGGTGGGGTGTTGAGGCCCCCAGTTCACTTGTATTAGTGCCTATTTGATTTTTCATGTCTATTAGTGTTTTATAGAAATGGACACACTAGTACTTGGTGCATATGTTTGGGATTTTTTTCAAAAAAAAAATGTGGAACGCTTCACGAATTTGTGTGTCATCCTTGCGCAGGGGCCATGCTAATCTCTGTATCATTCCAATTTTAGTATATGTGCTGCCGAAGCGAGCACTGGTACATATGTTTTTATGATTGTCATCTCTTCCTCTTAGATTGTTCCCTTTACAAGGATGTAGTGACTTCTTACCTCTTTTAATCAGTCTTGGCTTCAAATTTACTTTGTCTACAAGTACAACAGCTGCCCCTGCTCTTTTCAGATTCCTGATGCATGGAATATTGTTTTCTTTCTTTTGGTGGAATCGGGGATTGAACTCGGGTCCTTGCGCTTGCCAGGGAAGCGCTTATTCTACTGAGCCATCTCTCCAGCCCCAGAATATTGTTTTTCATCCTTTGACTTTCAGTCTCGAGGTTGTTTTTTTTTTTTTCAAATGTGTTTTGTATATGCAATATATTGTTGGATCTTGCTTCATGATCCATTCTGCCAGTGTTTATTTTGATTGCTGAATTGAGACTTCATTTCTCCTTTAATTTTGAAAGATAAGTTTTGCAGGGTGCATCAGTCTGAGCTGGAGATTGTGTTCTCTTTGAAATACTTCAAGCTGTCCCTCATTTGAGGGTTTGTGTTAAGAAGTCTGCTGTGATTCTGATGGGCTTTCCTTAATGGTTGATTGATTTCTTTTCTAATACTGTTCTTGTGTTGAATCTCTGGAATCCTGATTATTATATGCCTTGAGGGGTAGATTTTTTATCATGGCTAGTTGGAGTTCTGTATGCCTCACTTAATTGTATGTTAAGTTTTCCATTCTTGGGAAGTTTTCTATTACTTTTTTAATGTATTTTAGGACAGGGTCTACAGGGTCTCACTACGTAGAGTGGACTCAGTAATTCTTCTGTTTTCAGTCTCCGAAGCGCTGGGATTACAGGCATGCACCACCATACCTAGTCGCAGTCGCTGTTTCAGTGCACCTGGGGGTGGGGCTGGCACAGCACGCTGGGGATCGAACCCCGGATGCTGTGCTCTGCCTAAGCAGCTGCTTTAGTCAGCTGAACTCTCTGGCCAGCACCCCCCCACAACCTTTTTCTTTTTTTGAGATAGGGTCTCACTATGTAGTCCAGCCTAGCCTTGAACTCCTGGCCATTCTCCTGCCTCAGCCTCCAGAATGCTGGGATTGCAGGGGTGTGCCACCACACCCAGCTTTCCTATTCTGTGAACATTTTTTCTTTTTTCTGGTTTTCACTGTCATGCTTTTTGGTTGACTCTGATCACAATACTATTCTTTACATCACTCAGAAGCTGTTGGGCTAGTTTCTTAGTGTTCTTCACTACTTTTTTTTTTTTTTTTTTGGAACTGGGGATTAAACTCAGGCCCTTGCACTTGCCAGGGAAGCGCTTATTCCACTGAGCCATCTCCCGGCCCCTGAGCCAACTCCCCAGCCCCTACTATTTTTAAGGAATCTTGGGCTGGGGAGATAGCTGAGCAACATAAGTGCCTACCTGGCAAACACAAGGTCTGGGGTTCAATCCCCAGTACTACAAAAAAGAAAGAAAGGAAGGAATCTTTTTTCCATGATCCCTAACTGCAGTCCTGTCTTCTATAGCTGGAATTCAGTCTTCGCGTGGCTCATTCTGATGTGTCTGCTTTCGGTGGAATTTTAATCTCTTGGATATCTGTTTGAATCTGTTCCATGGACTCTTTTTTTCCTGTGTTGGGTGTTCATGATCTCTATCATTTTCCTAAACTCTCCTGTAAAATATTTTTATCAGTATCTGCTGTAGAGTCACAAACCATATCTTTCACTATGGTCACCAACTCTCTAGTTATCTGAGAAATTATTTCTGATGTGAGTTTTTCTAAAGCTTCACTCACTCATCTTTTTTTAAAAAAATTTTTTTTAAATCATTTATTTATTTATTTGGTACAAGGGGGAGGGGCTGCCCATTGGCTCAGTTGTTTAAGTGCCCGCTTAAGCAAAGCAGTCAGGCTCAGAATTCTATGGTTCAACCCCCAGATCGTCATGCCTTACCAGACCTACCCTTAAGGTATCCTGAGCCAGCCAGCCAAAAAAAATTAAAAAAAAAAAAAAATCCTTCTGGTACAGGGTCTCACTATGCAGCTCAGACTCTACTGATCCTCTGGTCTCAGCCTCTCCAGTTCTGGGATTACCACCACGTGGAGCCAGCACAGTATGTAATACCAGGGATCAAACCCCAGGCCCTTGTGCTTGCCAGGCAGGTGCTTAGACCACTAAGCTATCTCCCCAACCCTCACATGCTTGCTTCTGCTTTTGCCACTTCAGAGAGGCCAGGTGGATGGTTTTGAATTGTTCCACCTTATTGCCCCCCGGGTTTGCCTTTGGTGAGCTGGGTGTCGGGGTTGCATCTTGCTCGAGTGTCTTCTTACTTTGTTTTTCTTGTCTTTAGTTTAATTCCAGGGTTGAGGCTTGTAAGTTGCTTATGGAAAGTAGCTTTATTGCTCGTATTTAGAATCCTTAGGAAATGGCTACTTCTCAGAGATGCCTTCTAATATAGCTGGCTTTTGGGTTTTGAGTCTGTTACAAGATCCTGTGGGGCTGGGGAGATGGCTCAGTGGAATAAAGCGCTTCCCTGGCAAGCGCAAGGGCCTGAGTTCAATCCCTGGTTCCGCAAAAAAAAAAAAAAAAAAAAAAAAAAAAAAGAAGATCCTGTGTGTTCAGTTTGTCGCAGATGAGAAGTTAGTGCCTACTTGGCTCACCCCTGGTTCTTTAGCACTGGCCTATAGCTTATTTATTTATTTATTTATTGCAGAACCGGAGATTGAACTCAGGCCCTTGTACTTGCCAGGCAAGTGTTTATTCTACTGAGCCATCTCCCCGGTCCCATAGCTTATTTATGACCCTTAGGAAGTCTCATTCTTGGCATACCAGGTAGGACAACTGATTAGAACAATTATGCCACGTTGGTTAAAAGAGCACAATCAGCAATAATAATAGCATGAAACACCACCTAGAAAATGACAAACTGTGGTAACTATCAATTTGCCACCTTTAACTATATTTGATAAAATGAACTATATTTGTAGTTACATAACAAAATCTAAAACAAACCAGAAAACTGTATACAGTAATTATGCCCTCAATACCCTCAGGGGAGAAAATTTAAAAGGGGCTGGGGGGAAAATAGAGAAATAATAGACGAGGACAAAAGGAGAAGGCAGGCTGGAGGACGAAGGAGGAGTACCCAGACCTTGGGAAACTGGCAAAGAAAATAGGAGTGGTAAAGAAGAGAAAAATAAAAACAAGAACAGAAGGGCTGGGGAGATGGCTCCGTGGAATAAGCGCCTCCCTGGCAAGCGCAGGGGTCTGAGTTCAATTCCTGGTTCCGCAAAAAAAAAAAAAAAAAAAGAACAGAACAACAACAAAAGAAAACTAGAAATAGTATTCAAAAAAGTTCCTTCGGGGTGTCTCTGCGGTCAACGGCCATCAGAGTGGGCAGACAGAGCCCAGACCCATGCTAGTTAATCCCAGCATCCTGCACTTTTGAAGTGCAGGCTGGGTTGTGGCCGTGAGGCTGCTGGAACCCGGTCTGTTCAGCCTGCAGCGCTCCTGTGCCTCCTGCAGCTTGCCTCAGCTCCTTGGCCTCTCGCTGATGCGGGAGCTGCTGGGGGCAACCTGCAGTAGCTTGGACTTCCAGTCTCTGTGGCCTCTCCAGGATGGCTGCTGGCCAGTCGCCTTCTCCATGGGGAACCCAGTAAGCCACCAGGCACTGCACACCGTGCAGGCTCTGGGGTCGCCAGCAGTCACTGTGTCTGCAGGTTTGAGCCCCTCCCCCAGCTGCGCGCGGCTCCTCCTCCTGCGTGGAGTCTCTCTCGTCACTCCCCCGTTGGGCTGCAGTTCCTACTGCAGATCCTTCCTGGGCCCCAGGGACCCATTTCCGGCCTCCTTTGGTCCTTATGCTGCTGTGTCCTGGCATCTGCCAGGCTGCTTCTGTGCTGGTCACCACGCTTCTCTCAGACGTCTGGAAAAAGGGGGTAATAACTACTCAGACTTCATGAGTGTAGGATTTCGTAGGGGGTGGCTACCAGATGGTGGTCCCATGGGCTGCTTTCCAGGTTTTTGGTCCTGATCAAAGAACTGGACAAGCCCTCCAGAAAAGGTAGCGAAGGTGAACATTTACTGAAGGCAGAAAAGAGGTTTGCTGCAGCAGCCTGAGGGCCTGAGGAAGAAGGAAAAGTTTTCTTTTGTTTTTAGAGAAGAGTCTGGCTGTGTAGTCCAGGCTGTTGTCCAGTTCTCAGTGATCCTCCTGCCTCAGCCTCCCGAGTGCTAGGATGACAGGTGTGCGCCACCACACCCCACTGGCAAAGTATCTTTTGTGTGCAGAATTACCAGGTTGGGGGAAGTGAAGCCTCACCTCACAGCTGCTCTGGGCCCGGGCTGGATGTACATGCAGGATCTTCTGATGGGCTACGCCCACACGCCAAGGAAGGACTGGAAGTAGCACTTTTGTGATTGACCCACGGTGCTCTCGCTCAAGTCCTGCGTTCTGGGCACATCCTGTCTTTAGATAGAAAAAGTGTGGCTGGTCGGACCGTGTCACCTTCCACCGGTGAGTTGTCGGATGTGCCCAGCCCTGGCGTGTCTCAGAGTGAGGAGCAAGTTCTGGAATGAGCTGGCGGTGGTGGTTGCACGACTGTGCTCGTGTGTTACAGACCCCTGCAGGGACAGTAAAATGCTAAAATGGTGAGTTCAGGGGACATAAGTTTTATCTGAATCTTTAAAGTCATCTGCAAAGAGAATTATTGGTGGTGTGGACAGACGAGGACTTTCTGGGCCCTGCGAGCCCCTCACACTTGCCACTAAACGAGCACTCCTGGAATCTTTCTGGTTTTTATGTTGATCTATCCGGATAGGGGCCTTATTTCACTTACTTGGTTCTCTCAAGTAATGGTGGAAATAACAGAAGGAAAATCTCACATGACTGGATTCAGGAGACCACAGAGGTCACGAGATCTGACGTCCTCTGGGCCTTCAACTTGGAGCAGTCCTCCTGCCTCGGCCTCCAAGTGCTGGGATCACAGGCGTGCACCACCACCCAGCCTTTCTGTCGCTTTAGCACTCAGAAATGCTTAGGTGCTCCTGACTCAGGGAGTTCAGACTTTAAAGATCAGCGCTTATGTAACTGTTCTATAGAAACAGCATTCTCTTCTTTTGCTTAGAATTAAACAAGGGTGTTACCTTGTAAGAACTGAGCGGAAGATAGTGCCTTGGGATTCTGAGTAAGGGAGCAGAAAATTAGACTGATTTCTTGGGACAGTCTTCATGAGGCACAAAGTGAGACACTGGCTGACGAAAGGTCACACTGTCGCCATGGCAGCCACTCACTCTGTTTTTAGGGCTGGAAATGAAGCAAGGCTGCCATCCCTTCAGAGCAGTGGCAGTGCTGCGGGCCAGCACACGGCACTGCTCGGCACACTCTTCCCTTTTCTTTTTCTCTAAATATTTTTGATACTGATCTAGGCCTGTGAATAGTCATAAAGTACCAAAGACAGTGGCTTCTCACCTGTATGAGGATGATTAGAATGTTTCTTTTGGTTCATTTTTATTTTATTTATTTGAATTTGTTTGAAGCAGGGTCTGGCTACATAGTCCAGGCTGGCCTTGAACTCACTCTGTAGCCCATGGTGGCCTCAAACTTGAAGCAATCTTCCTGCCTCAGCCTCCTGAGTGCTAAAATCACGTGCCACCCCATCCAGCTAGTAGTGCCTGTCTTCCAGCTATTGCTATGAAATGGTGTTTTGGGGCCAGGGAGATGGCTCAGTAGAGTAAGTGCTTCCCTGGCAAGCTCAAGGGCCTGAGTTCAGTCCCCAGTTATGCCAAAATAAATAAAAACGAAATGGTGTTTCTTTCTGGCCTGGAGAGAGGTAGGAGCAGGAGCAGGCAGGGCTTCCCTCCACACCTCCGGCGCTAACAAGCACTGTCTGAGTTGTCCTTGTCCTGCTGGGTAGTCAGGCTGAGTAGCCAAGGACGTGAACGCTGTGGACAGATCCTGTAGGATCCCCCCAACCCTCCTGTCACTGACCCTCCGTGGTAAAATAATCCAGACATGGAGAGGGGAATAAAACTTCTGGTATTTTAAGGCAGGGGCCTCGTTATGTAGCTCAGACTGGCTGCGGGCTTGCAGCCACCGAGTGCTGGGATTACAGGCATCACCACCACACCCAGTCTAGATATTTTTGAAATTTGAAACCAAAATATTTGGAACTTAAAAACATTTATGTGTAATTCTGAAATTACAGTCATGATCACTGGCTAGCCCATAAAAATTGATTCGCTCCTCCTCGTAGCTGATGGTAGAGGCTGCCTTGCAGGTGCTCATGGGTACCCACAGGCATTTCTGAGGAGCTTACTGCTTTGTCACCAAGGAGCTGGGTCCTGCATGCCGGCTCTGGCACCTCCCACGCTAGAGCCTGTGGTCCGCACGACCCCTTCAGCTGACACCCACTGGTCCTTGGAGAGTGACTGTCCAGGCTGGAGCTCCTCCTCCTCCTGTGCCGTGGGGATGCAGCCAGAGTGCAGAGCTGAGGGGAGTAGGGCAGAGGTGAGAAGGTGGCCCAGGAGGCTCGCCGTCCCTGGGCCTGGACTCCCCAGCCCTGGTCCAGGTGCTCCTGCCCAGCCAGACCCGCTGCCTCGCCTCCTCCCTCTGCCGAGTTGTTCCTGTTTCAGCCAGGTGGAGGAGGAGAGGAAGATGAGTCATCCAAAGGATTAAATAACAGCTTTGAAAGATGTGCTTTGAACTCCTGGCTCTTTGTAACTTGTTTGGCAGTGTAACAGTTCATTTTAGCGGAATTCAGGGTGAGAGAAAGGTGTTTTCAGGTTTATGGCCTTAATGGAATGGATGTCCGGAGGCCGTTCTCCTGCCTGCTGACCCCGGCAGGTGGAAGGAAAAAGCATTCCTTGCTTGCTTGGCTACTGTAGCAGCTTTGTTGTAGGAGGCCCAAGAGCAGGGTAGGAGATACATGTGGGTTATTTATAAATGCAGGATTAATTTGTGCATATGGCATGATTCTGGCACTTTATTAAATCTAGCATTTCTTATGTTTGTGTGTGATAAGGGGGATTGACGCCAGGGTCTTAGTACTGAGTTTGCCATTTTATTTTATTTTATTTTGAGGCAGGGTCTTGCAGAATTGTCCACATTGGCCTTTAATTCATGATCCTCCTGGCTCAGCTTTGCAGAGCGCTGGATGACAAGTGTGCACCACCACACCCAGGTCCCCTTCAGAATTTAGGAACCGCACTAGGGCTAGATATTCCTGTCATCCCAGCTGCTTGGGGTTAAGGCAGGAGGAGTTTGAGGCCAGTCTGAGCAATTTAACAAGAACCTGTCTCTAAAGACAACTAAAGAAAGAGCCACACTAGGGAAACTGCATAAATCCTCCGGGGGGAGAAGACTGGCTCCCAGAGGAGGAAGCGCGTTCTGAAGAGTTGCTTTCTGCTGCCACGCTTTGTGGCTGTGGAAGGAGCCGCTTCCTTCCTACCTTGCACCGGCTGTAGCTGGGATCTTGCAGAAGCGCTTCGGAGGCAGAGCTGTCTGTGTGGAGCGGGAAGCACTAGTAGTGCTGTGGTGATGTGAGCCGTCGACTTGGGTAACAGCAGAGCGAGCGCCGGCACAGGCGTCTCCCAGCAGCGCGTAACCAGCAGAGAGCCCAGTCCTGGGCAGCTGCGTGGTCACCGTGTGGTGTCAGTCAGTGCTTACTAGAGAAACAGATATGGCACAAGATGCACAGAGGTAGGGGACGGTGCTGATGGCACCCACAGGGCCAGACACAGGGCATCTGCACACTGGGGAGCGAGGGGTCCAGTCCCAGGTCTGCAGCACCCTGCGGGCCCATGCAGATTGTAGCAGGGGGCCAGTGAGTCTGCTCTTGGAGCCAGGAGACGACGTCCGAGGTGAAGGCAGACTGGAGCTCCTCCGAAGACCCAGAGCGGTTCTGTCCCTCCGCATTTCCTCTTTGTGCTGCCCAGACCAAAGCGCCAGGGTGTGGGGTGGGCTTAGTGGAGGGCACCATCAGTTGGTCACCCATCGCATATGCCAGTTGGACGTGTTCGTGCTTTTCTCCCCGGTGCTGAAGGAGCAGGAGTAGTCAGCTAAAATATCCCCTTGCACGCAGCCGCCCTCTAGGGATGACTCACGTTAGCAGCTTCCTCCTCCAGGTGACAAGAGCTGGGCCTGTTCTTCTCCTCTTACATCACACGAACTTTCATAGGAAAAGCAGGAAGTTCTGATACTTCCTAGAAGTAAGGCAGCAGAAAGATGGGCATGCGGTGGGGTGGGTGCTTGGCGTGGGGGAAGGGTCGGAAGCCCACTAGGGAGCTGGGCTGGGTGCTGGGGACCCTGTGCTGCCTTGAGCCGAGTACCCTGGGAGGCTCTGGCCAACACTTATGTGCAGGGCAGCAAGCCGCGTCGAGCCACTGTGCCCCGGGTTCTCCCCAGTGCTCTGAATTTTGCTGAATTTCCATTCAGGTGAAAGCATAGCCATTCAGGTTTGCCCAGAGCCGGTGGAGAAAGCACTGTCACCAAAATGTGGGCGCTCCTAGCGGAAGGGCACAGAGCCCGAGTGCTGAGGGAGGGCTGCACTCGGGCGGTGCTGGAAGGCTTCCTGCTCCGATGGGGGCCTGACTGCATCTGCATTCCACATGGTAAAGATACTGTGGAGGAGAATTTTAAATGCTAATTAGACCTATTTCTGTTATGTCACCAACATTTAATTTACTTATAGTGAAAGAGGTTTTTGTTTGTTGTATCAGAGAAAATGATCATATTAGTACTATTAGCCTTTTTAGCCAGATAGTATCTTCCGTGCTTTATGTTTCTCAATTATAAGTGTCAGCCCTCAAAATCTAGGTTGTGGGGGGTTTCCCTTCACACTGACAGTACTCCAGACAGAAGTCACTTCGACAGGTAGCATTCCCCAGGGAGCCAGACTGAGGGACCATCCTGCTTCTCTGCTGGAAGAGGAGTTGGCAGCAGGGCCCTGCGGTGCCACCTCAGGAGTGTCTAGCCCACTCAGCCCTGTTGCCGGGAACTGAGGTGGGTGCTGGGTCTTTGGGGTGCTCTCAGGTTGGCCTGGCACATGAGAACTTCCAGCCTGGGCTCCTTTTTGGCTTCTATTTTACTTTGCTTTGAATATGGCTTTGCCTTGTCCAAGAATCCACAAAAGGGTAGCTTTAAGGGTTCAGGAATGTGGTCACTGGAGGGTGGGTTAACGTGACGTACACACAGGATGCCCAGGATCACGGAAGGAGAACTTGCACAATGGGGATTTGGGAGCCAACAGAGACCAGGAACCCAGTGTCCTTTGGGTCCCTTGGTCCTACTGCAGCATGAGTGACCTGAGTCCTGGGGACCAGGCGGGAGCATGGGGACATGGACACAGCAAGCAGTGCTGCCTTGTGACCTCTTATTGCAAGGGTGGAGACTCGGCCTGGTGAGCCCTGGGGAGGCCCCGAGAGATGCTGGGTTTGGTATGCTGTTGCTCAGTTCTGTTTTCTTTTGATGGTTAGGAAAGGGGCTTGGGATTTTTGTTGGTGGTGTGGTTGTAAAACATGTTACGAAAGACACAGGGTGTTTTTTCTTGATTTTTGTTTCGGTTATTTGAAACAGGGTCTCACTGGCCTGCCTGGCGGGCCTCCAATTGGCACATGGCCTGTGTCCTCAGAGTTTACAGTCCGAGCCCTGCAGGGAGGTGTCCCCAGCCCCATGTGTGCAGGGGATCTGCCCTCGGGTCCTGCCCGTAGCTTTCTCTTTGGAAACCTGATCAACATGTGAGGACCCCGGTGTTCCACGATGGCCTTGAATGGGAGCTGAGTGGTTTCCTATTCCCAGAGCTGTTCTGCTGATGTGCAGGGCTTTGTGAGTTTGTGCACATTACCTGTACAGAACTGCTGTGGGATTCTTCTTTGTAATTCACAAATTGGAATGAAGATGTATCAAAGTCCAGGACACCTGAACTGCCTGCAGCCTTGGACAGTGAGTCACGCAGATAACAGCTGTGAGGTTATTTTCACCTCCTGCCAGGTGTGGTGGCCCTGGGGAAGGAGAGGCGGGTGTCACTGCCTGCTCCAGGCCAGCCTGGGCTCCTCAGCCAGAGCCCGTCCTGAGAAAACAAAGCAGTTTAACACTTAATAGGATTAATGTCAGGTTTTTCTAGGAAAAATTTTACTTCAAGGTATTTTCCTGCTGTTGTTATTGAGTGTCAGCACTTATTTCATATAATGCTATTCATTCTTCCCAGCTGGCTTCGGATTTAGGATCTTCCTGCTTCCGCTTCTGTGGTAGCTGGGATACGACTACCCCTGTGGGTCATAATTTCCAGTGTAATAACATTTTAATTTTGTGTTTTGCAGGGAGGGCATTGAGGTAGGGTCTTGCTATGTAGTGCAGGCTGGCCTTGAACTCTATGTAGCCCAGGCTGGCCTCAAATTCATGGCAGTCCTGCCTCAGCCTCAGATGCTGAGATTATAGCATGTGCCATCATGCCCAGCAATGATTTTTTTGGTACTGGGGATTGAACTCAGGTCCCACTGAGCCATCTCACTGGCCCAGCAATGATATTTTATTTATTTATTTATTTATTTATTTATTTATTTATTTATTTTGGTGGAACCGGGGATTGAACTCAGGCCCTGTGCTTGCCAAGGAAGCGCTTATCCACTGAGCCATCTCCCCGGCCCCCCAGCAATGATATTTTAAAAGAGTTCACATTGCCCTATTTTGTTGTTGAATTATTATTTTGTATTCACATGAGAAAAATTGCAGAAAGGTACCAGAGAGCGTACAGGACGGCTAATGTCCCGGCAAGTGGTTTTCCTACACGACCTGTGTTTTATGAGTGCACGTTATGGTCCTTCCTTCCTCATTCAACAAGCACTCCTTGTTCTTCCAGTGCTGTCAGCCGATCCCCAGCTCTGTCTCCTGGGTGCAGCTGCTCACTGTCCCTCACTGTCACCCAGCACCCCACCCCTACCCCACCCCACCCCTCACTCTGTGCGGGCACACCCCTTTCCGGAAGTAGCATCTCTAGAAAGGAAAGCCTGGGTTATATTGTATACTGGCTTGCCCTAAAAATAATGCTTTTCTTTGTCTAAGGCAATATGTTTATAGTAAAGATTAAAACACTTCAAAAACTAATGAAAAGGGGGCCCAGCCCTAGCTCAGTTCTTTAAGTGGCTGCTTCCACAATGCTGGCAGCCTCAGTTTGCTGTAGTTCGATCCCCACAACACTCCAGCCATGCAAAAGTGCCCTGAAGGCATTCAAGGAGCAAAACACACACACACACACAAAAAAAAAACTAATGAAAAGAAGTGAAAGGTGAGTCCCCGAACCTGGTCCCACTCCCCAGATGGTATACTTTCTTGCTGTTGCTTGTCTGCTAGATTTTTGTTTTTCTTTTTTCCAAAGAACCCAGAAGGCTGGTAACCCCACCCTAAGTTACATCACCACTTACTCCGTACAACCCTCTCGCGGGCACACTTAACATGGTCCCTTTAGGGACGCAGCACTGTGGCCAGGGCTGACCCCGCAGAGAATCTGCTCCTGGGTTGCTGCTGCCCGTGACCCCTGCAGTCTCCCAGATGACCTGGGAGTGCATGCCCCCTTCACTTGGATTTGCTTCAGAAAGGGTGAAAGCTTTTAAACCTTGCACCGGTGTGCCCTTGCTAACTCAGGCTTGTCACCTGTTTGCCAAGTTAGTGGAGGAGTGTGAGGCAATCCAATTTCTTTTCGTTATGATGAAGAATTTGGGCCTTTCTTTTTCTGGTGCAGCACTGGGACCCCTACAGGTGTGTCTCGAGGATTGTTTACTGTTACTGTATTGTTAATGTTCGGGTATTAGTCTGGTCCTGTATTTGTCAGAGTGGTTTCCAGTTTGCCATTCTTTCCTTGTATTCGTGAACTCCATGGCTCGAGAGAGGCGTGGAGGGTGGGGAGTGAGTGGTAGGGGGAGTAAAGGACCCGGATCACTCGAGTGGCTAAGTCCTTTCACTGTGCGGGAAAGGCTGTGACAAAAATGACTGAGTGCGCTCAGCTCTTTCCTGGAAGCGAAGCAGGAACCACAGAGGGCGCCGCTCTGCGGGTGCAGGCCAGGCAGCAGTGCTGAAGCCGCGTGTCTGTCCTCCCCAGAGGTGCTGTCGGCGATGGTCAGCGTGCTGCTGGTGTACGTCCTGATGGGCTTCCTGCTCTACGAAGCCGTGCAGAGAACCATGCACACCAACTACGACATCAACGGAGACGTCATGATCGTCACCGCGGCCGTCGGCGTTGCCGTGAATCTCCTGTAAGCTGCGTACGCGCACAGCCGCGCTTTCAGCTCCACGCGTGCGTTCAGATGGTGGAGTTACGTGGTCATGTTTTAAAAATATTTGTATTAATCTTAAATATTTAAAAAGTAGATACTGTAAATTCCTCTTTTTCCCTTCCTGTTTGAATCCGGGTCTCACTCTGAAGCCCAGGCTGGCCTGAACTCACTATGTAACCTGGGTGGAGCCCAAATATCTCCTGCCCCAGCCTCCTGACTGCTGGGATTACAGGCATATGCCATGGAATTCCTCTTTAGCTTGCTCAGATATAAAGGATGTTCGCCTCACCTTGAGCTCACTATGTATCCCAGGCTGGCCAGGAATCACGGTGATCCCCTGCCTCAGCCTCCAGTGCAGAGATTACAGGCGTATGCCGCTACGCCCAGCAAATATGTGTTCAACATTTAGAGTACTTTCATTTAGTTAGGTTTTTTAAACTGCCGGGGTTTTTTTTCCTAAAAGGTACCAAATGTTAGATTATGTACTTAATCATTTAAACCAGAGGTCAGCCATCTTTTTCTGCAAAGGCTGGACAATGGGATTTGCGATCCAGCCCTCAGTTGCGAAGCTGTCCCTCCCTGAGGTGACGGTGACAGGAGAGCAGCCACACTTGCAGTCCCGAGACAGCTGCCCACTAGGAATCAGCCGGGCGCTCGCTCCCAGCCCGGCTTCCCCCCACACTCAGAACACATCGGAAACCCCGGCCCCAGCGTCCAGCCCCGTCAGGGCCTTCCCCTTGTGCCGCGGAGCTACACGCCTCTGCCTCGCCTTCGTGTGGCGCTCTCCCTTCTCCCAGTGTGCTGGGGTCCCACCGCTCCCTCGAGCGCCAGGTCTGCTTCCGTGGGCTTCTCCCCCTTCTCTATGAGAATCTCGGCTCTGTGGGCACCGGCTTGACCCCCCCACCGGTCCTCAGGTCCGCCTCGTGAACTGCTCTGTCTGTCTGCACCCCACCCCCTGCCCACGTCTGACTGGCAGTAGTCTTATACCCCTGTTTCCCTGTCCTCCAACAGAATGGGGCTTCTGCTGAACCAGTCCGGCCGCCACTCCCACTCGCACGCGCCCCCTGCCGGCTCCCCTGGCCCAGGGTCCGGGGCCCACCGTCCGGGACAGGACAGCCTGGCGGTGCGGGCTGCCTTCGTGCATGCCCTCGGGGACCTCGTGCAGAGCGTCGGCGTGCTCATCGCCGCCTACATCATCCGGTTCAAGGTAATAGGCTGCTTTTCCAATGCATTTAAGTTCAGGGTTGAGACTGCTGGGACCCCGCTGGTCCTGCTGCCTTTGCCCTGATGGGAGTCTGGTCCTGCTGCCTTTGCCCTGATGGAGTCGCTGCCCCAGCAGACAGTCCTTAGCACGGAGCACCGTCTCTCCCAGGGACTCACCTGTGCTCCCTGTGGGGGCACTGGCCCCAGAACTCAGCTGTCAAGGAGCTGCTGACCTTTGGGTGGGGAGAGGCCAGGAGGAGAGCAGGCCCTCCTCTTGGCTCTCCATCTTCAATGCTTTGCCTTGAGGGAGCCCCTGGGTTCAGCGCGCCATCCCACGCTCTAACGGGTGGGGCTGGGGCCTCACCCAGCTCTGGGTGGGGCGGGTGGGCAGGTTAGAGGCGGCACAGGCCTCGGAACAGATCCGTGAGGAGTCTTGCAAGCAGCCTGAGGAGGAGATGACAGGGACCAGGATGTAAAGGCATCCTCCAGTCCCATTAGGGAGAAGCAAAACACAGCGGACGTGGGCCTTGCTTGGCTTTAAGGTCTGCTTTACGTCTGTCCATATTGATCACACAGCTTTGATCTGTTACCTTTTAGCCAGAATACAAGATTGCTGACCCCATCTGCACATACGTGTTTTCATTACTCATGGCCTTCACCACATTCCGCATCATCTGGGACACCGTGGTGATAATACTAGAAGGTGAGCTCTCCTTGCTCCCCGCAGCTTGCTCATCCCTGGGGTGGTGGAGTGAGAGGACCCTGGGGAGAGCTGTGGCTTGTGGGACCAGGACCTTGCATTTACCAGGCAAGCACTTACTCCACTGAGCTGTCTCCGCAAGCCCCACTCTCGCCCATCTCTTATCAACTCTCCCTTGCTTCCGGCAAGTGCAGCTCTGGTTGGGTTTTGGCGTTTTGAAGCAGGGTCTCATATTGTGCTGTGCAGGCAGGTCTGGCACCGTGCCTCACCATGTCGCCCAGGCTGGCCTCCCGTTTGCCGCAGTCCTGCCTCAGCCTCCCAAGGGCTGGAATCAAGGGGGGAGGGGCGTGCTTCTTGGCGCAGTTTTATCCAGTGATTTACTTCATTCTTTAATTCCCGCTTAACTGTGGCTTGGCTGCATTGTGGCACCCTTCCTTCCACGTACCTGCGTAAGCGCAGAAGTGAAAGCCCTCTGCGGCGGGGTTGTCACTCTCACGTGTTCCTCTGGGCCTTTCTTCTTTTGTCTTTTTTGGTCATCTTAGCTTATTTTGGCATTCTTTTTAATGAAGGAATATTTTAGTGTATATTAACTTCGTGTAAAAAAAAGAACTCGTGTTAAAAACTCCTCTTTTCTTCCTGAGTGAGCTTCTACGGCGCGTGTTCTTCTAACTCGCAGGTGTGCCGAGCCACCTGAATGTGGACCGGATCAAGGAAGCGCTGATGAAGATAGAAGACGTGCACGCAGTAGAAGACCTGAACATCTGGTCTCTCACGTCGGGAAAGTCCAGCGCCATAGTCCACATGCAGCTAAGTACGCGGCTCAGGTCGGGGGTCCGCGGGGAGCAGGCCGCGCCTGTGCTTCGGGCTCCGTAGGCTCATTTCCGAAGGAAAGTCCTGGGTCAGGACTGAGAGCCAGAAAAGAACATTGCAGACTGAGCTCTCCCTTCAGAGGAAGGGCGTGCAGTCTGTGCTATTCATTTATTTATGCTCTCTATTTAAATCATCTTGCAGATAGAGTCCTTTTAAATTTTCATTAAAATAATACATGTATGTGATTCATCTTTAAAAGTGCATGGGCCAGCCAGATAGCTCAGCAGATTAAAGCACCCCTTTAGGCAGACACAGGGACAAGGGTTCGATCCCTGGCTTGCCATGCTGGCCCTACCCCCACGGTGAGCTGAACCGGGCGTGGTGGCGCTGGCCTGTAATCCCAGCACTTGGGAAGCTGAAAACAGGAGGATCACTGCGAGTCTGATGCATGTAGTGAGACCCTGGAGAGCCTGCACCAAATACAAAGATAAAAAATAAAAGTGCATGAGATCTTTAATGACAGGCTTGTAAGCGGTGCCTGATCCTCCTTCTCTAACCGAGAGAGGTCCGGATGTGTAGCCCGACCCTGACAGGAGCGCCCAGTAAGCGTAGACGGCCCGCTGGTGCAGATGTGCCCCGCCGCGAGGCGGTGCTCCCAGTGTCCTCACCCCAGGTACGAGTGGCCGCGCAGAGGCGGTAACGTGGCGTCCTTGCCCTTGCAGTTCCTGGCAGCGCATCCAGGTGGGAGGAAGTGCAGTCAAAGGCGAAGCACCTGCTCCTGAACACCTTCGGCCTGTACAGATGCACCATTCAGCTGCAGAGCTACCGGCAGGAGGTGGCCAGGACTTGCGCGAGCTGCCAGAGCTCCAGCCCCTGAGCCTGGGCCCAGCTCTGCTGCCTTACGTGACTGCGTCACGGACTCAAGAGCAATAAACGCCACCTGAGGACAAAGCGGGGCCCCACGGCCGGACTGCATCTAGCCCCAGTCTCAGAACAGTCACTCCGGCCTGCCAGTTGGCGTCTGCGCCATTTCCAGATGGGGATGTTTCCAAGATGCTGTTTACAGAGAGACAACTCTACAGATACCTCACGGAAGAGCGTCCGCTCACTGACAGTCCTGTGTCCACGGAAGCATATCACGGCTCAGTATTTACGTGTAAAAATGCTTTCCAAGGCCATTTTCTATGAAGCCAGTGCTAGAAATCAGAGTTGTTGTTTTTTAAATTTCAGTAATCTTGACATCCAGCTTCTGAATTGCTGCTGTTTTTACAGAAATTTTCTCAGCCGATTTCAGAAAATACTAGTAATTACACAGAGTAGAGCATGTACTCATTCTTCAGTGTTTCAGAGAAGTCTCATTTCATAAGTAAGTCTCAATGTTATTGTCAGAGTTATACTTTATAAGCAACTTTTTCCAGAGTTTCGAATCTCAGAGTTGACCATTTGATTATCTGTAGGCTTATCAGAACCCAATCTTTACGTGTTGTGATTGGTCACTGTCATTAAGTTGCTTAGGAAATATTTTCGATACAATTCTGAATGGCAGAAATGAATCTTAAATTCAAATTACCATGCGGTTATTTAAAACAAAGAAGTGAGAGTAGGGTATAGAGTTTCAGATATACATTTGTCCAAAGTCCCTTTTGCTGCTCTTTGGTGGCTTGAAGCGTAGATGACGGCCGTCCCTTGAGGAGCTGCCAACTTTTGCACAGCTTGCTTTGTACCATGGTTCCCGTGTCTCGGCTCACCTGTCTGCACTTTCTGGGTGGCTCCCAAGGGCCACAGTTCAGCTTGGAGCCCCACAGTGAGCTCCCCACGTAGGTGACGCACACGCTCCAGAGAGACCTGTGGTTTACGCTGTGGGCTGGGGATTCTCCACAGACCCCACCAAGCTCAGAGGATTGGGAAGAGAGAGCTGCTTTGAGACCATAAAGCGGCAGGAAGGGGTGTGTGTGTGTGTGTGTGTGTGTGTGTGTGTGTGTGTGTGAAGCCCGGGAGGGGACGTGCGTCTGGTCTGCTATGGAGGCAGCGCTAACATTTCCAAGCCAAAGCCGCCCTTGTTGGTGACAGTGAGAGGTCAGTCTCGGCTCCTCAGAGTCACGAGTTGTGAGCTGAAACCCTGAGGGGCGCTGGAGCCTCGCCCGGCTGTACTCAGGCACTTTCCTATCTGAGGTGCAGGGGCTGCTTTTCCTGCTGACCTGCTCCTAACGGTGACTTGATAAAGTGGCCCTGCATCCTTCTGTGGGTGGCAGACAGCTTTGCTAACGCGCAGCAAGGCCGAGACCGCTGCGGGTGCGCGCCCCACTGAAGAGAGGAGCGCGGGAAGCTTTCCATGCTTTATCTCTAGCGCAGATGACAGCTCTGTTTGTACCGTGCCGGATCTGCAAGATTAGAGAGTGGCAGATGGCCTTTTCAGTAACGTGACCACCCTTCTCGGGGCGGATGCACGGCTTCCGGTGCAGAGCCCTGCGCTCGTGTGCTCCTCGAGCCGTGGCCACCCAGTCCAAGCTGCTCGCCCATCTCAGTGCTGTCCCCAGAGGCAGGCGGCTTGACAGGCTCGAGCCCTGCCAGGAGGACGCCACAAGCAAAACCCAGCTGCTCATGCGATCTGTACTAAGTGATATTTGCAGGCTGTCAGAGTGGCCTGTGTTTCTAGCTCTGGCCAGGTGAGGCCTTTTGATTTGTCTTAGAGAAAGATCTCTGGTTCCTTTCCTGATCTTGCTGCCTTAGGGAATGGGGTGGAATGAGACACATTCCGCTAGCTCGGCTTGCTGTGTACCATCAGAGCTGTGCATTCCTACATCCGCCTGCCTGCAGCGCTGCCTCAGGTGACGGAGCAGAGGTCTTAGTCACACCCCGTCCTGTGTAGGATCACTGGGTTTCTTAAAGTTCCCTTGTAACTGTGGCTGCTTTGTTTGCACTCCCCCAAAATAGGTGTCCTGCTTCCGTGAGTCTCCGCAGTCCAGCTCCTGAGCGGAGGTGTCCTGAGACTGTCTGTCTTCACCAGCGCAGTCAGGGCAGGATGGCGCAGTCCAGTGAAGGGCAGCGTTTTTCAGAGCCAGGACACCCCGTAGGGAGAGGGGTTTTTTATGGGAGGAAGAACTTTTGAAACAGCCGATGGAGCCAGGCGCGGCAGCACACACTGCAGTCCCAGCACTGGAGGCTAGAGCAGGAGGGTCACTGAGAATTGGAAGCCAGCCTGGGCTGCTTAGCAAGGACCTGTTCAGAAAGCAGCAAATAGCTGGTTGCTCTGCCCTGGAAGCCCTCGAGCCTGTTTTGCAGACATGGACCAATGACATGGCACCCCCAGCCAGGACCATCCTTAGCCCTCCAGGTCATGCTTTTGAAGGTGACTCTGAAACAAGCACGACTTGGCTAACTCCGTGTTCTTATGCATGTATGTTAGTCGGTTCATCATAATTAGTAACTGTTCATAATAGAATCTGAAGCGCTTTGAAGTAAAATTTCAGGCAGTTTGCTATGACCACCTTGTAGGTGGGATGTTGAATGTCACAGTGCCTCCTTCAGGCAGGCTTAGTCCATTGGCTGGTGTCTCTGGCGTAGTGACACTGGAGGGAGTGGCCTGCTCTGCCCATACCTGGGGAAGCTCACTGGCACTGAGGTGGGCAGCCTGGAAAAAGAGTTCCGGGCCATGCTGCCACCCCTCAGGTGGCTTGGGGCTGGTCACAGGTCACACTCCAGGCTGCTGCTGCTGCTGGAAGCAGGGGAACTGTGCAGTGCGGGGGAGCTAGGGTCCCCACGTGAGACCCTGGGTGTACCCAGGCCGGCCAGCCCTCACGAAGGTCCTGGATCAAGGGCACCTGCCGGCTTTGTGACAGCATTTCTGAGGGGTCCCCTGTCTACTAGGGCAATGCAGCTTACTCGTGCAGCGGGGAATATTCTGAAATAAATGCAGCTCAAAACTGCAAGGCAGCAGTGTGCCAGCTCAGCTGGGTGACGCAGTGTTGGGATCCGTACGCTTCTGAGTGGGTGGGCGGGTAGTGTTATTGCATAAGCCATACCAGTTTTAGAAACCTATTTCCCATGAACCCTCAGAACCAGGTATTTTGCACACGCTTGATCTTAGCAGGACTTTGACCTGGGTTTGTCAGTGTAAGGTCAGAGTGTATGTGTGTGTTCTGTACTTGCAATTTTAAAATTGTAATTTCCTATACATTTATTAAATAAAGTGTTTTTGCTATGTGGTTTATTAAAAAATGAAAACATATAGCCCGTTTGATCTTTGATCTTTTTTTAAATAGTCAAAAGCCTTAACATATTGTTAAGAATCACTGGAAAGTGCACTGGCCTATCTAGACTTATTTAAGAGGTGCTGACCTCTTAAATGTTTACAAAATTAACTTGGAAAAAGCTTGCAGGCAGGACAGCAAGAGGCTTAGAGCTCCTGTCTCTCCTGTGTCAGTTGCTTCCAGCAGCCCTCTGGACCACGGAAGGATAGAAGCCATTCTCAGAGTTAGGTGGGAACCAGTGTGACATCCCAGTGGATGTCTGCTGTCTGCCAGCAGCAAGGGCAGGTGAGGGGGCTTTGCACAGACCAAGTCTGCTCTGCCCAGCAGGGCACAGTCATCTCAGCACTCAGGAGGCTGAGACAGGAGGATTGCTGCAAGGTTGAGGCCAGCCTGGGCTGCACAGGGAGATCCTGTCTTAAAAAGACAGAAGACCTAAATGGCCAAGAATTTTATTTTTATTTATTTATTTTTTTATTTATTTTTACATTTTGTGTGTGTGTGTGTGTGTGTGTGTGTGTGGCCAGCTCAGCCCACCAGGGGGCGGGGCTGGTTGGCATGTGGTGCTGGGGGATTGAACCGCGGTCCCTGTGCTTTGCTAAGCTTGTTCTAAGTAGGTGCTTTAGACCACTGAGCCATCTCTCCAGCCCCAAGAATTTTATTTTTTAATCAGTGAAATAAGCATCAGAAAGCTGAGGCAGGGGCCGGGAGATGGCTCAGTGGAATAAGTACTTGCCTGGCAAGGGCCAGAGTTCAATCCCTGGTTCCACCAAAAAAAAAAAAAAAAGAAAGAAAGAAAGAAAGCTGAGGCAGGCAAGTCAATTCAAGGCAGCCCAGGGTACATGGTCCAAGGCCAGCCTAAGCTATGTAGCAAGACCTGGTCAGGAAATAAAATCAGTGGAACAGTCCCACTTCACCTATTTCACGAGTCCATTGAGCGGTTCCTTGTCATGGACACTTTCCGGGTGGACTGCAGGGCTAATCAGTGGTGGCAGATGCATTGGTCACTGTCGTGGGCAGCATTGCAGGGGGTGGGGTGGTTGTGGAGGGACTGAGGCTGGGGTGTAGACATGGAAGCCACAGGGCCCCCCAGGGAGGTCACCATGACGCTGGTCAAGGCCTCTGGGTGCAGAGCAGTGTCCCCTCCTTTTACAGCCCCTCAGGGTTGGGGCAGAAATGAGAAAATCGCGCTTCAGGCCCCTGTGTATCTGAGTGCTCAGCGGGACCCCGGGGGCGGGACCGGAGCCTGGCGACTTGCAAGCTTTTCACTTGATTTTTAAAATTCTTCCCTTAATATGTAGCAATAAATAAAGGCAATGAAAATGCACATAGGGATCCTTACATAGTTTGCACCAGGCAGGAGCCCACAAATGAAAAATAACACCTTGTCCGGTAAGATTAAAACTTGTCGGCTCTTACTAGGACCTCTACAGTTTTCAAGTTACCTAGGAAACAATCGGGCTGTAGTTGCACCAGGTAATAGAATATAGTCGTAGGGAAGTTACGCTAAGTACGGAAGTAAAAAAAAAAAAAGAAACAAAAAAAAAAGCCCAACAAAATGGGGAGACGGCTCAGTGGAAATAAGCTCTTCCCTGGCAAGCGCACAGGCCTGAGTCCAATCTCTGGTTCTGCCAAAAAAAAGAAACTACAGAAGTATTACGAATTCTTTGCCTACCTAGCTGTATTTCTACTTCAATGTCTGGGGTTTGCAGGCAGCTGGTTTGGGTTTTTGTTTGGCCTATGTCAGAATGTTTGGGGGTAGCCATCTTACAGGCTCGCATTTATGCTAGGCTCTTGGCTTTTTTTCATATGTACCTTCTGTTGATTTCTTGGTTTTTTTGAGAAAGCATCTCCCTGTGTAGCCCAGGTTGACCTCAAACTCATGAAGATCCTCCTGCCTCAGCCTCCCAAGTGTTGGGCTCACAGGGATGCCACCACACCTAGCCTCATTTCATACGTACCCGAATAATATTTGGGGTTACGTTTTTAACTTCAGTTGTGGTTCTGTTAGAATTGCTAGAAGCTATGAAACTCAATGAAGCAAAGCAAAAGGATAGTAGGAAGTAGATGGATAGATCTTACATGCAGGGGGATGAAGACAAATTGAGGGCTGGGGAGATAGCTCAGTAGAATAAGCACTTGCCTGACAAGCGCAGGGTCCTGAGTTCAATCACCAGTATCGCCAAAAAAAAAAAAGAATTGAGATGCATCGCATATGTGGAGTACCTCCCAGGAGGAATGTGGATACTGCTGCAAACATGCACAGCAGAAAGAAAATCGAGGGCCAGGGAGATGGCTCAGTAGAATAAGGGCTTGCTTGGCAAATGCAGGGGCCAGAGTTCAATCCCCAGTTCTGCTGGGGGTTTGGAAACAGGCCCTGGAGCTGTCACCAGTGACACCCTTCTCACGGGGCATTCGGTTTAAGCTTAATGGGCACCTAGTGCTCAGAACATTACAAGCTGCGTACTTTGGCCTTGGGGTTTTTTCCCAGTAAGGAAGACTTCCCCCCCCCCCAGGGTACTAGGGACTGAGCCCAATGCCTTTGCACTGAGCTACCCCCCATTGTTTATTTTGAGACAAGGTCTCCCTGAGTTACCCAGCTGGAATTAGCCAAGCTTGCGATCCTCCTGCCTCAGCCTCCCTGAGTGCTGGGATCACAGGTGTAAGCCAGGACGCCTGGACTTTGCCAACAGATGTTCTGGGTTGATTTTCAGAGTCTTACTGTCTTTCACTTGCTAGTTTCTATAGATGGGTTTGTGAGGTTGGTTTTGGCTTTTATGCTTTTGTTAACAAAATGCTGACATTAGAGAGGAAAATTATATGTGTTGTTTCTACTCCAGAGTGTATTGACATTTCTTGATAAAAGTGGGATTTTTTTAATACAGTACTGTAAAAAAAATATAGTACTGTAGACACTCAGCCCTAGAAAAAGACAGACCGAGTCTGTGTCCTAGGTAGCCATGGGTGAGCTGACCCCACACACCCTTACCCTGCCCAGAGTTATTTTTGTTTGTTTACTTTCTTTTCTTTTTTGAGACGTGGTCTTGCCGTGCTGGTTAGGCTGAACTCACAGCGCTCCTCCTGCCCCAGCCTCCCAAGTGCTAGGATTGCAGGCATGCGCCACCACATCCAGTCCTGCCCAGCCTCTGTTCCCGAGGAAGGCTCGGCAGCCTAGGTGACTGTGTCAGAGCCACAGTCTGGGGAACTTTGGCCTCAGAGAGTGAAGGACCTAGCGCAGCAAGGGTTAGGCTTGGGGTCCTTTTCTGGTGGTGCAGGCGACACTCTGAGCCTTGCCTCTAGCAGACTGCGGCCAGTTTCCAGTGTTAAATCTGTTCTACCGGGGCTGGTGAGATGGCTCAGTGGCCTAAAGCACCTATTTGAACAAGCTTAGCAAAGCAAAGGGACAACGGTTCAATCCCCCAGCACCACATACCAGCCAGCCTCGCCCTCTGGTGGGCTGAGCTGGACACACACACACACACACACACACACACACACACACACACACATAAATTAAAAAAAAAAAATCTGTTCTACCTGCATCCTCCCCTTGCTGTATGTAAGACTGCTTCCCAAAGCCCTGGATATTATTATTTTTAAATTTTTAAATTTTTTTTTTTTGAGGAACCAGGGATTGAACTTAGGCCCTTGCGCTTGCCAGGGAAGCACTTATTCTATTGTGCCATCTCCCCGGCCCCAGCCCTGGGTATTGTATTTTTTTTTTTTTTTTTTTTTTTTCAGAACCAGGGATTGAACTCAGACCCTTGTGCTTGCCAGGCAAATGCTTATTCTACTGAGCCATCTCCCTGGCCCCAGCCCTGGGTATTTCTAAAAACTATTAAAACAATAGTGTTGGTAATGCACAGGGCATGGGCCGTTGCTGTATATTTGGTGCTAGAGGCACTGTTGTAAGGGACCACGGCGCTAAGGGACCACGGCACTAAGGGACCACGGCAGCAAAACGGACGCCAGGTAAAGTTAGCTGGCTTGGCAGGCGGGGGTTTCCTGAATTAGGAGATGGGGGCTGCATCCGACACCGTCTGTCGCACAGTCGCCGGAAAGCTGGCCTTGGAGGCTTCTGCCTGCACTGTACACACTCTAGGAGCAGAGCTCGCTGTGGGCTTGTAGATGTGAAGCAGGGATCAAGTGCTGCAGGTTGAGGCTGGGGAGATGGCTCAGTGGAACAAGCGCTTCCCAAGGGCCTGAGTTTGATCCCTGGTTCTTTTTTTTATTTATTTATTTATTTATTTTTCAAAGTTTTATTGACAAAGAGATAGCAATGAGACAGTTTCAAATCAAATCGGAAGGACAGTTTCAACAAATAATACACTGCATATATTCTTCTTAGTGGTTAATTGCTGTACAAGATGTGGACTTGTGATCCTATTTACATATCCCTGGTTCTGCCAAAAAAAAAAAAAAGAGAAAGAAATGCTGCAGGTGCTCGAAGCCTCCAGGCCAGGTCTGACAGAAAAGCCTCAAGCAGAGCGGGAAGAGCTGCCTGCTGAGGTACCACGCAGCCCCCTGTCCCTGTCCCGCCTCCCGCACATCGGCTGGGCCACACCACAACTGGTGATACACCCCGAGCCCTCTGCCCCGCAGACCATGCACTGGGGAAGTCCTGAGAAGAACCGAGAGCCCCTCCAGGAGAGGGAGTGGCCTCCATGGGCACCCCAGGGATTTAAGGACCCCGCCAGCCCTCAGGTCACCCCCAAAGCCGCAGGCAGCCAGAGCAGGCAGGCGCAGTCAGAACCAGAGCCGAGTCGGGTCACCCGCGGAAAAGCGCTGGGAGATGGCAGTTCAGATGTGTGTCACACGTCTGCATGCTTTGGCAAAACAGACAAACCCAGAGCGCTGCTTCTACAGTCATTTGAAGGGTTTTTTTTGGGGGGGTGGGCAGGGTAGGCATTGGAATAATAACAGACCGGCCCCGGTGGCGCTGAGTTGTCCCTACCTCTGTCCATCAGCTCTGACAGCCGACTGCAGACCACAGCGGGTCTGTCACTGGCCACTGCTTTGCCACCTGGTGCTGACCAAGGGCTGGGAGAGTTCTAAGGACTTTGGGGTGTCAGCTCAGCAAATGCAGACAGCCCTGTGAGGGCTTTTAGTTTGTTTATTGAGCCATGGCCTCACTATGCCAGGGTCAGGCTGGCCCTGCACTCATTGTGACCCCCCGGGCTGGCCTCACCCTCTCAGACATCTTCCTGCCTCAGCCTCCCGAGCACTGGGATGACAGATGTGTGCCAGCCACCACAGCATCGTTGACACCAGCGGTGATACCAGGCCCTCCCAGGACGGGTGTGACAATGCCTGAGATCATGGCCCCTACACACCCAGGCTGGGTGCTCCCCAAATGGGCCCAGGAACCGGTTCCACCCTGTTTCCTCAGCGTTCCATGCTCTCCTGGCAGACACTCCACCACCACCTCCAAATCCCAGGCTCCGACCTGCCAAGTCTTCACTGTGCTCTGTGCTCTGGCATCCGGCATCCGTCCCGCACTGGCCACCTGTGGTCACGCCTGTCCTAGGGCGCAGGCCGATGGCCCCTCAGCAGGAGGGCCCAGGATTCTAGGAAGTCTCTTGGCCCAACACATGCATACCCACACCAGGGCCTGGACTGGTTCCTCGGGCTGTGTCACAGTGACAGAGTGAGAGTCCAGCCCTGGAGGTTCCCACAGCTGCATCCCCTGCTGTGCCCCACCAAGCCCAAGGGACAGCTGGCACTGGCCCACACATCCATGTCCCTGGCAGTGACCACACACCCTGGACCTCTGGCTTCCCCAGCTACACCTGCCCTCCAGGCCACCGCTGTCCCTCGCCTTGTTTCTCAGGTGCAGCTCCTCATGTGGGGGCAGGCGGTCCCCACCCCTGAGCCAGCTGGGCCCTCTTGAGGGTCCCTCTGTGCCCACTGGGACAAGGACACCTTCACTTCCTCTCCCCCTGGCTTTCGTGGTAGTGGACACTGATGTCCCCCATGGCTCCTAGTCTCAGACATGAGGCGTTCCAGCCCCTAAGAGCTGACTCCCCGCGAGGGAGGAGGCCCCTGAGGTGGCTGCAAGGCTTCCCCTCCTTCCCTGGCTGCTCCTGGACACCCTGCCTTCTGTTCTCCATGTGACAAGTGGCTTTCTCCATGTCACTCCCAGGCATGGACTCAGAGCCCACCACCCAGGCGAGGACTCCCAAGTCAGCAGCCGAATGACACCTCTGCTCCTGACACTGGGGGTGTCGGGTGTTGGTGGATTTGCCACCTGCCTCCCAGGAACTTCAACACTAATTACTCAGGGGCCAACAAGAGAGGCCTCTAGACTGCAGGCACCCGGCCTGGTCCAGACCTGTCCTGCCCCATCCCACTCTCAGTGTCCTCTGCAAAGCTGACCTCATCCCTAATGCGACCCCAGCACTCTAGGAGGCTGAGGCAGGAGGATCGAGAGTTTGAGCCAAGCCTGAGCAATTCAGGGAAACCCTGTCTCAAAAAGAAGCCTGGAGATGTAGCTCAGTGCAGAGGCTCTGAGTTTAATCCCCGATACTGTACACACACACACACACACACACACACACACAATAGGCCTCACTTAATCTTTGCTCAAAGAATGATGAGCAAATAAATTCAGGTTTTACGCCAAGAGCATATGGTCTCCCCATAAGGAATCACCAGAGTAGCAACGACTCTAGAACTCAGCTATTCCACACAGCAGCTCCAGCCACATTTTACTGCTTAAGTTACTATTAATTACAATTAAATTCCACTGTATGATCGAATCATTCCAGGTTTAGGCATGCCCCCAGGAAAAATGAAAGCGCATTTCCTCCACAAAAGCTAGAATAGGGCCGGCCAGATAGCTCAGCAGACTAAAGCGCCTGCTCAGGCAGAGCAGTGGTCGGGGTTCAATCCCCGGCCCGCCAGCCCTCCCCTGGGGCGCACTGAGACAGGGACTGAGACTGGGCGTGGTGGCGCGTGCCTGTAATCCCAGCGCTTGGGAGGCTGAAAACGGGAGACTCACTGAGTCCCATCTGTGTGTCTGTGTGGTGAGGCCCTGTAGACTCTGTACTAAATACATAAAAAGGAAAAAAAAGCTAGAATAATGGTGTTCATAGCAGCTTTGATCGCAATGGTTGAAGATTGGGAAACACCATGTGTGACTGCACACGCTGGTACTGACAGCACTGTAGGAGGCTGAGGCAGGAGGATCACAAGTTCAAGCCCAGCCTTGGCAACCTAGAGAAACCTTATTTCAAAATAAAAAAACAATGGACTGGGACTGCAGCTCAGTGTGAAGACTCTGGGTTCAATTTCTAACACACACACACACACACACACACACACACACACACACACACACACTAAGAAACCAGATATAAATATTCCTCTACTGAAGAAGAGATAAACATGCTCAGCTGCTGTCATATGAAGGAACTCTCCTGAGCAGCGAGAGGAATGAACTTCCGATGGCGCACGACAACAGGGTGACTCCCAGGCAGAGCCAGGTGACCGAGGCCCGGGAGTGGATGCGCAAGCTCCAGTTACCTGAACTCCTAGGAATGCAGCCTGTGCGCGCGTGACGTGCGTGGGCCAGCCCTGGGTCGCTTGCTGAGACACAAACCTGTGAGGGGCCACTTCGGGGCCCCGATGTGTTCGCGCCTTGCTCTGCGGCGAGTGAGGGCTCCGACCTCGAAGGACCCCAGAAAGGCAGGCGCGGGAGCGCGCAGGCCGAGCACGTGCCTTCCAGCCTTGTTCCCACGCTGTCGCGGCCTCATTTCAAGCCCTCAGCAGCCACGCACGCGGGGCTCCTGGCCACCACGTTGGACCGCGGACGGAGAACAGCCACAGAGTGTTCCAGAGCCACGGGAAATCAGACCACACCTCCAACACCATCTGCACTGGTGCCCGCCCATGCACGCATCAGCTCCCAAAGCCGCAGTCCTCGGTCCACACCCACTGTCCCCAGGAGTGGCCGCTAGCACTGGCTTCTTCGCAATACACAGTGCCTCACCCCCGGAGGTGACACCAGCCCCAGATCTTGGTGACAGGGCCTCGAGGGCCTCTGTCCCGGGCTCCCATGGCCCAGTGGGTCTCGACCTGTGCCCAGAACTACCTGGACACTCAGCCCTCCTCCTGTTCCCCCTGGGTCCCCAGAGAAGTCCCTGGGAAGCAGGGAGGCTGAGGCCCCCTGCCAGCGGCTGGGGCCACAGCACCAAAAGCTGAGCTGGCTTCACCACGCCCTTAGACGCCAGTGTGCACATCCGAACTGAGGAGGCCCAGGGGAAGCCAGCGTCCAGGGGAGGAGAGAGTCCTCAGGCTCAGATGGGGAGGGTGGGGGAGGCAAAAGCCCACTGACCAGGAAGTGTATGACCATTTCATTTATTTATTTATTCACTCAGCTATTTTTCAAAAAGTGCCCAGCTATTCACTCAGGCTGTCCTGTGTAAACCAGGCTGGCCTCAGTCTCTTGGAGATTCTCCTGCCTCAGCCTCCCAAGTACTGGGACAACAGGCATGTGCTACCATGCCCAGTTTGTTGAGCAAATAACAAACTAAGCAGCCCTTTAAATCCTGGAAGTCTTAAGAGACTGCTGTCGGTAGACTGAGAAACTTCAGGGAGCTGCTGGGCTGCTTGGAACGAGCTGCTCCACTGTCTGGGAACGATGTGGTGGCGTTTATAAAACAGCATGAAAATAACTGAGCTCTTTGGCCACATCAGCCTGCTCATGGAAATTTTCCCCACAGAAGTAATTCAAAGCAGGAAAAAAAAAAAAAAAAACCCCAAACAAAATGCTTGCCTAGAACTAACATTCTCAGGGGAGAGAGAGCCTCACTCCCTAGTGAGACGAGCCTGGGAGCCTGATCTTGAACTTGAACTCACGGAGATCCTCCTGCCTCAGCCTCCCAAGTGCTGGGATTACATGTGCGTACCACCAAGCCCCAGTGAATGGATCCATATTGTTGCAACTTGGAGATACAATTAGGTGTTTGCCCTGCTGTTGTTGTTTTCCGGCACCACACTGTAGGTTTAGATTTCTTGCCTTAGTCTGCTGTCACCACGACTGCCTGCTGTCAAGAGCAACCCGGACCAGGCAGAGCAATGTGCATGCTTTCTGTTTTCTAACGAGGAGCGGTTTTCCAAAGTCGTGCAACTTGAGCTCCCTCCTGTGTGCCTGGGAACACCCGCTGCCCCCATTTGATTTTGGGGCGGGTGTCTCTTGGGAGTTAATTTTTCTTTTTTTGCAGAACCGGAACTGGGGAGCACTTATTCTACTGAGCTATCTCCCGCCCCTTGGGGGTTAATTTCTATTTCCTTAAAGAGGAAAAAGGGACAATGCAGGTGCGCCCCCTCGTGGGAAAAATCGGAATTACTTTTCTCTCAATGCCGGGGGGCGGAAGGCTGGGATTTCCTCCACCTTTTGAAGAGTCTAAGACCAAAAAGTTAAACCTCTCTCATAACTCTTGTTCAATTGGAAAACCCTTAAAAAGCTGCTTTCCTCGCTTCTCTGTGGAAGAAACAGCTCACCTTGACATATGCTTTTTGGTACCCTTTTTCATCCATAAACAGACTGCTGAGGTCCGCAGACTTTTCGCGCTGGTGGCCGGGCGGGCCTCGGAGCTGCCCCGGCGCTGCGGCGGGCTCGCTCGGGCTGGCGCGGACCCGCAGATCGGTCCTTGGGGGCCGCCCCGCTCGCGTGCGGCGCGCAGGCTGCCAGCGGCGCGTCCGATTCTGTCTTATTCGAAGGTGACCGGCAGATGGCGCCGGAGCCCTGCGCGGAATTTCCGCTAACGCGGACAGGTGCGGTTCCCGCAGCTAGAACCGGACCTGCGCTTGAAACCCGCCCACGCGCTTCTGCGGGAGTAACCGTTCCAGCAGAGCAAAGGAACAAAAGGGCCTCGCCACAGCCCAGAAGGCGAACCAGGCTGCCGCGAGCCGGCCGGGGCCGACGAGACCTGCACAGGGGCGGACAGGTGGCAGAGCTGGGCTTGGGCAGCAGGTTCCCGGCACTTCCCGTCTACTCCTCAGTCCTCTTTTCAGCTTTGTTTTCATTATATTAAGGTATTTTGCAGACAGGGTCTCGCTGCGTTATCCAGGCTGGCTTTGAGCCCTTAGCGATCCTCCTGCCTCAGCCTCCCGAGTGCAGGGATGACAGGCGTGCACCACCACGCCTGGCCTCAGTAATTATACTGTGTGATTGCTCAGACGGATTTGGTGGCCTTGCACACCCCTGGAAAAAGTCACACTTCCTTTGACTGAAACAGTGCTTGTGGCCTGGAAATGTGGTTCTCCGGCCCAGGGCGCTGCTCTCCCTCTGGCCGTGAGCCAGTTGCCACTCCACGCATCCGTCCTGTCCTCCCCTCCTGTCCACACTCCAGCCCGTGCTGGCTGAAGCAGTGAATGACAAGGTCTGGGCCACCCGAGCCAGGAACCAGAGCAGCGTCCCCACACGCAAGGGGACCAGGCCGGCCCCACGGGGCGAGGGCCCCACGGGAGAGGTGGCAGCTGGAGCTGCGAGACCCAGGCCAGACGAGCCCGCTCTGCAGCCTTCTCTGCCAGGCGGAGCGCTGTGGTGCACAGGGGCGGCCGCTGGTCAGCAACACGCAAGCGGCGCTGCAGTCATTTCCTGGGGCGCTGAGACAGGGCTGTCGCAGCCTCCGGTCACAGCTGGGCAACCTCAGGCCTGAGACAGACGGGGGCGCAGAGCCTGAACAGTGAGTCCATCGCGCTCGCAGCCTCAGCTTGGGGAACTTCCGGGCACCTGTCTGTCCCCTGCCCGGAGGGTGGTGCAGCCCGACCGACCGGGGAAGAGGTCACGCTGCCTTGCGGCCGCGGGATTGAGCAACTGCAGTCTGAGCTTGTGGAAGGTTCCGCAGAAGCGGGAACGAGGTTGCACCAGTAGTTTCCTGACCAGAGGGCGACTGGGAAGTGGGCAGGCAGAGACACAGCCGGGGGTGCCAGGGCTGGGGCGGTGTGACACACCCCGACCCCCCACCTCCTCACCCCAGCCCTGCCCAGGGCATCGATTGGAGCACTCATTGTTAAACTTTTCCTTTTGCAAACTAATTAAGCCATTTAACAGTTCAAAAATTAAACTATATGAGCCAATATGTTCGAGGTTAAAGGCGATACACTCCTCAATCGTCACTCGTACATAGCGCAGGGGAGAAGTACAGGGATGTTCTAAAACCTGGGTGAGGTTTTTTTTTTTTTTTTTTGCGGAACCAGGGATTGAACTCAGGCCCTTGCGCTTGCCAGGGAAGTGCTTATTCCACTGAGCCATCTCCCTGGACCCTAGTTTTTGTTTTTTAAGCTTATGAGAGTAAAAGACACATTGCTGAGGCAAGCTGCTAAGTGTGATTGAAGTGGGAGCTGCATCTTGAGGGGACTTAGAGACAGGGTCTGCTGTGTAATCCAAACTGACCTCAGACATGGTGACCCTCCTGCCTCAGCCTCCCTAGCACTAGGATTGTGTGTGCACCACTACACGTAGTTTACATTCTCTAAACTTTCGCCCTATTTTCATTTTACCACAGCCCAGAACATAGGTTAGGCACCTGGTGTGGCCCTGGACCTCCCTAGCTCTGCCTTCTGTGACCCCACAGTGGCTGTTCCGAATCGGCCAGGCGCGAGTTGCCGCACCGCGGAGGCCAGTCACTTGCGCCCCAGGGCAGGCCAGGGCCAGCGCGGTGGCTGAGGGGCCGCTGGCCCTGCTGCTTCGCTGGCTGCGGGCTCTGGGCCTTTTCCTCGGCCCAGCGGTGAACACGTGGGAGGCAAGGGGGCTCCAGCCAGAAATACTCTGACTCCCACAGGGCACAGCCGCGAAGAGCCGGGTTCCCGGGTGCCAGGATGGGTAGGGGAGTGAGGACGGGACGTCAGGGGCACGGGGGCACGGCAGGGGTCTCGGGTGCTTTCCTGTGCTGCGAAAGCCAGTTTAAAGCAGTAGAAGTTTGCTCGGCCCGGGAGGGGTCAGTCCACGACAGCATGGCGGAAGGTTGTGGGAGACGCAAGCGGCTCACCTCTGGGCAGCCAGGAAGGAGGAGCTGAGGGGGGCTGAGGCCAGGAGGGCCCCCTCCAGGTCACGCCCAGGGGCATCCTCTAAAGGCCCCAAGCACAGTCGGCCAGGAGCCCATCCGTGGATTAATCCACGACCCTTCACGTCTCCAAGCCCCTGCCTCTGAACACAAGAGGCACTGGGGGAACATTCTAAATCTAAACCAAAATACAAGCTCAGTTTGAAGAAATGAAACTGGGCTCTGGGGAGGTAGCTCAGTGACACAGAGCAGGCCTGGCAAGCGCAAGGTCCTGAGTGATAGGTTGCGGCCGGAGCACAGCCTGCTACTTATCATGGCCCTGATCCAACGTGGCTGAATCCCAGAAACAACAGCTCATCTTCCCAATGACCAGCTCCTCCTCCTTCCCCACTCCAGCCCTGGACACAACTTCTTTTTACCTTCCTGAGCACACGAGGGAGCCTCCAGTCGCCCGTGTGCATCACTGAACCCGCCCCTCACCCTCTGCCCCTAGCAAAAGGCCCTAAAGTCTCGGCACCCCTCCCAGGTCAGAGGATCGCCCCCTCTCCCTGCCTTCAGTCCTGTCCAGATCTTCTCCGTGTCATCAGAGTTAATAAAGCACGCCCCCTCCCCTTTATTTCTGCTTCTTGACGCACCACCTGCTGAAAAACCTAACACTGAGTTTGATTCCCGGTACAAAGAAAAAAAAGAAAAGAAACCAGCCTGGAGAGAGGCTGATCGACCATGGGAGGACACAGAGGGGGAAGCCACGGATTTGCAATCCTGTGATGGTGAAAGGGACGTAGGTGAGTCACAGCGCGCAGAGAGCAGCTGTGGGCTTTGGGCTAGAGGAGAGCCGTCAGCTCCCTGCCCTGCCACGCCCTGTCACAAGGGGGGCCCAGGAGCTACACTGGCGCCCCTCCTTCCCCTCTCCTGCCCTGGCCGCCGGCGTTCTCTCTGAGCCACGGTCCATGAGCCACTCTGCAAACCAATCAGCCCATAACGGGGAGGAGCATGCAGGGCCCTGAGCAGGCCGGGTGGTGTGTGGCAGTGGACGGTGTCAGTGGCTGGGGAGAGGAGTGCTGCACTCTGATCCCAGAAGTGACCTGTGGTGTGGGTCCCCACCCAAGCAGTTTACAGGGTCATCCTCATGTCCTTCTTCCTCAGAATCCTGGTGCCCGGCCACACCCTCACGCAGAGATAAAACCAGGAGAGGGGTTGAGGCTCAGGACCTGGGAGCAGAACCGAGGACAGGCTACAGCGAATGACCTTGCCTTGGGTCTTGGGCTGGGTGTGTCCATGAGGGATTCACAGAAGAGGGGGCTTCTGAGATGTGGCTGGAAGGACAAGCGGGATCTTTGCAGATGACAAGCACATCCCTGATGCAGGCGAGCCGCAGCAGGCCTTTGTTTACTTGTTAACGTTATTACTGCTGGTTTGCAGAGACAGGATCTCGCTGCCTAGGCCCCACGATGCTGGCCTTGAACTCACTGTGCAGCCCGAGGGGGCTCCTCCTGCCTCAGCCTCCCCAGTCCTAGAGTAACAGCTTGTGCCACCACGCCCCGCAGGCACTTTGTTTTTTCCGTAAGTGGCCTTCAGCTCCACTGGCCACCTGGCCAGCATTAACAGGGATAGATGCCTGCTGTTTTTCACCCCAAGCCTGGCCTGGGGCCCAGGTAAGACACAGCCCCACAGCATTGGGCTCCTGGGCGCCCCCCCCCCCCAGTGGGACAGAGCCCCTCCTCCATGGTCCCCATGCAGTGGGCTTGGGTCCTGCAGAGGCCGCTATGTCTAGCACAGGGCCAGAGCCAGGGTCCCAGGCAGGGCAGGAGCCCTCGGCCCCCACGTAGCCGGGCAAGGAGCCAGGCCACATGACTATGGGCTTCCCCTTTGCAGGCGGGTGGTGACTCAGGGGCAGGGTGACCTCCGCCCCTCACCGGGCAGCCTGACCGCCCAGCCCAGGGCGGGTGGCCCAGATCCAGGTGGCAGCTTAGCACTGCCTCCCGTTCCTTAGCTCAAGAATGCCGCAGTCAATAGGGGTTGCTGCCTGGCCCCAAGAATGGGGAGGAGGGGAGCCCCCAGCACAGGCGCCTCTTCCCAGGGGAGGGGATAGGAGTCATGAGAGAGCAGCTCACTGGGGACAGGAGTGACACCCTTGCCACCCTCTGAGCCCACAGACTGGGGGCCTTCTGCTCCTTGGAGCTAAAGAACAAAGGGGAGGCCACAATCTCATCTCCTGCTCTTTGGGGGAAAATCATGGAGAGTGTAGACTTGTAGCAAAACTTAAAACTTGCCCCCTATTTTTCTCATTTGTTTTTGATACAAAGTCTCTCTATGCAGTCAGACTGCCCTTGAATTTGGGGTGATTCTCCTGCCTCAGCCTCCAGAGTGCTGGTGATATAGGGGAATGACACTCCCAACCTTTAAAAGGTACCAGGGATGAGTTTGTGTTCTCCAAAACCGAAGAATGAGTTTTAGGAACAAACGGAGGTTAAGAGCAGAATATATTTAATGGGGGAAAGAAAGCTTTTGTCCAAGAGAGGGACAGAAGAGCGACCCGAGCGAGTTGTCTCTGGGAAGCTGTCTCGTCCAGGGACTTTTATAGAGGAAAACCATGTGGTGAGGCGGGTCTAAGGTGGTGGAGAAGACATGGGAACTCGCTTGGGTGGGCATGAGGTGGGACAAAACTATGGCCAACCATTGAGATTACAAGCACCATTGCTCAGGTAAAATTGATTAAATCCAGGACCAAATGGAGAAGTGAGTCACGTAGCAAGCGGGCATGAATACAGGACAGGGTTTCTTCCTGTTGGGGGTTGGGCTGGTGACTCATTCGGGCTCCTTCCAGGTAATTGATAGCTATTTAGAGTATCATCCCTGATGCCCATCCCTAGGGAAGTATGTGGCTGCATTGGCTTACTCTTTTGCCTTGTGGTCCGGCCCACAGCAGGGGTCTGTCTCCCCCAAGTTTGCGGAGTCACCTTGTCTTCCCTCTTGTCTCCTTGAGGCCTGGCCCTGTCTGACTGCATAATATTCCTATCTAATTGAGCTGCCTACAACACTGGGGTTACAGGTGCGCATCAGCACCCCTTTTGCTCCTTTTTTTTTTTTTCCTGGTACCAGGGATTGAACTCAGGACCTTGAGCTTGCCAGGCAGGCGCTTGTTCTACTGAGCTATCTCCCTGGCCCTCGCATCAGCGCACCTGGTGATACCTCTTGCATTTTTGATGGCTGTACTGCTCTTTATTCACACATATGCTCCACACAAATCTTTTATTTATCTACGTATTTAATTAGTTGGCACAGGGCCTCACTACGCAGCTCAGACTCGTAGTGATCCTCCTGTCTCAGCCTCCCCAGTGCTGGGATTACAGGCGTGCACCACTACGCCCGGTTTCAGGGGCCGACACTTTTATTGGACGTGAGCTTGGCTCACCTTTTAACCACTTTGCTGTTCCAAGTTCCTTTGTTTTCCCCAGGCTGCTCCCCAAGGCAGGCTTCCTGGAGCGAAGAGCTCTGGACCCACTGCCCGTCTCCTCCGCTGTTCCTAGGACTCTGTCCCCACCCCCATCTTTCTGTGGCCCTGTCCTCAGTGGGTTCTCTCTGTGTCCCCACTTTCCATGCTGAGTGGCTACCTCCTGGGACCTTAGCCTGGTCAGCACTGACATCTGCTTAAGAGAAGATGGTTGGCATGGGGAAGGAGTCCCGGACACAGCCCGTTCTCCTGGACCTGTAGGCCTCAGCCAGTGGCCATGGTCACCAGGCCAGCCCTCTGGTTACCTCTGCGTGGCTGGTAGTGTGAGTGCCTCAGGGGATTAATTCCCCCATTTCTTCCCTCAGAAGACCAGAGCCCCGCAGGGAAAATGCTTTCCCTTGCCATTGGATTCCTACTACCTTGCTGAAATATTTGTTGAAAAATGGACCCCGTTTTACAGCTGCGTGGCCAGGAAGTGTAGAAGTCTTTGTAACTCACCCATCGCTGTGTTTCGTTCAAGTGCCTGCCACAGCCCACGGCTCTGTAATACATGGGAAGCTGTGACACAAAAGCAGACAGGATGGGCTGGGTGGGGGCTGGGCGGCACCCACACACTGGCCCAGGTCTCCCAAGGTGTCTGAGGCTGCGCAGTGCCAGAGCAGGGCGGCCTCCGACTCGCAGGCCTTGAAGTCCCCCTCGCCAGCAAGGGGCTTAGGCAGGCTTCCCACTGGGAATCAGGCTTTGTTTCTTTATGCAAAGCACCTTGCACGGAAAATGACCTCAAGCTGGGTGGAGGTTTGTTCCCTGCTAGGAGGAAACAACCCCAGGAGGGACACACCCAAGACATGGGACACACCCAAGAGTCCTAGTGGCCTGGCAGGGAGGACAGCGCTGGCCCCCTCCTACCCTTATCCCCAGGCGGTGATGCCTTCTCCCAGCCAGCTCTGCCCCTGCCACACAAACCCAGAAGGAACACAGCCGGGGGCCACTGCAGGGGGACCTCAGGTGGCCTAGGGGCCCAAGGACCTGTGCAAGGAGGGCCCCAGCCACATGATGGATCCCAAGGACCATAGCCAGCACCTCGGAGCACAGTAACCCTTTCTCTGCCAGCGGATTAGCCCAGGGGTCTGTTACAGCGGCAGAAAGCAACTTCTGCAAGGCTGCTCCTCCGCCTCTTCTTTGGGTCTTGCTGTGTAGCTCAGGGCACCAGCGACGCCTCTGCCTCAGCCTCCCAAGGGCTGGCATTCCAGCCCTGCACCCCGTGCCACCACACCCGCTCTCAGTGTCTTGTGCTGCTATAACGGAATGTCTGAGGCTGGGAAAATTTATACAACAGATTGGATTCACAGTTCTGGAGGCCAGGAAGTCCAAGGTCAAGGGCCAGTTGCGTCACCCTAGTGGGCTGTGAGGGGGAAAGAGCACATGGGTGTGGGCTTGGAGCCCAGCCCACGCAGCTCATCCCTGTGTCACCACTGCTGTCATCTCCTGTGCTCCACAGGCTCCCGAGATGCTCCCTGCCTTGCAAAGCTTAGTTCTGGGCAATGACAGGACTTGCCAGGCACTGGCTTTTGCTTGGCAAAACCTGGGTTCAGGCTCTACCTGGGACCACTGCTGACCTGGGAGGCCAAGAAAGCGTGAGACTGGGCTCTCCCCAGCAGCACCCCATGCCCTGCACACATGGGCACCCTCCCCCAGGAACCCCCTGTGATGGGGGTGCGGCACATGTGCAGAGCCCTCAGTGAGCACTGGGAAAGAGGTCACCGCAGGTCACGTGCTGCACATGCGTGAGGTGGGATTTGGGCGTTATCCCGGGCAGGCTCCATGGGGTCTTGGTTTTTCTCCCCTGGGAGAAAGCTTAGGACAAAGGTCAGGGGCTTGGCCTGCTCTGGCAATCTAGGCTCAGGCTGTGCAGCACAGCCCTGCAGCCCCGGCCCGGCTCTGGCAGGACAGGTGAGGTGCTTGCTCTGTTGCTATCCCTGGGCTGCGCCCGGCTCGCCCTGCAGACCCTGGACAGGAGGAGGAATCTGCAGCCTTCTCCTCAGAGACTCAGCGCCACACCTCTTTGCTGGCACTGAAGGGTGGAGGGAATTGCTACAATCTGCTCCGAGGGCTGTGGTGGCCTTGAGCTCACTTTGTTACCCAGGCTGGGCTCGAACTTGCAATGATGCTCCTACCTCAGCCTCTGAATGCTGGTATTACAGGTATGTACCACCACCTCCAGCTTCTTTTGTTTTTTGAAACAGGGTATTGTTTCGTAGTTTAGGCTGGCCTTGAACTCCTGGCGATGCTCCTGCCTCAGCCTCCTGAGTACTGGGGTTACAGCTCACATCCAGGAGTCTCTGTTATTTTTAAATGAGAGGCCAAGCAAAATGCAGATTCATTTTCTGTGAGATTAATTTATATACTATGCAGTTTAGCCCTTTAAAGTGTACCATTGTGTTGGGCCGGGGAGATAGCGCAGCAGCTTAAGTGCCTGCTTAAACAAAGCAGTCAGGCTCAAGATGCTCTGGTTCGAAACCAGTTACTCACTGGAAACCAGAAATGCCCTGAAGGCAGCTTCAGGCCACACAAAAAACCAAAACAACAACAAAAAAGAAACCTTCTATTCCCAAGGCCCCTGGAAGCTGCTTGTGCCGGGTGGCGAGGAGGCCGCTACCACCCGGAGCTGGGTATTGCTCATGACCAAGGCTTGGGGCTGTGAACACAGGAAGGGCTGCGCCCTGCAGGTCTGTGAAGAATCCTCGGCTGATAGGTGACATTGGCAGCTGGCACAGGGACCCCCGCTTTTGAGGGTCCTGAAGAGGCTGCCACCAATGGAGATGGCTGAGGAAGTAGTCTGACATCCATCTGACCTGTGACTTAAGACCCTGCTCCGTGAGACAAAACCATCGCCAAGAGCCTGCCTCAGTGTTCTGCAGTCACTGCGTCCCTCTGCTTGCAGACAGCAGCAGACGCCCGGCCCCGCAGCAGTGCGGGTCTGCTTCAGACCTGGCCGGGTCGTGGTATCTTACTGTGGTTTTGAGTTGTGTTCCCCTAACAAGTGGTCATTTGAGCATCTTCATGGGCTTACTCGCCATGTAACCTGTGATTTGTCTTTTCACTCTAAATAGTATCTCATGAAAGCCAGAGAGCTTTAGGGAGCTCTATTTGTCATTTTCATTGTATGGATCATGTAAGAAATCTTTGCTTAACATAAGCAAGCACCAAAGTGTTTATTTTATTTTTGAGACAGGTTCTCACTATGCAGTTCAGGCTGGCATTGAACTCACTGTGTATCACACGGTGGCCTGGAACTTGTGGTGACCCACCTGCCTCAGCTTCCTGAGTGCTGGGATTACTGGCATGCATTAACCCTAAGTCAAGGTTTTTTTGTATGAATGCTAGGTATTTCCTCACTTGTACAGTTACATATGGTTTTATTTTATTTTTTTTGGTGGAACTGGGGATTGAACTCAGACCCTTGCGCTTGCCAGGGAAGCACTTATTAGCCATCTCCCCAGCCCCTACAGTTAGGTTTTTTTTTTTTTTTTAATTTTTTT
>NW_004524681.1:9102114-9111800 GCF_000260255.1 Octodon degus
ATGTGGTGCTGGGGGATTGAACCGTGGTCCCTGTGCTTTGCCAAGCTTGTTCCAAGTAGGTGCTTTAGACCACTGAGCCATCTCACCAGCCCCTACAGTTAGGTTTTTGATCCATTTTAAGTTGATTTTTTTTTTTTTTTTTTGCAGAACCAGGGATTGAACTCAGGCCCTTACGCTTGCCAGGGAAGCGGCACTTATTCCACTGAGCCATCTCCCCGGCCCCTTAGCTGATTTTTGCATATTCTAGAAGGTGCACATAAAATTTATTTGTACATGTACATCTGATTACTCAGCACCATTTTTCAAAAAAACTTTGTCCTCCACTAAATTGCCTTTATACTTTTGTCAAACATCGCTGTGAGGCTGGGGAGTAGCTCAGCGGCATAAGCACCTACCTAGCATGTACAGAGTCCTGAGTTCTATTCTGGTACCTAATAATAATAATAATAATAATAATAATAAATAGAATCAGTTTTGTCCTGTTAAAAAAAAGTGTACCTTCTGAAGGGTATAACTTTTTTTATGCATTTGGTACAGGGTATCACTATGCAGCTCAAACTCATAGTGATCCCCCTGTTTTCAGTGTCCCCAGTGCTGGGATTATAAGCATGCCTGTGGGCAGAGCCGGCGTAGCATGTGGTGCCGGGGTTCAAAGCCCCGTCCCTCTGCTTGCCTAAGCAGGTGCTTAGAACACTGAGCTATCCTGCCAGCCCTTTAATTGCCTCTTTATGAAGAGCAGCTACTCCTTAGCCCACACCTTCATGTTTTGCACTTCAGGAACACACAGGTCATAAATTGTTTTTCTTTGGTACCAGTAGTCAAACTCAGGACCTTGCACTTGCCAGGCAGGCTGCAGCGCCCTGGGAGGAAGCAGAGGCTCCAGCAACAGGAAGTTGCAGAGAAACGTCCAGAAGGCCAGGCCTCCAGGATGCAGACACAGCCCTGGGGTCCTTGCTGGCTCCTGTCCAGGACACCAGGTCCTCTGGGTAAACAGGGCCGAGGACTCCTGACTTAAAGAGTCCACACCACAGGGGCTCCCTGCACCAACAGAGACACGGCGCAGTGCATCCTGCATCCAGGTTTCATGTCTGGGTGCTGTGACACAGCTCTTCCTGGCGCTGACGTGAGACCTGTCCATGTTATCGCATGTTAACTTCAGTGGACCCAGAGTTACCACCGACCTGACATCCGAACACAGGAATTCCGAATTCTGAACGGAATTTAGTCTTAACTCATGACCAAAGTCATGAGTTATGACGCAATGCCGGCTTCTTATGCTTCCAGTGAGACTTTGAAGGCCCTGCAGAGGAGCCTGAGCCTTCCGAGACAGCTTGAGTTGCAGCCAGACCTCGGGAACGCCTGAAGTCCCTGGGCCAAGGGCCTGCTGTACATTTCAATGCTAAAAATAATACTTTAGAAAGTGAAGGGTAGGGGCCGGGGAGATGGCTCAGTAGGATAAGCGCTTGACTGGCAAACGCAAGGATCTGAGTTCAACCCCCGGTTCCGCCAAAAAAAAAAAAAAAAGAAAAGAAAATGAAGGGCACCACTTTGAAAAACTTGGGAGCAACATCTGAGAATGCTTAGCGGCTGACTCAGCAAAACAGTCTCCAAAGTAACAAGCCAACACTTACTTGCCTGTGGCATGAGCCCATCTTCAAGCCCATTTCTCACTGTGCTGTGAAGGAGGCATCAGTGAGCTAAAAGGCTGCAGTGCAGCTTAAATCAGAAGCACTTGCTGGAAGGAAGGGCACCGGGCAGGCTGCAATAGGCAGTGTCTGTGCACACACACGTAAGGGGGGACGCCACATGTACGTCAGTATTTTTTAAGTGGAGTTTAATTGTTTAAAGGCTCTTCAATGAATAATAACTTACTGGAGTATAAGAAACATCAGGTGATGGGGCTGGGGAGATGGTTCAGGGGAATAAGGGCTTCCCTGGCAAGTGCAAGGGCCTGAGTTCAATCCCCAGTTCCACAAAAAAAAAAAAAAAAAAAAGGAAGAAATACCAGGTGAAGGGCCGACAAGACAGCTGTGCAGACTGAGGCCCTGCTTAGGCAAGCGCAGGGACCAGGGTTCAATTTCCAGTACCTCTGCCTCGCCGGTCCTGCCCCTGGTGCACTGAGCTGGTGACAGAGTCTGGGCAGGGTGGTGCACCCCTGTAATCCCAGCGCTGCAGAGGCTGAGACAGAAGGATCATGACGAGTCTGAGCTACGTAGTGAGACCCTGTACAAAAAAAGAAAAAAAAAAAAAGAAGAAGAAGAAATACCAGGTAAGAAGGTTGGTTTTAGTGTGTCTGCAAGACTTAAAACAGAATTGGAGGTTTTCCTAAGTTTAAAAAAATTTTTTTTTCTTTTTTCTTCACAGAACTGGGGGTTGAACTCAGGCCTTTGCACTTGCCAGGCAAGCGCTCATCTACTGAGCCATCTCCCCAGCCCCCTAAAATTGTTGTCTTTATTGATGAGGATTTGCAGCACGGCTGGGTTCCCGTGGGAGGTGGGTGTGTGCATAAGGCGACTCCATTCTTGCTGCTTCAAGTCCACCCCACTGCCTCCACCTCTTGGTCTTCTTTCCATTTGCCAAAGATCTGCCTCCCTATTTCCTATCATCTAACTTTGATTTTTGGTCTTTATTTAAATTTTGGGCTTCCCATACAAGAGAAATTATTCAATATTGGAGCTTGTGTGTCTGATGTCACTTAACACTATGGTTGCAGGGTGCCTCCATTTTGCTACAGATGGCTCAAGCTTATCCCTTTTTTTCTTTTTCCTGGAACTGGGGATTGAACTCAGGCCCTTGTGCTTGCCAAGCAAGCGCTTATTCTACTGAGCTATCTCCTCGGCCCCAAGCTTATTCTTTATGGCAGAGTAATACTCCACTGTGTATAAATACTACATTTTCTTTATTGGTTATCTCAATTTTATTCTTTTTTTTTTTTTTTTTTTGATACAGAGTCTAGCTATGCAGCTCAGGCTAGGTTTGAACACCCACAGCAATCCTGGGATTACAGGTGTGCATCACTGTGCCTATCCCAATTTTATCTTACTTTTCATTTAAAAGCTAGTAACCACACAGCTCGTGAAATAGTAAAATACTGCTAAGATAAAAACACAGCCCAAGCCTCTAGGAAAAATATATAATTACCTGCTGTAATTCTCTAAGCCGGGGGAAAACTTGACACATTACCAGGAAAGCGAATCCCACTCCTACTGCTGTTAGATGCACCTGTGGAGCCACGCCCACCTTCCTTCCCCAAGCAGCAGGCCCCTCTGGCTGTGAGGACGTGCAGTGTTCCCTGCAGAGTGGCGGTGACTAAGGCCGAGGCTCGCTCCCACAAGCCGGGCGTGGGTGCGGGCACTCAGACACCGCGGTGCTGCGGTGCCGCCCCCGCGAGTGAGCGCATGCCTCGGCCCCCGCGCAGGCCGGTGGCCGACAGGTGAGCGTGTGCGTGGGCTGCTTTATCTCCACGGGCGGGTGCGCGCTCCGAGGGGCACAGTGGGGTGTTGTGGAACCAAAGGGCGGCCGGGAGTGCCCGCGCCCGCCCGAGTGCGTGCGGAACAGAATCCGAAACACAAGGGCTTCCCACTCAGCATCAATATCCTTCAAAGACTTTGTGCTTGCTGTCAGGAATCGAACTTAGGACCTTCAGCTCGCCAGACAATGCTGCGCCGCAGAGCCATCTGCCTGCCCCGCCCTTCCAACATTTTCTTAGAGAATCTGATTTCCCCTGGAGTGTGCACTTGCGGTCTGCTAGCGGCATCAACTCCAGGCGGCCGACCCTACAGGTCCTAGTTAGGGACACCTTGGAGGAGGGTTCTGGGCAGCCCCAGTCCAGTCTTCCATGCCCTTCTCCACTGAAATGTCTCAAGTTTCAGTGACAGGATTTCTTCAAAACAGTAACCAGTGACGGGTATTTAATTGCACCTCACTGGCAGTTTCCTGATTTGGAATTTATTTGAACTTTTATTTTTCTTTTCTCTGTTTTTTCTTTTTTTCTTTTTGTAACAGGGTCTTGCTATGCAGTTCAGGTTGGCCTTGAGTTCACTTTGCAGCCCAGGCTGATCTTGAAGTTGCAAAGATCCTTCTGCCTCAGCCTGCCGAGTGCGGGGATTACAGGCATGCACCAGCACACCTGGCTTCCCTCCTTCATTTACAAAAGCCTTGTTTCCATCTTTATCTTTTCTCGGTTTTTTTTTTCTCTTCCCTTCCTTCCTTCCCACCTCCAGTTCCCTTCCCCATTTGAACATTTTTATTGCTAGGAAGGTGACAGAATTCGGCCTTGCTATTTCCATCACACTCACGTCAAGATTGACAAGGAGCACTCAGCAGGTCCGCGGGGCTGTTAGGGGCAGCAGGTGCTTAGCCACACAGAAACTGGCTCTCGGCTTTCCTCCCAGCTTCGTTCCTCAGAGCCGAAACACAGGCATGGCTGCGGGGGTGAGGCTCTGCTCCTGAAAGCCTGCTGAGGTAGGGCCTGGCACAAGGGCCATCGACTGCGGGCACATCGATGTGACACATCCAACCCAAAGGGACCGACCGGCTTCTTAGTGCTTGCCTTGGGCTGGGAGTGGAGGGGCCAGGAATGCTCAGGGGCTCAGGTTGGGAGTAATAAAGATGTTCTGGGATTACAGGAGGGCGATATTGCGCAACTTTATAAATGTAATAAAAATTGTGCTCCTTAAATGGGCGAAGGCAGGTGAATTATATTTGAATTTCTTTAAAAAAAAAAAAAAGTGAAAAGCAACTTTGTACTGGATCCTATCTGCTAAGGACAGCCCAGGGAGCCAGGGACACGTGACACGTGCGGTGTGGTGGGTTCTTTGTCTTCGGTTCCCCAAGTGCCCCCGAATGGAGAAAGTGTCCAGACCTCAGCTACAGGCAGAGCGCTTGGCGCCACCCAGCCCTTGCAGGAGCACCCAGCTTGCTCTGGGTCTTTAGGGCCACTCTGAGCATGACCCAGGTTGTGTGTGTGTGTGTGTGTGTGTGTGTGTGTGTGTGTGTGTCCAGCTCAGTCTGCCCTGAGGGCAGCACTGGCATGGCGTGTGGTTCCAGGTATCGAACCATGGTCTCTGTGCTTGCCTAAGCAGGCATTTTAGGCTGCTGAGCTATCTCGCTGCTCCATGACTGGGGACAGGTTCTTGTCCCCCACCAGGAACCAGCTCCACCTAGGCCACCCCCCAGTCTCACAGCCAAAGCCTCTTCTGCCTGCACTTCAGGCCCTCCCGCCACGGCTTTACTGCAGACAGTAAGCACCTGACGCACGGCTGGGGGACAGCTGAGAGCAGAAGTGCACCAGATAGGGGAGTTCTGGGCTTCCAAACGTGGTTTTCTCCCATAGATGGGGGGGGGGTCCTTTAAGCATTTAAGCTTTATGTTTTGCAGAGTATTCTATGATGAACAGAAGTCTAACTTACAAATCCTTGTTTTTAGGGGTCAGGAGATGGCTGAGTAGGATAAGTGCTTGCCTGGCAAGTGCAAGGGCCTGAGTTCAATCCCTGGTTCCGCAAAAAAAAAAAAAAAAAAGAGAACAAATCCTTGTTTTTTTAAGAGCAGAATATATTCAGTGGGGGAAAGAAAGCTTCTAAGAGAGGGACAGAGGGGGACCCAAGTGGGTTGCCCAGGAATCTGTTTTCCAGGGATTTTTAGAGCAAAACCATGTGGTGAGGTGGTCTAAGGTGATCGTGGGAGCTCGCACCTGAGGTGGGACAAAACTATGGCCAACCAGAAAAATAACTACAATTGCTCAGATAAATTGATTAAATTGGGATCAAATGGGGAAGCGAGTCACGCAGCAAGCAGACTCGGAATACAGAACAGAACTGGAGATTTTCCCGTAACAGCTGGGTTTAGTGATTCTTTTAGGCTTTTTGAAGGCGACCATATCTATTTAGAATATCAATCCCTGATGTCAATCCCTAGGGAGGTATGTGGCTGCATTTATTTAATCTTTTGTTTTGAGGTCTGGCCCACAAAGTATCTTGTCTTCTACACTGTCTCCTTGAGGGCCTGGCCCTGTCTGCCTGTGGTGTTTCTATTTATTTCAGCTCCCTACAATACTCCCCTGAAGTGATCCCGACTGCTGTGAGGAATCATGCGCAATGACTGCTCCGGCTTCTTCAGGCTGAAAGGGGCTGTAGCTGTCATAGGCAGCCAGAGATACTCCACATAGGGTCTATCTGAAGGCCCCCACGCACTGCCATTTTGGGCAGGAACAGCCTTGCGTACTCAGGACTGGTGGGCAGGGCTCTGATCCAGGCTTTCCTGCCCTTGGCTCCAAGGCGTGGGAGAGCGGCCCCAGGCTCCTGGGTATCGATGCCCTAGGGGCCTGAGCTACCCGGTTCTTCCAGGGCTTACATCTAGATAAGGACTATTTCTTAATGCAAACAAAATCTGCAGAGGCACTTCTGACCATTTTCCTTCTTTTTAACATATCTTTCTAGTTGTAAAATAGTCATTAATAAATATTTTCCTCTATATTTCATTTTGGATCTCCATCCAATGATCCTAGTGGACAACCTCCAAATGACAGAGTGGAATGAAAATCCCCAACCTGAAAGATACCTGAGACAAGTGGTGTGCTTGTTCTCTAAAACTGAAGAATGAATTTTAGGAACAATGGAGGTTAAAAACAGAATTATCTTTATTGGAGAAAAAAAAAAAAAGCTTCCAGCTGAGAGTGGGACAGAAGGGTGTGGGTTGCCCTAACTTGCAAATCTTGACCTATTTCAAGGAAAACATTTGGGCATCCTAAACAGGTTTTTTTGTTTGTTTTTTCCGGTACTGGGGATCAAACTCAGGACCTTGTGCTTGCCACACAGGCACTTATGTCACTGAGCTATACTCCCCAGCCCTCAAGAAAACTTTCAGTAAACAAAATTCAACTGACAGCAATGAACACAGAAACTTACTTTGGGACTTTGTGGCCGCTGCCACACTACCTTCAACTCCTCCTCCCAGAGTCCAAAGAAAGTGGACACACCCTAGAAATGTAGCAGAAGCACTTCCGCACACTGGTGTCCAGACTCTAGTCTGTACAGAGGTGTTTCTGCTAGATTCATAGAGTAATCGCAGACGGAAGTCATTGGGTGGCCCTGCGGACCTTCTGCAGCTCCTCGATCGGCTTCCACTCCTGGTTGATTGTTATAAGCTGGTCAGAGAGAGGAAACAAAGCTTCACTGAGGATCTGTCTCCACCTCCCCTTAGGAAAAGCAGGGCCGCAGCGTGTGTGTCACAGAACTCCTCTCCCTTCTCTAAAAGCACGTGCTGCAGGGGAGCAGGGGCTGATTCTGGTAGCACCTGGGCTAAGTGTTATGGCATCCAGCCCCACGGTGAGACGCGACACGTGACTCACCACTCACCGCTCACCCACCCGCCAGGCAGGGTCCAATTGTGAAGGTGGGTGTGAGCTGTGAGCTTCAACACCCTCCCTGCGCCCTGGGGCTTCTGCATGGACTGGCACCCAGGGGCTCCTGAGACCTCCTCATCCCACCGGTCCATGGGGCTGAAGATCTACACCATCAAGGAATGGGGGCAGACCTTCAGATGGGCCCGATTTCCAGAAATCTGGAGTGTTCTAGCACCCTGGGTCCTAGGGGGTGCAGGCACTCAGAGACCCTCACTGTTCCTCTGAAGGTCAAATAACTACCTGGGAGTTTGTACTTTAAAACAGTCTCCTCCCAATGTTCAGGTTGCCTGTTCATTCCAACAGACCTGTTCTTAATGTCCAAAGTTTTTAAAGACATAAAGGGTCTTAAAGAATTTCACTTAAATAGGACACCTCCAAGAGCACCTAGCATTTCTCAAAGGTCTAATATTAACTTTACAGACGTACCGTGATTGGAATGAGATCACATATTTCAATAATGATTAGAGTTTACTTTGCGTTATTATGGGCCACACCTGGTGTGGAATGTTCTGATATTTTCTCTACCCTTTTGCCTCTGAGGTAGAGCAATTACCACGCCCGTTCTATAGATTCTGAAATCACCCGTGAATAACACAGCAAGGATTTGGATTAGATCAAGGCCAGTCCTGAACGCTACATCTAGTGTGCTCTGCAAGGTGCCATCTACTGGGCTGAGGGGGTGGCAAGGATGGGCCTCAGCATCACGTAGTTGTCACCAAGCAATACCTTCTGAGGTATGTTGGGATCCACGGTTTCCCAAGGCTCTGGGTTTCTTTTCCGATCAATACTGGAAAGAAAATAAAGCCAATTAAAAGGTGAAGGACATGAATTGAAATGAACCCCAAAGCAGGTCCATACACGTGCTAGAGACAGAACCAACCTCCCCAGAGGGCCCCTGCTTCCTCAGATGCCAGGAGACTGGGTCTGGTCTCCTCACACTCACAGGTGAAATCAGGTTCACCGTGGAAGCTGGATGTATCAATTCTATCACATTAGGAAAGAGCATTCTAATAAATTGAGATTTATAAATATAATTAAAATGGTAGCATCAGATGACTCACATTTCCTACAAATGTTTATTTTTTCATTTATGTATTTGGTACAGGGTCTCACTATGCAGCTCAGACTTGTAGTGTGATCCTGTTTCCAGCCTCCCCAGAGCTGGGATTACAGATGTGTGCCACATCTGGACACACCACACCCAGTGGCTGGCTCAGCGTGCCCCAGGGGTGGGGCCAGCACAGCCTGCGGGGAACCCCATCCCTCCATCCCTCGAATAATTTAAGAACTTTAAAAATCTTGATTTAAGCAGCTGGGCGTGGTGAGCCACACCTGTAATCCCAGCACTCAGAAGGCTGAGGCAGGAGGATCATTTCAGTTGGGACCAGCCTGGCAACTAAGTGACTCAAGGCCAGCTGGAACTGCATAGTGAGACCCTGTCACAAAAAGACAAAAAAAAAAATAAAAAATAAAAATCTTAGACTTCAGTTTACAAGTATCAGACCTTCAGGGAGCAAAAGGGTTTTCACCTACACACAAGGAAGAGGCCAGTGTCCCTAACAGGACTGAGTCATCTTTCAGACATCAGGATGCTTTTGAGTCCAAGCCCACAGGCTGACCTTAGCCTCCCTGAACAGGAAGCCGACCTCACGCCCGCCCAGCTCGCCACCGCCGCAGGACAGCCCCACTCACATCACGTCAGTTTTCTGAAAGGAGTACACGGCAAAGGACGAGGCTCCGCAGGCCGCCATGGTCACGAACAGCGCCAGCGGGATGAGCTGGGGACAGGAGGGAGCTCAGAGGCGCAGCTGCAGCTGCCCGCAGGGGCAGGCAGGACCGTGCGTGTGCGCGGGGTGGGGGCGCGTCTTGCGTGTGGGGTCTTCAAACTCTACCATCATCTAAAGGGAACCCTTCTAGGCAAGACCTCCCATCTCTTTGAAAGCTAACTTCAAAAAATAAAACAAAATAAAAGCTTACCTCTTTCTTCTTCATCAGGATTTGCAAAACACCCATGATGACTTCAGCGCAGAGTGCCAAATCTAGAAGAAAAAGCAAAAATCCAAGATATTGCTCAGGACTTGGGCCGCTGGGACCCAACCCGGTGGGCTCCAACCTGGCCAGATCCTAACCTGGGGTGGAACCTCCTGTGCTGGGGCGCCCACCTGGGGGCCGGGCTGGGCTGGGCTGCCCACCTGGGGGCCGGGCTGGGCTGGGCCGCCCACCTGGGGGCCGGGCTGGGCTGTGCTGGGGTGCCCACCTGGGGGCCGGGCTGGGCTGTGCTGGG
>NW_004524681.1:9111900-9124520 GCF_000260255.1 Octodon degus
GCCCACCTGGGGGCCGGGCTGGGCTGTGCTGGGGAGCCCACCTGGGGGCCGGGCTGGGCTGGGCTGGGGTGCTGGGGTGCTGACCAGGGGGCTGAGCTGGGCTGGGCTGCTGGGGTGCTGACCTGGGGGCCGAGCTAGGCTGGGCTGGGCTGGGCTGGGCTGCTGGGCTGCTGGGCTGCTGACCTGGGGGCCGGGCTGTGCTGGGCTGGGGCGCTCTCTTGGAGGACCACTGCGCGTCGCGGGCGCGGATGCGGGTATGGATCGCAGCGGCGCCTCGCGCCTTTTATACCGGCCGCAACCGCTGGCGGCTCGGGAGCGGGGGTCACGCGGGCGGGCGCCGCCTCCCTGGCTCTCGCGCGCCCCCTGCAGGACGCCCGCGCTCGCTCGGCAGGCCGCGGAGCTCTGGACACCGAGAAGCCGCGTCTAGTGTCCTGTCTGGAGGAGGAGTGGAGGGGTCCCCAGGGCGGCTCCAGGCGCGGGTGGGTGGCTGAGAGTTATGCCACTATATTGGGATAGATGTACTGCTACTTTCCCTTAATTTAATGAGATTTGTAGTAATAGTGTTTGGACAGGCTATCCTGTCTGCTTTTTCGGAACCAGGGATTGAACTCAGGCCCTTGCGCTTGCCAGGGAAGCACTTATTCCACTGAGCCATCTCTCTGAGCCCCCCCCCCCTAAAAAAAATTTTTTTTGTCCTGTCTGCTTCTTGTACTATGGATAACCACTAAGAAGATAACAATGTACAATGTATTAATTATTGAAAATGTCTTATTAATCAGCTTTGAAACTGCCTCACTGATATTTGTTTCTCAATAAAACAAAATAAAATTTAAAAAATAAAAAATAAATAAAGATAAAGGCTCTAGATGCGCGCACAGGGAAGTAATGAAATCCTAAAGCTCCAGGCAGGATGATTCCCCCGGAGGCTTGTTTTTTGTTTTGTTCAGTCTTTTTCGAGACAGGATCTCGCTATGTAGTCCAGGCTGGTCTCAAACTCGCAATGATCCCCCTCCCAAGGGCTGGGATTATAGGTGTGCTCCACCACGCCTGAACAACTCTGATTTTTTTAATGGAGAGAAAGCAAAACCAAACAAACAAAAAACAACAACAACAAAACAAGCAGGGCCCCAACCTGGGTGCGGAGGCACACGCCCGGGATCCAGCTCCAGGAGGCTGAGGCAGGCGCATCTGAGAGCTTGAGGCCACCTGGGCTACACAGCCAGAACCTGTTTCCAGAGACAAATCCAAGGCTGGCTTTGTCCTCTTTCCCCTAAACCAGCAGCCTGCCTCACGGTCCGCCTTGGGAAGGATTCCGTTTCGGGGAAGTGGCCAGACGCAGCTGGACCATAACCTCGGCCTCGCTGCAGGCGCAGACCCCGGCCGAAACCACCAATCCCACACCAATGCCAGATTTTTAAGCCTGCTTCTGTCAGAAGGATCTTTGCTTTCAAAGTCTTGTCAACAGTTAAGTTGCTTTAGGAAGGAAGAAGGATTGAAGGAAGGAATAAAGGGCGAGAGCAAAGGGGACCCAGGAAAGGCAGGAAGGGAAAGACCTTACAGGAGGAAGTCGTGACTTAGCCCACGGAGCCCTTGTCTGCTGGCTCAGCATGGCGCTGGTCGCTTCACTTCTCCGCAGAAGGTGGAGCCACTTTGTGGCGGTCAAGGCGTTTCAGGGATGGGGCACAACGGATTTGTTACATCTTTTATTTTTTGTCTTTTTGAGACAGGGTCTTTCTGTACAGTCCAGGCTGGCCTTGAGTTCACTTTGTAGCCCAGCCTGGTCTGGAATGTGCATCGACCCTCCTGCCTCAGCCTCCCAGTGCTGAGATTACAGGCGGCACCACCATGCCCAGCTTCAATGGACTTTTTTTTTTTTTTTAAGAATTAAATTTATTGGTACATTTGAAGCACACATAATAAACATGTCCATCACAGGGAGTTGGTTCCTGCACACCTTGATCCTTTTATTCAGTCTCACCGCCCTTCAACCCCTTCGTTATTAAAAAAAGTTGTTTTCATTTTTTCTCGTCCCCCTCCCCAGCTTCCCTTCCCATTTGAACATTTTCTTCCTGTTTCACAATACATATTAATACATTTTGATCCTTACTTACAATTTGAACTTCTCATTAGAGAAATGATACAGTATTTTCATGTGTGTCTGCTTTATTTCACTTAGGAGTATGTTCTCAAGGCCCATCATTTACCTGTAAATGTCTCAAGCACATCCTTCTTCATGGCTACATAGTACTTTACCACATAAAAGAACCACATCTTTATTCATTCATTGGTTGACTGGCATGTGGGCCGTTTCCAGGATTTAGCTATCGCAAACTGCGCTGCTGTAAACATGGGTGTGCATAGATCGCTGCGCTATGAAGCAGAATTTTTAAAAAGACCTAAGTCCCTTCTCAAGGTGCTGTACAATTTGTGCTGATAAAGAACTCTACACCAGGACATGACTTGGTGGCAAGAAAAGGAATTAAGTCCAAGTGGGGGGGGGTGTAGCTCAGCAGCATAGCACCTGCCTGGCAAGCAAGTGGTTCTGAGTTCAATTCCCAGTATCTTAAAAAATAAAATACCAGGTTGGGGAGATAGCTCAGTAGGATAAGCACTTGCCTGGCAAGGTCCTGAGTTCAATCCCCAGTGCCGAAAAAAAAAAAAAAATCAAATTTGGGGCCAGGGAGATGGCTCAGTGGAATAAGCACTTCCCTGACAAGTACAAGTACCTGAGTTCAATCCCCGGTTCTGCCCCCCAAAAAATAAATAACAAAAAATAAAATAACAATAAGCAAGGCCAGCCTGAGCTACATAACAAGACCCCGTCTCAAAACAAACAAAACAAGTGGGTGTACCTGAGCAAAGAGGTGGTTGGTGGGGCACTTACTTGACCCTCCAAATAAACCAGCTACAAATGACATTTGGGGGAAAGGGTGACGTGACCTGCACGCAGACACCAAGCAATATTAAGGGAACACACACTCCTGACAGGCAAAGCAGGCACGGCCAGACACCCGAGGCCGCAGCTGCAGCTGACGCGCCCAGCTGGGGCGAGGCCGCATCTACACCTGCGGTGGTGACAGGGAGCAGCTGCTTAGCCAGTTATCGGGCCCACTCCGCCAGCTGGAAGACATGGAGGCTGGCTTCAGCACCATCCTCAAGCTGAAAAATTTTCGGTCAGACCACCCGAGCTGGGGGCCTCTGCATTAGGTCCCTGGGCGTGAGGGCCTTAGGACTCCACCCCACCATGTTCCTCTCCTCCTCCTGGACTGTGTATGGAAAAACGCCAGGAAAAAGCCTGCCTGACATTTACTTGAAAATAACAGTTCAACTAAAATCTAGGCAAATTCTGCATAAGGTAATAGGTATGTGGGTGTCTGGTTTTTTTAAAGTATATTTGGAGTGCATTTTTCCCCCTGTATTTTAGGGAAGGGCCTACAGGGTGTTCAGGATCTCACTACTAGATCGGACTCCTAGTGATCCTCCTGTTTACAGTCTCCTAAGAGCTGGGACTACAGGCCCATGCCACCACGCCTGGTCTCAACTGCCATCCCGACATGCCCCAGGGGCAGGGCTGGCACGGCAGGCCTGGGGATCAAACCCCTGGTCCCTGCACCTGTGTGCAGGCGCTTTAACCCGCCGAGCTATCTAGCCGGCCCTGGGAGTGCTCTTAAACATAGCATTTAAACAAAGCACTGCAACCGGGGCTAGCGCCAACGATCCCAGCACTGGGAGGCCAGGCGAGAGCACTGCTAGCCCCGGGCCGCCTGGCCTCCCGAGAGCTCAAGGCCAGACTGAAGTACAGAGCAAGGCCCTGTCTCAAACAAGCAAGCAACGGGCGGGAAACAAGGTTAGAATCCTAGTAAGATTCTTAAGGATTTTCCTACGACTCAAAGTCCGTTAGAATAATCTTAAATTGGGTTTTATGCCTATGAACCAAGCAAGTCTCCCCCCAGCTGTCTGCACTTACACATGGGAACTCCCAACAGCTCCGTGCCCACGCTGTTTTCCCTAACATTGCACACCGAGCTCTCCGCAGTCCTTTGAAGCCCCTCAGGCCTATTGACCCAAGTGCTGGCACTGAGGCCTGCCGCCGCCCCCAGCTGGCTGTCAATGCCATCGTGTCCCCAGGACGACACCCTGGCGTGGCCCATGCACCCCCGGGAGCGCTGTTCTATGAAGCTACTGGTCTCTGCCTCCAGGGCCCACGCTGAGGCGGGGCCTCGGGCTGAGAAGCCAAAGGCAGCTCAAAGCACCGTGGGCCCCCAGGCCGAGCCTGGTATGGGAAGCCTGAGAGCCTGCCATGCTCAGGACAGCAGTGAGACCTGCGGGGCGGCACACTGAAGCTCCTCGTCACCAGCGTTCCTTGCGGAGAAACTGACTGTGCCGTCTCACGTGGCGGCTGCGGCTGGGGGGCAGAGATGCCGCAGGCAGGCCTGAGTGCCCTGGATGCCCCAGAGCACAGAACTGCTGTGGCTCAGGCCTGCCGCGACACAGCACCCACCCGGCTGTCACCAGACGCATTACTGATTTCTAGTCAGACTGCACTACAAAATTACTGATTGTAGTGCAGAGAAGCAAATATGACACAACTGTAACAGCTGGTGGCTCCGAGCTGGAATAGTAAGAGGTTTTCGTGCTATTCCTGCACCTTTTCCGTAGCTGTGAAGGTATCCCAAGGTTACAACAAAGCGGCCAACCCAAACCAGTCCCCTACACAGCGATGGCGCCTCTTTTTCCAGCCTGACAGCATTTAATGCCTTTTACAAACGAGATGAGCCGTAGCTCACCAGGCACAGGCTTTACTTTTATTTTTTAAATTAATGAAAATATAAACAAGCTCTGAAGGTGTAAAGTTTTCATTTACAGGCAAGTTCACTGTTCAATCAGCACGAATGACTGAGAATCGCCTGTATCCTCAGGCGTCTTCCAGGGGAGCAAAGCTGTCTTTCTTAAATAGCTTTTCATAGACAGCCAAGTCTGTGTGTCGCAAGCATGGCCTCGCAGTCCTGAGCGACTGCAGGAAGTGGTCCCGAGTCACGGTGGCGGCGTCCGGCCCGTCTTCCTGCAGAGCCAGCAGGGCTGCCTGGAGAGACAAACACCACACGTCACTCTGCTGAGCTTCAAATGAGCATCAGCGGCGACACTGAGATCTGAATGCAAAGGCGCAGTGTCCCTTCATGGGATTCCAAACACACGACTAGAAAGTTACATAAGTGACTAAAAACCTACTTAGACCAGAATTTCTCCTACATGAAAACTCTAGCCTCCCACAGGAAAAGCAACCAGGACAATGTGCACAGGCAGGCCGTGCCCGCAAGCACGGTGTGTGTTTACTACAGTGACGCACACGAGGCCAGGGACCTCCAAGGCACTCCGCCTCTGTTGGTACACTTACGCTATCATCTTCTGTCCCTTTCTGAAGCAGATCTAACGCCTACTTTTGTGTCTTTATTTGTGCTCTTGTGACTACCTGACGCCTGAGTCAACTTTGAATGCTTCCCTTTCACAGTAATTTAGACTCTGAAGAAGAGCAAGTTGTTGCTTGGTGCCAGCCCCCACGGATGGGGGACAAGGTCATAGGTTTTTTCTTTTTTGAGGCAGGGTTTCAATGTGTAGTTCAGGCTGGCCTCGAGCTTGTGATCCTCCTGCCTCAGCCTCCCGTGTGCTGAGATCACAGGGGTGCATCCATGCCCGGCCAGCGTCTTCTTTTCATGAGGTGTCTTTCCCTTGGATGGCACTTGGAAGCAGCACTGTGCATTTTATCACAAGCTGTAAAGACACTCAGGAAAGAGGGAGAGGACGGAGATGGCGGAGGACGGCTGCGTGTGCTCGACATGACAGGGTGGACGTGCTCTGGGGCGGTTCCCGGCAGTGTGGAGTTCGGCATAACAAAACTTTAGGTAAACACACACTGCTGGTTTTGATCAGCCCGTTCACATTATGAGGCCACATATATTTTTTTAAAAGGAGAAAAATCTTTCTGAGCTTGGAATAGGAAGGTTTTAGACAGTACTGATCACAAAGGACCCAAAAGACCCACACATTCTGATCCGGCAGTTCTGCATGGAGCTGCGCAAACAAGAAACACGCAACGCTGCACACACACAGCAGACGTGTGTGAGGCTGCTCCCAGACAGCAAAGCAGAAACCCAAATGTTCAGTAGTCAAGACAGGTAACAAATGTAGGCCACGGGGTAGAACACCAAAGCCACAGCCACGCACGTGCAGGGCACAGGCCGACTCCTGCACGGTGGAGCGGGCTGCCCGCATGGGCTCAGCAGCTCTGGCTGGAGAGGCTCCCGGCTGGGGACGGGGCTGGCGCGGAGGGCGCAGGGGAGGACCAGAGCTGAGACCAGCCCCCTCTCAGCTCCAAGTGGTGATGACAGAGCTGTGATCACATCACGTTAATTCAGTAACTGCGACCTGTGATGGGGCTTTTCTGCATGTAGTGCTTAGTGAAAGCCTACAGAAGCCCAACAACCTATGATAGCTTCTGCTCCCTTCCCAATGAAACCCGGGTGCCTTCCAGGGCTCACGAGGACCTCTCTGCGCTGGCCTCTGTGCGCTTCTCTGGGCTGATCTCCTGCACTCCTCCACCAAAAGACCAGACCTGTCTCCCTGCCCAGCCCTGCAGAGTCTCCCACTCAAGCAGCCGCTCCTCCCCTTCCAGCTCACATCTCCCCTCCAAAGCCCTCTTGGCCGCCCTGGCTGGCTCAGTCACTCCCCTGTGCAAATGGCAGCCTCAACTTCAACTCCCTCCTTTTCTAAATTTGTGACAGGGTCTCAGCCTCTTGGGACCTCGGTATCCAGGAGAGCAGGCTGTGCCGGGCAGCCCATGTGCCCTGAGGGTCACAGCTGGGTCTCCTGCTGAGTGTGGCCGGCACACAGTAAGGACACCTGACCACATGAAGACATGCTCTGAGCCACAGACCCTCCACTACTCAGGAACTTACTTCTCTGCAGAGATTTCTAAGATCAGCTCCAGAGAAGAAATGTGTGTCTGCAGCCAGATTTTCTAAGGAAACATCAGCCCCTATTGGCATATTCTTCGTACAGGCTTTTAAAATACAAAGTCTGCCCTGGAACAGATGGAAAAACAATGTAATTATAATTTTAAGACATTTACATCTGACACAACAATGCGCTAAAACATTTTGAGTTTTCTATCACAGTATAAAACAACGTACATTTGTCAATACAAGTCCACACATGGGGGACTCAAACAGTAAAAAGTAAAATCATTTCTTGGTTCTGAAAGGTAAGAAAGATTAAGCCATCAGTGGCCCACGTGGCAATGGCACAATAATGGCATGATGAAAAAAATAACATTTTTAAAATTAATCTTTAAAATCTCCACAGTCTTTTTTTTTTTCTTTTGAGGCAGGGTATTGCTGCGTAGTCTAGGCTGTCCTAGCACTCACGGTTACCTGCCTGCCTCAGCCTCCCACGTGCTGGGGTTACAGGTGTGCACCACCACACCCAGCCAGCAGAGCTCTTTAAGAGAAAGATGAATCTCTATTTGGGTGCAAAAAGTGCTACTAGAGGGGCTGGGGAGATGGCTCAGTAGAATAAGCGCTTCCCTGGCAAGCGCAAGGGCCTGAGTTCAATCCCCAGTGCCACCAAAAAGAAAAAAAAGTGCTACTAGAACAGCTGAAGAAGCAGTGCACAGATTATCAGATATAACTGGGAAGGATCACAGGCATGTAAAAAAAAATTTTTTTTTGCTTTTATGTATTTAGTGCAGGCTCTACAGGGTCTCACTGCACAGATCAGACTCGTAGTGATCCTCCTATTATTCAGCTTCCCAAACGCTGGGATTATAGGCACATGCCACCACACCGTCTCAGTCACGTCTCAGCGCACACACTGCAGGAGACTGAACCGCAGTCCTAAGTCTGCCTAAGTCTGCTGAGCTATCTGGCCAGCCCAGACATTTAAGTGTTTTAAGCCCTGAAACCCTGAAACCTCCCTGAGGTGGTCCCCGTGGGGGGGAGAAGGGTTGGGAGGGCACAGTGGGCTCGCTGCCCGACCACGGCCGCGCTCCTCACAGGCCTCAGCTCTCTCTGCTGTGAGCTGAGGGTGCTGCCCAGGCCACCGCCCAGGCCCACTGAGCTCCCTCCCACGAGGCTCAGACTTCTCCCAAAGCAGAGCCTCACGGCGGGCAAAGGCCAACTGAGGCAAGGCGCTGTGAAGGCCACAAGGCACCAGAGCAGGGATGTTAATGCTGGGTGTGGGTTCACTACCTGCTGATCCGGAGGGGGGATGTAGAGGACCCTGTCCAATCTCCCGGGACGCAGCAAGGCGTCATCTAATACGTCAGGCCTGTTTGTGGCTGCAACAATCATGACATTTCGATTGAAAGCATCTTCAAATTCTGAAAGAAAACAATAGGTCAGGCCAGTGACTGCTGGTCACAGAAACTGCTCCAAGGTACACGTCAGTCAGGTCTGAGTGTTGCGGCCGGGCAGCTTTTTCCCAGCTGAGATGCTTGCTCACACACCCCTCCTGCTGAGCATGTGTGTGACCCAGGTCACCACAGACACAGGCCACCGCCACCAGCTGTGTGCACAGTGCGGCTTGTCCTGAGCTGTGTCCTTCTCTGACTTTTCTTTCCAGAGGAAGCAGTAATGATGAATCTAAGCTTTAGCTATACAAATCCTACAGCTACACAAATAACCACATAAAAGTAAGGAGGGCAAAGCCTTATGCCCATGAAGCAATGAAACAATTTTCTGAATTGAAGAATCACAGTGGTCTTTTAGGGATGAGATTCTCTCCACATAGTGAATTGGGCTTCACACACCTCCTAACGGGCAGGAATCGCCTGGCAGATGCTGCTTACGGGATTCCTGCACTGTGAGGAGCTCAGACTACACAGCTTCTCCTTCCCTTTCAATACCCGGCAAAACGTTCCTAATGAGCTAACACGCTCCTCTGATGGGACAATTTTTACAATGAGAAACAGGTAAGAACAAGGGGTGGGGGAGAGGAGAAAAACCACCGCCAGAGATGAGGAAAGCACACCAAATTCTCTGGAGCAGACTCCAGAGGCAGGGGTCACCGAGCGTCACGTCAGTCAGCACTGCTCGGGGGCCCGTTCCGCAGAGTGACTCAATCACTGTGACACTGAAATAGTCATACTGTTTTATACCAATATTGGATGGAAAGATAGCTGTTCATAACGCATAAATTAGAATCAACCCCTTACTCCATTAATGTCAATTTCCCAGGCTGAGGATAAATAAAATTCATGTTTATACACATTTGAGATAATTTATTATAAAATTATTTCAACTTTCCTGGCTAAGTCGTTCTTACCAACTGACAGAAATCCCTGTAGGAGGCGCGCTCAGCACAGGAAACCAACACAGATGGGGTCGGGAGCGTCTGGCCCCGGCTGCGTCCGGCCCAGCTCTGGAGTCCCCGGGCTACACAGACACCACTGCGCTTTTCCAGCTCCGGTATTTACCCTGTGGCTCTGATTTACTTCCTCTTCTCTCGGTCGTCTTCAGTCCAACCCCATCCAGCTCGGTCAGGAGGACGGAGAGCACCCGCTCCTGCACACCGCATTCCGCGCTGCCGCCCGAGCGAGAGCCCAAGATGGAGTCGATTTCATCCAAGAACACGATTGCTGGCGTGTTGGCTCTTGCTTGTCGAAATACCTTTTGTTAAGGGAAAACGTCAGAAAGCCAGTGTTCTCACTAGTTACGTAAAGGTGTGTCCTCTGCGTTACAGTTTATAATTTTCAAAATACAAAGGAGAAGAGTCTAAATGCTCAAGAATGGGGAATGAAGAAATAAAACAAGAAATAACCAAGTATTATGTAGAAGTTAGATATTCTCAAAGGATAGCTAGTAAGAAATTTCAAAAGCAATAATGTCAAATTTAAGTGCAGGCTGGCCGAGAACTCGCAGCACGCCTCCTGCCTCAGCCTCCCGAGTGCCGGCATCACAGCGTGCACACCACGGCCAGCTGGTCATCTTCCTCAAAATAAGGCTTATCTTTGAGGCAAGACGCAGAGTCGAAAGTAAGCATAAACACACAGGAAAGGAACAAACCTGAGCCATGACTTTTTCTGAGTCGCCGACAAAAGGCGAGAAGAGCTCCGCTCCGCTCAGCGAGAGGAAGGCGCAGCAGCAGCTGGTGGCCAGGGCCCGCACCAGGGTGGTTTTAGCGCAGCCGGGCGGCCCGCAGAGCAGGATGCCTCGGGGCGGTGCCAGCCCCATCCGGGCAAAGGCCTGAGGGAACTTGAGGGGCCACTCGACGCTCTGTGTGGAGCAGAGATGGAGACAGGGTCTCTCAGAGCCCTGCCGCCCCTCACTCGTCCTCAGCTGCACCCTGGCTAGGCTTCCTCAGGCCACGGCACTTCTGCTGTCCAGCAGAGCCCATGCCCAGGACCTTGCACCCACCAGTGGGTGCCCTCCCAGCCCATCTGCCCTGAAGGGCCCTTCCTCAACACTGCTCTCTGCTGAGTGGGCCCGGGTCTCCGCCCTGTAGCCTTTCCCTGCCCACTAACCTCCTCCTTGTGCCACTCTGCACTACCACTCGTCCTTTATTTTCACTTTTTTCTTTTGAGACAGGGTCTCACTATGCAGGTCAGGGTGACCTTGAACTCACTATGTAGCCCAAGCTGGCTCAAACTTGCAGCGATCCTCCTGCCTCAGCTCCAAGTGCTAGGATCACAGGTGTGCAGCACCTCACCCGGCCCACCTTTTACTTCTGGAGTGCTTACTGGTTTTGCTCATTCTCCCAGGTTCAGTTTGTTGTCCTGCTCTTGCTAGAATGGAAGCAAAGTTCCCTCTGAATCCTCAGCATCTAGGACGGCACCCACCCACAGCAGGTACTCAAAAAACAGTAGGTGAATTGTGAATGAGTCCGACTATGTGCGAAGCAGCTGCTTTGCCGCCGTAGTCTCACGGCTGGAGGAACTCAAGCACAGAAAGTTCGCCCGCCCGCCCGCCCGCTTCCTCATGCTGCAGCAGCACCGGGGCACCCAGGCAATTTCACTTAACCTCATCACACCTGCTCTTAACTACCGATGCTACAACCTCTGCGAGAAAAGGGAAAGCCCAGGCCACGTGTGCTCTAGCTAAGGACAGCTTCCTAAGCCAGCAACCCAGGCTGAAAAGAGCACCAGAGGAAACCCTACACAGGACACAGGACACAGGACAAAGGACATCTCGGGAGAGAAGTCTGCAGGGATCCTGGCACAAGCCCCCTCAGGCTGGGTGTATCCAGGGCACTGAGCAGGCACACATAGGAGGAAGCCCAGGTCAGGCACAGGGTGACTGGTGTGAGGCGGCTGTGTGCCTCCCAACACTGAGCATGGGAGCCTGGGGCCAGCCCGCAGCCGCTCAGGAGTCCTGAGACTGAAGGCACCTATGTGGGCGCTGCAGATGGTGCAGGCAAAGGAAGGTGCTCCCAGGCAAGGGAGCTCTGTCCCTCAAGCAGCCGTGTAGATTACAGACAACGCAGAAGCAATCGGGGTCTGTGACAAGCCCTGCTCCTGGAGCCAAGGACTCTGGATTTACTGCATATGCAGCTCCTTGTTAAGGCAAACAAATATAAACCATAGTTATAGGCCAGGGCTCCCCGGAGCTGGAAATTCTGGCTCCTTAAAGCAGGGTCGGGCCCAGGCCAGGCTGCGAACTTGTCCTTTGGTATGTTCAAGGGACAGGACAGCAAAATCCAAGGATGCGTAAACATCTTAGACAAACTGGAACTGGCTGGCCGTGTGGCACTGCCCTACACAGCAGCCTGAGGCCCTGAGTAAATGCCTTGCCACAGGGTGAAGGAAAGGCACAGCATGGCTCTAACTGTGCGTGTCCCCATGCACGTGCCATTGTCCCAGGTTACTCGCAGTGCACGCCCTGTCCACAGCCATTACATGGCACTGTCGGGACGGGTGACGAGGAAAAGAGCCTGTATGCCTGGCCAGACGTGATCCTCCTGACCACATCCTCCAGCGTGGTCACCGGGACAGATGCAGAGCCAGCGGCCACAGCAGCCGAGTGGCCCCCATCCCATGTCCACAGCTGCCCCTGACCACAACAGCAGAACAGAAGCTCACAACCCTGACCACTGCTCCTTGCAGGAAAATCTGCTGATCCCTATTCTCGGTTGACTCTACAGCAAGAAACACACAGGACGAGGGTTGAGGTGGGAGATCACGAAGGCAAGTTCCGACATGCGGGTCTGGGGTGTCACCGCGCACCCACTCTCACCATAAAAGTGCGGAGCATGCCACAGCACTCCACCGACCGAGTGGGTTACGCACCTGCTTTAGCTTCAGCTTTACATCCTCGAGGCCTCCGATCTCCTCCCAGCCCACAGGCCTGAGGTCCACCAGCCCTACGGCACTTCGAAATGTTGAAGGCTGGACCCTCTTCAAAGCGTCCAGGAAGTCCATTTCCTCAACTGTAGGACTGTCCTGCTTCTGAAAAAATAACCCCCCAAAGAAAAACAAACAGAAAATTAGGCAGGCCTTTTTGGTGATACATAAGCATAATTTTTTTTTAATTTTTCAACAAATAATACACTGCATATATTCTTCTTAGTGGTTAATTGCTGTACAAGATGCGGACTTGTGATCCTATTTACAAACACCATTAGAACAAATC
>NW_004524681.1:9125235-9126986 GCF_000260255.1 Octodon degus
TACATAGTACCAAATAAAAAAAGGAACATCTCTCACCAGCTCCTGCTAGTATTTATCACTGGCTGATGTCAGGTTTTTTTTTTTTTTTTTTTTTTGTGGAACCGGGGATTGAACTCAGGCCCTAGCGCTTGCCAGGAAGCACTTATTCCACTGAGCCATCTTCCCGGCTCCCTTACGTCAGGTTTCTTACTTGTTCCTCTAGCATGTTTTGTGTCAGTACCACCGGCATCCTTTAAGCAAGCTGAGTTGCATCACAGACACCCAACCTGCACGTTTATCACTTACTTTAGAAATCCTTCTGACATACAATAGGTCAGAGTCAGTCTTCTTATTAAAGCCGCAGCTGCAAAGCCTATGCGCTCAGGTTTAAGTATTTTCTATAATAATTTTCTGCAGGGTCTAGAGTGTGCACGTCTGTACTGCTGCCAGCTTCTGTGCCCTCCAGAGAGGCCAGTCAAGCTCCTCTCCTGCAGGCGGGGCTGCTGCTCTCCTCCCGCGCCTCTCTCACCACCACGCGAGGGCATCACACCACGAGGGCACGGCCCACACCACAGTGACGGTTAGAGCAGGTGCCGAGGCGCAGATTAAACTTCCTCACTTCAGATGGAGGGAACAAGGGGCTCACTTAAGAGGTCACTGTTTTTGCAACACTCACAATAAAGGCTGTTTGGGCAAGAACAGGAAAGCTAAGGTCTGGGGGAGAGAGCTCTGCATGTCTCGGTGTCGCCTCACATATTTCTCAGAGGTAAGAAGGAAAACATACACAGGGGAGGACCTAGACATTGCCTTGGCTGGTTGATCCAGGTCAGCCTCACCAACGAGGGGCCTGGGATATCCTGTGCCTCCAGGCATGGTACTCAAAAGACACCACATAATGGCTGCAGTATTCCCAAAAGGGTCTACATCCCCTAATCTGGCCATTCTACAAAATGCCCCACATGCATCACTTTCATCAATGTCAAATATGTCCAATAGAAAAAAAAAAGTTAAAAGAGTTTTCCAGGTGTGGTGGTGCCTGCCTATGATCCCAGTATCGGAAGGCTGAGGCTGGAGGATCACATAGGTGAAGGCCAGCCTGGCCTACATAGTGAGCTCAAGACCAGGCTGAACTACATAGTAAGAATCTGTCTCAAAAAATAAATCTCTTTTTAATGTTCAAGATTTAAAAAGACTATCTGGTTATGGTGATAGATGCCTGTAATCTCAGCACTTGGGAGGCTGAGGCAGAATTACCATGAATTTGAGGCCAATCTTACTACCCAGTGAGTTCAAGGTCAGCTTGAGCTACCTAGTGAGACTGTCCCAAAAGAAAGAGAGAAAGAGAAAAAGTGAGAGATCTGTGAGAGAGATCTAAAAGGACTAAAGAAGTGCAATCTATTATCCCAAACTAGATCGTGTTAATGAAAAAAATGTTAAAATGATTAGTACAATCACATGAGTAAAGGCTATACGTTTTGATAACATTTTGCATTACTGTTAAATTACTTGGCCAGGAATGGAAAAGAATGTGTGTGGGCAATCACAGAGGGAGGGAGAGGAAGAGAAAGAAAAAATGATTAAGCTAATTTGGTGTGATGTTAAAAATCAGTGAATTTGGGGCCAGAGAGATATAGCTTAGTGACACAAGAATCTGCCTGGCAAGCACAAGGTCCTGAATTTGATCCCTGGTACCAACAACAACAACAACAAAAAAGGAAGACTTCCTATCTATTGGTATTCCTTTTATTACCAATACCGGCCTGTGCCCTGCT
>NW_004524681.1:9127086-9131955 GCF_000260255.1 Octodon degus
TTATTTATTGTGTGTGTGTGTGTGTGTGTGTGTGTGTGTGTGTGTGTGGCCAGCTCAGCCCACCAGGGGGCGGCCCTGGCTGGCATGTGGTGCTGGGGGGTCGAACCGCGGTCCCTGTGCTTTGCCAAGCTTGTTTCAAGTAGGTGCTTTAGACCACTGAGCCATCTCTCCAGCCCCTACCTTTTCTTGGGTTGCTTGGTCTTGTCCTACTGATTTGCTCCGAATGCCTTCAGGGCAGGTTTGGTGGCTTGAGTTGTGGGGATCGAACCACAGCAACCTGAGCCTGAATGCTTTGTTGAAGCAGCCACTTAAAGAACTGAGCTAAGGGGCAGGCCTCCTTGTCCTAATGATTTGTAAAAGTTCTATCAAGGAACTTGGATTAAAAGCACTTTCTTTCTTCCCGAGCTTTCCAGGGAGCAGAACACGCCTCTGAGCTGTAAGACCCTCTGTGCTCAGCCAGGCCCTTCATGCCGAGATCTTACTTTGTATGGTGTCCTCCCATTTCCTTGAGCAGGAGAGGGAAGCAAATTTTTGGTTAATTAAAAACTCCTCACTGCTTTGTCTGTAGATTTACTAAAGAATTTGCCCTCTTACCTCAAATTCTGAACATTTAGTTGTCCCCAAACCCTCACTTTTCAGCAACACTCTACGTTCTTATATATTAAGATGGTGCTATTCTAAAGGGTATTTTCCAAAACTGCAACACCGAGTGCCTGGGAGGCCACGGTTCAGCCGATTTTACCCTCCTGTTTGATTTCTCACCAAGTATGCTAGGACATAACGAGTACAGCCATATAGTGCCAACAACAGGGGTGACACTGCAAGCGATGCATGGCTAAGAGACTCCACCACCGCGAGGTGGGGAAGCCCAGGCGCGCGGCCTGTGTACTTCGGCCGTCACTGACCCAAGCCCCACACGATGCGCAGCCGCAGCACTACTTGCTGGCCGGCAGTCTCACGGGGCCTGCACGCCCACCTTCAGGTGACACCAACTAGCCTCTGTGACGCTCACTAGCAGGCGGGGTCACCTACCGTGCACGACCGCACTAGAATCTCACATTTTTCCCTTGCTGCAGGTACTAAGCTTCATCTGTAATCCCTTAATGGGACTACGATCAGGAAACGTTAATCAGCTCTAACGGATCCTTCCCTGGCTGCCCCTCAGCTGCCTGATGGGGAAAGAAGAAAATGACAAGCCAGTACCTTCCCGGATGTCTCTGTCCCTTCTTCCCGTGCCTTTCTTCCTTGCACTTTCCCGGATAGCTGCGGCCCACGGGAACTATACTTAGGCCCCTCCTGAAGCGGCAGCAGCCGGCGGGTCCACCTAAGCCAGAGGCGCTCAGTCAGACGCGATCTCTCACAGCAGAGGGGCTCCTGAACGCACCCTCACCCCTGCCTCGCCCGACAGGCTCACCCCCTTACACGTGGAATATATAAAATCTCAGGCAGTTCGGGTTTTTTGAGGTTTCTTTGGCGGACCGGGGATTGAACTCAGACCCTTGCGCTTACTCCACTGAGCCATCTCCTCGGCCCTGCAGTTTGGGTTCTAAACCCACAAGATGACCTAGAAGTTCACGTAATGTCTTCGCACTTTAGTGTAACAGTAAAAACAAAGGAAGAGGAAGATATTTAGAGAAAATTCCAAGTGCCCAATCTTTTCTGGGATGAGAAAATTTTATTTTCCCACAAGGGAGTCATTAATGTAAAAAAGGGAAAATAGTATCTTGGCAATGCAGACATCTCAGATACCATCTTATTTAAGAAAGCAGAGTTTGGGCCAGGGACATAGCTCAGTAGAATAAGCGCTTGCCTGGCAAGCGCAGGGTTCTGAGTTCAATCCCCAGTACCGCAAAAAAAAAAAAAAAAAAGCAAGCAAAGTTAAGTTTGGTGGGTCTGAGAGATACCACACACCGCATAACAGACAAGAAGACCCAAGGTCTATTCCCACCCAGAATGCAACACCTGAATTGTGGGAGAAAACATCAGTCCAACTTGAACTGAGGAGCAGTCTACAGGGTAACTGCCACAAGCGCGGTTAAAAGACTGATGGATGGTTCTAGACTCAGGTCTATCTGGGTATGCAAGAGCATTGTGTCCGCAGCAGAGTCCTCCGGGCTGATCATTACACTGCAGTTAAAGTTCTTGCTTTTAGCAAATAATCTCCTAGAGATTTCAAGGGAAAGAGGCAACCCAGCTGCAGGATACTTCTGAATGCTTCAGAGAAAAAAAATACAAACTCACACATATGAGAGGATGATAAATGTGGCAAAATGTCGTATTTGGAGAATCTGGGTGAGGATACACAGAAATTCTTCATACTGTTCTGGTAATTGTTGTCTAAGTCTGATACTGCTTCAAACTCTTTAAATTGCTTCAAAATAAAAAATAAAATAAATTGTTCAATTCATCTGGGGCCACAAAGCCTTTCCCGGCTGCTCTGGGCTTCAACACTAGGCGGTCGCTAGGGGAGGAGAAACACGCTGTGCAGACTCAGCGCTTCCTGTTCACCTTTACGGTATTCCGTGCACTGGCGTGGAGATGTAAGAACAGAGACGCAGCAACAGCAGCCAAGAAAGCTACGTACCGCCCTTCCCACAGCCCCTACCATCCTGCTGTGTTGGCAGGAAGAGAACTCCCTGAGGGCCCCACACCGCCCCTCCTACCTCCTGGGAAGGCAGGAGCGCGCGCACGGCCGCCTCCCTGCACAGTGCAGTCAGGTCGGCACCCACGTAGCCCACGGTCATCTCCGCCAGCGCGTCCAAATCAACCTCCCGAGAGACTGGCATCTTCGAGGTGATCACCTGCAGAATCTCCTTTCTCTGTTTCAGCGTGGGAGTCCCGATGATCACCTTTTAATAGACACAAAAGAAAAAAATTAAAACATACACTTTCAACTGTCACTTCTTACAGACAGACAGTAATGGAGGAACCACTCTGGACCTAGCACCATGCACATCTGGGCACACCTTAGATTTTTTTTTTTGTATTTTAGGGAAGGGTCTACAGGGTGTACAGGGTCTCACTGCTAGATCATACTTGCAGTGATCCGCCTGTTTATAGCCTCCTAAGAGCTGGGATTACAGGCACGTCCCACCATGCCCAGTCTCAACTGCTGTCTTTAGCGCACCCCCGGGGTGGGACTGGCAGGGCAGGCCTGGGGACACACCTTAGATTTGGAATTTATTAAAACCTCAACTTTTCAGTGGTGTGACAAGTGACCACAAAAATTATGCAGTAAAAATGAAATATATCATTTAACAATTTTTATTATTTGGGGGGAACCTAATCAAGTTCTAGGAGCCTGGGACGGAATACTGAGCCAGAGTTTTGGTCCCCACTCACGTCGGCTGATTCAGGAGACAGTTACTGGATGGGACAAGAAATTCACCCAAGTCCTGAACAGACTAGCCTAAAAATGTGCAATTATCCTCTCTGTAGAATCCCACCACAAAATTCAAACATCACTCACTGAATTTCTTCAGAAACCAAGAATCAACTGAGGAAGAAAATTATAAAATAGGACAGCTTTGAACATTCAACCTTCCACCAGCTGAGCAGCAGGTGTGGGGATTTTCACAACGGTAACCGATTAAACACTGCGAATGCAGAAGTCACGGAGGGTGGCTAGTTACTTCAGCTCCCACTACAGCCAGTCCTCACATTTTCAGTGCAGAAGGAAGCACTGCTGAATCACACAACATACACCATGGTGACCTGTCAACCTGCAAACTGTCCAGTCCTGTTTTAGCCACAAAATCAAGTGCCATCGAGCACTGAGCTCAGAAGAGTTTTGGGTGCTGCAGAACCTCTCCATGACCAGCTACTGGTTCTTTGGTAATCCCTGGTGACTATTCTGCACAAACTTTGGTACCTACGTGGCAATGTGCAGCTCAGCCTCGTTCTACCGTTTGCTGCCATTTCTGGTTTGCTCTGACTGACATGGACTACCTGAAATATTCAGTCTCCCCTCAATTCCAGCATATTCCGGTTAGGCACGATCCCCAATTCCGTTCATGTCACCCCTTGCTGTACAGACCCCCAAAGCATGAGGAAAATGCACCGTCATGTTGTTGCAGTCATATCTGGCAGAATTTTGCGGCACAATAGGTTTGGAAACAGTGCTTTCAACTCCCTGTTACTGCATATTCTAATAGCGACTTTCTGCTAATACCTGTATGCTACCACTTACACAATCTGCAATTAAATACACCCGAGAGACAACTGTTCAACTTCATTTGTGGGACAGTATGCTGGAAGGAGATGAGCTGAAGATTAACGCTAGCTTTGCTTTAGTTCCTCCTTGTCCCCTTTCCATTTCAACACTTTTTGAAGACATCTCTATTTTAAGTTCTCATTGAAATCTACCAGGCTTGTAAGCGACCAGGCTCCCTTCAGGATTCATGTTACTGAGAAGAGTACAGAGCTTATCTTCAAGACCTGCACAGCAAAACTAGTTTCTAAACGCTGCTCTACCTCTTAGAACAGACTCTTGGACAACAGGTCGTGATGTGCACACCATACAACGGGGACTGAACGCGTTCTCTACTGCTTTACAAAGTCCAGGCCCTGGTCCCGCCGCCTCGGTTCCCGGACGGAAGATGCCCAGGGAGGAGGCCACCCCTCCCGGCCCATTCACCTCGCGGTCCAACCTCCCGGGTCTGCGCAGCGCGGGGTCCAGCGCGTCAGGCCGGTTCGTGGTCCCCACCACCACCACGTCGCTGTCGCCGCCGAAGCCGTCCAGGAGCGTCAGCACCTGGGCCACCGCGCGGCTCTCGGGGGCGCGATGCGCGCCGCCCCGCCGGGGACACAGCGCGTCCAGCTCGTCCAGGAGCAGCAGGCTGGGGCCGCGCGCCGCCAGCTCCCGCGCGC
>NW_004524681.1:9132710-9133649 GCF_000260255.1 Octodon degus
ACGCGGTGCACAGGCAGCAGCCGCCGCCGGGCAGCGACACCCGCAGCGCCGAGCCCAAGCGCGCGCCCAGGGTGCGGAGGGCGGCCGGGCCCAAGCGGCAGCGCTGGGTGCACTGGTCCCTGGCATCAATAGGCAGCAGCTTTAACAGCGGCCCCTCGGGGCTGGGCCCCGAGTCCCGGGCCATGCACAGGGCTAGGAGGACGCTCAGGAAACTTGACAGAAATTTCACCCCTGCTGGGAAGGCCGGAACCCCACGGTCCGGACCGGAAGCGGGCAGCAGTACGCATGCGTCAAGGGGTGGCCCTCTTGGTTGTTAGGAGCTGATTGAAGGTTGGAAGGGCCAATTGGGAAGTGGGACGACACGCAGGGCGGATGTTCTGAATAGGTGTCTCTGAAAGGCAGCGTCAAGCTAACTTTACCGGGTTGTTAAACGTGTGCTTGAAAACTACTACGTTTGTAGCACAGCAGTGTATTTGCTCTGATTCCTGATGGACTTGCAGTGTTCTCGGCAAAGCTTCATCAGCACCTCTTCTTTTCCTGTGCTGTTATGGTTGGGAACACAGCAGTACTGTAAGTCCTGGCCGGTGTTAGGGGTGACACCTTCCTGCGTTATTAACACAACTGCTGCCGATCTTTTCCCACCCTGATTTCTGCCTTTCTGCAAGAAAATCCTTCTCGATCAAGAAATTTATTTCCAACCCAACATAAGATTGGTACTGTTTCATAGAAATCTGCAATGACCTTTAAATAAGGGTTCATCTAATAGATTTTTATATAGTCCTGCATAACTATCATAGTGAGAGCTCTTTATTGTTCATCCAGGAGCATACTGCAACTTCTCTTGCCTTTTGAATTATGCTCTTTGTTATTTCCTATATGCTACTTCTGGAGGTATTAAAATATTTCAAGTTTGTATAACTAGAAAATCTTACTTTTAGT
>NW_004524681.1:9133749-9135467 GCF_000260255.1 Octodon degus
AAAATATTTCAAGTTTGTATAACTAGAAAATCTTACTTTTAGTTTTCAAAGGTATGTTTGCTAAGTATAAAATTCAAAGAGGACAGATCTTTTCTTTCAGTCCTTTAATTAATCTAGTTTCTTACACACTTGGTCCTTTTTTTTCTTTCTAATGTGGAATAAGATGCTGTTTAATTTTGTTTTTCCATAGCTAATATTTTTATGTATATGCTTTAATAATTTTTTTCTTTACAATAAGTTTTGGACAATTTCATTTTTGTGTATCTTAGTATGATTTTATTTACATTTCTTTAATTTAAAAGATTCATTTTTCTTGGAAATGTGGTATTATAAGTTGAACTAAATTCGGAAATTAAAAAAAAAAGAAATTTATTCCCAATCTTTAATTGTCATCTAAAAGAACGACCGATATTCAAAGGCAAGAGAATTGCATTGTTTTAGTAGCACTACATCTTCCCAGCGCTGTTGCCACCATCGCTGCAACACAAATTTGTGAGATAATGTAGCTCAGTGCGAAAACCTATGTGAGTCCCCAGTACCGAAAAAAAGAAAAAGAAAATACTGTGGACAGAATCCCTAAGTTGTGGGGAGGTGGCTGTTTCTTTTATGCAAGGTAAAATACTCTCATTCTGGGACCTTAAGACCTATGCTAATTCCGGGCCTTATTCTATCTGAACTTACTGTCCCAGTGTGCGAGGAACTTTTAGATCTCGCGGTAACTCACCTAACCTCTGCTGTGTTTTCCAGGAAAAACTCAAGAAGTGTAAATAAATAGTACACACAGCAGGAAGAGGTCCCCAAAGGCTAAGTCACTCTTCTTATTTTCTTAATCTCATCAAGGCTATTCTCTTTTCAGTAAGTTTACGTTTTCTGAAATATCCTTAAAAAATCCTGAGCTCTGAAGATGTAAATAAAGCGCTGGTCATGATGCCTGTACCTCAGAAAGTGTCTTGTGTCCCAGATCTGAGCAGTTCTGAGGATACAGTTAGGAAAGAGAAGACTTTACAGAGACATGATAAGCATCTTAATATGTAAAGGGTGCATGTGTATATTTACTTATTTATATATTACATGTAATGTGTATGCACATATCTCCAGGAAATGAAAGGCTAAGGAGTGACCTAAGACCCCTTCGCATTTTGAGCGTGATTGTGGGGAAGATGATGGCCGCGTGGCATAACCCAAGCCCACAGCGGGAAGTAAACACAAAGAGGAAAATAGAGTCAAACCAGTCTTAGAGTTTTCTGCATTGGCTTAAACCAGAGGTTGCGGCTGTGACATTAGGACTATGTTGTTTTGGGTTGACAGGAAAGGTTGGTTTTATGCAGGGGCCAGCTCCAGTCCTTTGACTTGGAAAGCCAGGTATCAGGAAAGTCACTGCGTCTCATGAAGAGGCGCAGGCCTCACGTTAAGTTGCAAACAAAATCAACAAGGCCTGGCACTCTTACCCACTCATTCTCAGCAGGGCGATGTTTGCCTTTTCTAGTCAGCCAGTAAACTCCGTTCTCTTCTTTGGGGTGAGGCCATTTCTTCATCACCACCAGCACCGTTTTGGTGGCCCTGGAAGCAGACCCAGCGCCTCACCCATGCTAGGCACGCGCTCAACCCCGAGCTACATCCCCTGCCTCAGCGCTGTCTTTTCAACTATATTCATCATACCACCCTCAGCTATATTCATCATACCATTCCATGACATAAACTTTTTTTTTTTTTTTTTT
>NW_004524681.1:9135693-9143193 GCF_000260255.1 Octodon degus
TTGGTAGTTCGGAACGAGCTAAGTAAAAGCCGCTGCGCTGAACCACTAGAGGGAGCCCCAAACCAATTCAGCGGTAAGGCTGCACCGTTGTTAGACTTCAAGTGTGGGATCCGCTAGGTTTTCCTACGACTCACACCTTCGTTTATGAAACAATCTGTTGTTTCCATATAGTGTCTAGTCTGCTCTGGTTGTTATAACAAGATGACCTAAGATAGGTAGATTATAAGTAACCGAAATTTACTTTTTTATATAGTTCTGAAGACTGGAAAATCAAAGGTCAAGCTGCTGGCAGAACCAGGGCCTGGAGGGGCTTTCTGGTTTGCAGACAGTGCCTTCTTGCTCGGCCCTAGCAGTGGAAGGGGGGCAGCTAGCTCTCTCGGGCCTCTGTAGGGCACTAATCCCATTCATGTGGGCACCACCTTCATAGCTTAGTTACGCCCAGGGGCTCCTCTCTCAATGCCATCATCTTCACTTGACTATTTCAGTATAAGAACTTTATAGTTGACACAAACATTCAGATTATACGCGGCTAAATTAGGAATTTTTTTTTTTTTTTTTTTTTTTTCTGGAACTGGGGATTGAACGCAGGCCCTTGTGCTTTCCAGGAAGCATTTATTCCACTGAGCCATCTCCCTGGCCCAGAACACAGCTAAATTAGGTAAAAATATTATAGGCAGTCAGCCAGGGCTACCCTTTTGAGGAAGTCAGTGTAGAAGATGCAGACACATCACAACTGTGGCTGGAGCCACACCCGGCAAAGGCCAGGTCAAGACAAAGATGGGATAATGAGGCCTATGCACTTCCCTGCAGATAAGCGGTAACTTGAGATTCTGCTGTAACAGGCATCACCTGATCCAGGAAAGTCTAGACAGACATCAGCCACCCAGGTGGATGACCAGAACATCCACGAGCGTCTTTCCAGGTACCCCTGCCACACGGCTCACTTCCCTGTTGGCTCACTCTTAGCTAAGAGGCTCACTTGTAATCTTACTGGCTGAACACAGCTTGGCCTACGTTGTGCTCACCTCGTGATTCTCTACTACCTTGTGACTTTGCTCTGTAAAACATTCTTAGAAAAGTTGCCTCAGCAGTAACCCACTCGAGTCCCCTTCTGTCTCTCAGGAGCTCACTTGCAATAAATCTTTCCTACTCTTAAGTTGTTCCTTAATTTTTTAAAAAATGTATTTAGTACAGGATCTTCCTACACAGATCAGACTCGCAGTGATCTTCCCATTTTCAGCCTCCCAAGCACTGGGATTCTGGGCGTGCGTCACCACACCCAGTCTCAATCATCTCAGCCCACACTGGGGACGGGGCTGGCATGGCACACTGGGAATCAAATCCCAGTCCCTGCATTGTTCCTTAAAATGTACTCTTTGATTTCGGGAGACACAAACTTGGAGTATCTGACATCAAGCAGATTGAGAGTTACATTTTCCCCTGCATCGAAATCACAACACTTTTTTTCTGTGTGCTTCAGCCAACATAGAACACAATTTCCAACTTATGCTTTAATTTTAGTATTAATGATAAAAATTAGAGTCTCTTCAAATCTCAAATTTAGTGGTGAATCAAAATTCAAACAAATGAAAAAGAACAAACTCAACAAGTGGAATTCATTTTGCTGTGGCCTAGACATCTCTAGCTTTGAATTTTTTCAAGTAGCTTTTGCTAAATAAAATCTTCTGGGAGGATTTTCCTAGAGATACAGACAACAAAGTTTCTCTTGACTTCTACTGCCACATTCAGAGTTATAATTAATCTAATGTTAAATTATCTATAATTTTTTTTTTTTTTCTTTTGAGACAGAGTCTCTCTTTGTAGCCTGGGCTGACCCTGAACTCACTGGCTAGCTCAGATTGGCTTCCAGCTCACAGCAGTCCTCCTGCCTCAGCCTCCAAGTGCTACCCTTCCAGGCATGGGCCTCCACAACCAGCAAGAATTTCTCAGTTAGTAAAATATCTAAAATTCTAAAGAAATAATTGGTACCTGTTTCTTTTATGCCTTCAGCATCAGTAACAGTGGTACACAGATTTTAAGTATATCACTATATGAAGTATCCATCACTCTAAAAAAGCCAAAGAAGATAGTTAAACCTATAGTATGAGTCATATGTTGAACAGCAAACCTCATCATTTCTATTTCTATTTTCACATCGCATTCAACACTAATATATTCGAACATTAGCAATGAATATTAGCTGGAATAGTTAAATACAGAAATGCATTTACCCACGCTGGAAAGAACCTGATTTGCAAATGCTTCCATCAGAATGTCTATGCAATAATTATATCAAGGGACCTACTTCCATCAGTACCTAATATGCCAAACAGATGCTCTTATCTTAAAGGATGCAATAAAAATTCCTCCAGAATGAGCCATGATCATAATTGCTCTTCTAAACTGTCTGTCCTAATTTTTTTTTCACCTATCCAGGCTATATCAATTCTGCAGAAGATAAAGTGTCCAGGAAGAGGGAATAAGATGTATTTGCTGGACTACAAATGATTCACTGGCTCTAGACAAGGCACATCATTCTGGAAGTGAGTTCTTATAGCCAGTCCGGCTCTCACTGTGCTGTGCAGGTGGACCTCAGCAGGCGGGCTTGAGCGGTCTTCCTGTCTCAGCCTCCTGAGTGGCCGGGATGACAGCCACGCACACCCAGCTCATCATTGTTTTAGAACTTAATATTTTTTTTTAATTATTTATTTATTTTTATTTATTGTGTGTGTGTATGTGTGTGTGGCCAGCTCAGCCCACCAGGGGGCGGGCTGGCTGGCATGTGGTGCTGGGGGATCGAACCGCGGTCCCTGTGCTTTGCCAAGCTTGTTTCAAGTAGGTGCTTTAGACCACTGAGCCATCTCCCCAGCCCCTAGAACTTAATATTTTTTAAAAAAATATGTTAATAGTTTATTCTTTTTTTATCATGATTATTGACCTTTTAATGTTTCCTTAAATTTTGCACCCCATGGCTGGGGAGATAGATCACTCAGTGGTCTAAGTGCCTGCCTGGCAAGTGCAAGGACTAGAATTCAATCCCTGGTGCTGCGTGCTTTGCTGGCCCTAGAATCCCGGGCATGCTGTGCTGGCCACTGAAACTGGACATGGTGGTGCATGTCTGTAATCCCGGTGCTGGGGAGGCTGAGACAGGAGGATCACTACAAGTCTGAGTTGCATAGTGATAGAACTTAAATATTAAGTTATTTTTTTCCTGTGCTTTTGTGTCACACTGTTAAACTAATAACTTATGTATTTATTTAGTACAGGATCTCACTGCACAGTTCGGACTCATAGTGATCCTCTGGTTTCAGCCTCCCCAGCAGTAGGATCACAGGCATGTGCCACCATGCCTGGTTTTGGTGGCCAGCACAGTGGGGACGGCATGTGGTACCTGGGATCGGACCCGGGTCCTTGCGCTTATCAAGCAGGTGCTTAGACCACTGAGCTATCTCTGCAGCCCACTCATAACTATTTTAATGTGTTATTAAATATTTATTGGACAGCTACTTCATGGTAAATGTGATACCAGAAGACTGCATCTGTGGCAACAATGATGCACCTGTGTCAGTCTTAAGTCAGCCTCCGGGGGCACCCAGACGTTAAAGAGGATGAACCCTGCTATGAAAGACAGAAACGAGCTACCTTAGGTAGGTATCGAGGGTAGGGGGAAGCGCGAAAGTGTTTTTCCTGCTCGCCTATACCGCACGTCACAACACTCCTGACCCATGGCGGAGAGTTTTCTCCATGTACCAGGCAGCTCTTGGGCAGAAACCAGCAGAGTTTCCTTTGTTTTTATTGTTTGGCTTTTTTTTTTTTTTTTTTTTTTGAGACAGGGCCTTGCTATGATGTCTGACCTTGAACTTGCTAGGTAGCCAGGCTGGCCTGACCTGGCATCCATCCTCCTGCCTCAGCCTCCTGAGTGCTGGGATTACAGCTGAGCAGCACCACGCCCAGCTTAGGTGTCTTAATACAATCCAGTTGTGACAGTGTCCCCAGGAGTGTCAGCTCCGAGAGATTCAGGCTCGTTCCTGTAAGACCACCGCCTCCTCACGCGCCAACCTCGCTTCTGCTCCTCGGGGTTCCCCCCACTCGCTCCTCAGGTTTAGCTCAGAACCAGGGAAAACGCTTGCTTTTACTAGTGTATTCCTGAAGAACGTGGACTGCGAAGTGATACAAAGGCGAGGTTCGGTCGAGGGGATCCTTGTGCGAAAACCGCCGGAGCCGTGGTGCCGCCTCGGGAGCAGAGGCGTGCGCCGACCCGCAGGCTGCAGTCCCTGGAGTTTCCGAGGTGCATCGCTGTGCTGTGATCGGTTATTCGTGCGTTTCCTGTAACCTCCCCTGGGGAACAGCACGGGACTGTGAGCTCCAAGCTTACGGTCATGGTTGGCCATTCCGGTGACCAGGTCCCATCAGGAGCTTAGCGAGAGACACGGGTGTCTCCGCCAGGCCCCCAAGGGACTTAGGGATGGGGGAGGCGAAGGCCATATGTGCGCCTGTTACTGTTTTCCAGCGGAGAAGGAGAGAGGCCTCGAGGGGAGGAGGCCCCTCAGCCGAGCCTGCTGGAGGGGTGCAGCCAGGCAGAGGGGTCTCAGGAGCAGGGTCAGCGAGAGGTAGGGGAAGGCCCGTGCCAGTGCCCTGGGGTGCACTCAGCTTCCTGCGTTTAAGAAACCAAAGAAGGCCAGCCTGGCAGAGCGTACGGCCGGCTCACATTTTCTAATCGACGTGGCTTTGCAGCTGAGCACATACAAGGGCTACTTCGTTGTTCTGAGCAGATAGGACGTTGTCTGAGGACAGGCGTCGTACACTGTACAGAAGTCTAGTGGTGTGCTGAGAGGTAGCTGGTAACCCATAAATACTTGAGCCAAGTCATTGGATGTGAAATTGAGCCAGGTGACATGTTGTAGTGACAAGATCTTGTCCAGCACAGCCACAGGAAGGGAAATCAAGATGGCCCTCAGAGGTGGTCTTTGAGGAAGGTGGCCCGCCCTGGACACACCACTACTGTCATCCATCCCTTCTTCTTTTGCATGTGTTTAAATTTTTGGTTAGAATAATCCATCAAAACTCAGGATTGCCTCCATAGGCGCGGCTATTGCTCTAAGGCTTAGGGTTGAGTATGACAGGCACTTGGAAGCCACGTGCTGCCGGCATATCTAAGCACCCGCATGCCTCCCCCCTTGTCACCCTAGTGTCTGACAGGCTATCACTTCCACTGGGCTCTCGCAAAAGCCTCCCGGTGAAGCCCCAGCACTCTAGTCCCTCCGTGTTTTGCTGTACTAATCCAGGCAAGAAAAGCTTTGTGCTTTGGTCTGATGATTCTGTCCGAGATCTATAAGATCAGAGAAACTAGTCCATCTTAACGAACCGAAGAGCTTCCAAACACTCGATTTATTGAAGCATTGACTCAGTGTTTCATAAGCTCTGATTTTGGGAGCTAGAAGGCGCCACCTGCAGGCATAAGGAAGACAGCAACTCCAGGGAAAGAGGATACTGTACTTTCCTTGACCCCTCGGCCCTTATTAATCTTTCTTAATCTGGGTACCGCCTGGGCGATGAGTGTTCCTGCTCTGGGTTTCCTCAGGGTGCTGCATGTGTCTTAGAGCAGTTTACCTTTATCATAATTGTGATCTCCTCCGTCTTTAAGGGCAGAGACTGGGTCCTGCCCTTGTTGGGACGCCGTAACCTACCACAGAGCCTCAAGTACTTAGGTATGAAATAGCAATCTGCAGAATGAGTGCAGGAGAGAGCAGTGGGCAGGCTGGATTGGTGGAAGGGACGCAGCCATCGGGAGCCTTCGATGCCATCTCGTCTGCACACCCTGCGTATGCAGAAAAGATACACCCGGAGGAGGCCAGAAAGGACACATCCGGAGCACCGTAACAGCTGAGAAGACAGAGTTCCTGGTGCCCCCATGAACCATCCGTGCCAGCCCAAGTATTTATAATAAAGCCTCAGCAAAATCTAATTCCTCCCGCAAGATTCCTGTCACATCTTTGGTTCCAGTTTCTCTACCTGGAGATCCGACAGCATGATCCGCACACGGAGTCATCTACTTGTTTACTGTTAGGAGAGTAAAGTGATTTTGCATCATCTCTCCAGTGGGATCTTTCGGTGCTTTGGGGATCTGCACCCCTCCTGTCTAACAGTGTATCATTTTTGCCCCATACCTCAGCACTGAACAGAGAGCTAGGTGTTCATTGCTCAGATTTTCCTCACGAGGACCAGTAAGTACGTGAGAAAACCACTTAGCAGAGGGCAGATGGCTTTGGCTTACGGCCTCAGAGGTTTCAGTCCATGGGCTGGCTCCAGTCAGCTGGCTCCGTTGCTTCTGGCCTCACATCATGGTGGGCGGCATCTGGTGGAGCAAGTGGCTCCTGCGGTGGGCAGGAGGTGGGGAGGAGGGGGCCCCTCATGAGCCGGTCACCTCTCAAAAGCTACCTCTGAACACATGAGCCATTGGGAAGCATTCTTTTCCAAAACATAGCCCTGCTTCGTAATAATTAAACTGCTTATTCCCTCAATTACTAGACAGTCACTGAGGTTTTATTGGAATTTAAGAGGACAAACTTGAAGAATATCAGAAAAGCTAGTTTTGGTATTAGAAGTATGCGAGGGCTGAGAATGTCCGTCCATTATAATGATATGTATTGCTTTCCAACACTCCACTTTATCTAGTAGTTGACTTAATATTACATAAGCTCTGGCATGATAGGCTGATCTAGAAAGAAAGTCAACCTGCAGAGAGAGGAGACGGGAGCAAGCATATGGCTTGTTCACAGGGATTCACAACTACTTTGTCAGTTTAGTGACTTGCTACACCCTGTCCAAAAAGGACCCAAAATCTTTAATTTCTACTTTGTAAGGTACCAGGATCAAGCAGTGGAGAGATAAATTATCTCACCATTGTATTGCATTGATTGACTAGAAGATCTCGTTGGAATAGTACAAGCAGAGAGAGAGAGGAAGGAGGGAGGGAGGAAGGGAGGGAGGGAGGGGGGAGAGACAGACATAGAGACACAGAGAGAGACAGAGAGAGATTAGTTGTGACATTTTGGCCTCAGGATGGGAAACCAGACCAACTCACTAGACTGCAAAGTAGCAGAACTGAAGGCCAGGCAAGGAAGATGCTGTCCGATTGCTCTCACACTGAGAAGACGGGAACTTTCTTTAGAAGGATCACATTTCCTCTTATCCTCAGCACTGAATGCTGCCATTGTTCAGTATAATGAAGGTCCCTGTTTCCCTCCCACGCCCGACACGTGTAGGAGTGGCCATGAATGCCTAGGCATTTTTCAAAATTTTCTCTGGCCCACTTATTTCTGTGCTGCCTCTCAGATCTTCAAAGTTTCGAACTTCAAGTGAAGTCAGTGTGCTCCGGAATCACAAAGTGCCACCAGAGCAGCGTGAGGCCCACTGGCCGGAGCCGTGGTAACCGCGCCACCCCAGCCAGAGCTCACTCAGGCCCCGCTAGCTTTGCCCACGCAGCCCACATCCTGCTGG
>NW_004524681.1:9145467-9153171 GCF_000260255.1 Octodon degus
TCTCTCTCTCTCTCTCTCTCTCTCTCTCTCCTTTGAGACATGTCTTGCTGTGTAATTCAAGCTGGTCTTACACTCGCTATGTAGCCCAGGTTGGCCTTGAACTCATGCTGATCCTCCTGTCTCAGCCTCCCAAGTGCTGGGATTACAGGTGTACACCATCACACCTGGCCTCAGTTTCCTTCTTCTGGTCACATAGCTCTTTTTCCAAAGATCTTTGTCCTTAACAAATGACCCATGTCTATTCCAGACACTTTGCAGCCTCAGAGAAAAGCTTTGTACTGCCCAGGAATTCTCTGGCTGTCAGCACCGGACTGTAATGTCTGGTCATGGGGTCCCTAGGTCCTGGCTACTCAGCATGTGACCTCTGGACTCGTGGCCCCAGCACCACTTGAGCAGTTGTTAGGAATGCAGACCCTTAGGCCCGAGTGGGAACCTGTTTCCTAACAAGCTCGCTACCTGTCTGGATACCATCTGGGCTGTCCTTTTGCGGTGCCATTTGGGCACCCGATGTGTGTATAACACTGAATGGCTTTAGGTGAGCACCCACTGCTTCTTTTCAGTCTAAAATTCAGGCAATACAAGCATGCCCTACCCTGTGGCAAACACCCTGATCTAGGAACAAAAAGTCTTTGGTTACGGAGGGACCTTGCTTTATTAACTTTTTCTGATAGTTTTTAAATCATTGAATCTTGGATTGAAAAAACACGTCATCACTGCTGTGAATTTTAATGAAATTGCCATTTTTGTGAAGGTTATACTGTGTTCAGGATATTTGGCTCAAGAAAACGAAAGTATTGGATTCATCTTGGAAAGGCAACCATAACAAGGGGATATATGTGGAGATATATATAAAGGGAATCAACCTCAATGGTCTTGGGAGTTACTGATATAAAATGGATGGGCCAACAATTAAACATGTTCCAGCGTAGTATGCTTACCATAGAGCTGCCAAAAGTGGCTGTTTCACACAATTATAATTTTAGTTTAACTTTCCACAAATTCAAAAATTGCTATTATTTATTAAACTAAAATTTCCATAAATAAACGGGGAGATGGGCCTCCCTACAGAAGGCTTCTCTCCTCCTCCCCTTTAGCTTGGTCTTGAGGACTTGCTTGCACAGAGCAGAGGATGAAAGGAAAAGGCCTAACCTTACACGGGGAAGCTGGCAAGGACAGCGTTCGTTCACCAGAGCACCAGCGAAACGCGGGTGTCGCACACCCCTGGATACGGTGTGATGAGCGGGACACTTCACCTCTGTGACATCCTCTGCCTAATCCCACGCTGCCACTCTACTCATGAGAATAACATCGAACAAACACAACCTGAAGGGCAATACCAAATCTGCTGCCCGTGGTCCCTGAAACTGTCAGGGTCCTGAAGAGCTAAGAAAGGCTGAGCTACTGTCACAGAGCAGAGAAGACAGGACAACCTGATGGGATGTGTCCTCGTGTGTCCCATCCTGGGCCAGAAGGACATCGGTGGAAGACTGCTAAAATCCAAATGAAGTCTAGCCTTTAGTTACTGATAATCCACAGTGCTATGTCCTTAGTTTTGTCAAGGGTACATCATCATGTACAATGGTGGTAACAGGGGACCCGAGGCAGGGGACAGGAAGTCTGAGCTGTCTTTGTAGCTATTCTGTAAATCAAAAAGCTGCACGTAAAATGAAATTTTCCCCACACTCATGAAAATATAAAAGCACAGTTAGGCTTCCACAACTTTCCTTCTTTCCTTTTTTCACTATTTTTTCTTTCTGACTTCCACAAGCTCACAAGGAGGCTTACTCACAATGCGGCCCTGGGGTAGCCGCAAGTAAAGCCCTCGCGGGGGCCGGGTGCACCATGGCGCTAAGCCTGGGAGTCAGGTTCACAGACGAATTCCCAGAGTCTCGAATCAAAGTCCACTCTCTGGAGTTCACTCTTGAGCAGTAAGTTGCTGAGGATGTGCCTCAGCAGAGCTTGATGAATGTGGGTCATCCCGCCTTCGTGGGCGGAGCGCGGCCCACGTACGAAGCGAGAGCCTTCCGGCTCTGAAACTGTCAATGTCCCTCTCGCAAATATTTTAAATTTTGCTTTAGAGTTTGGTACCAATTTCAAGGAAAGAATAAAAGTTTTATTAAGCAATTAATTCTACAAGCATGTAAGCAGTGGTGCCAGGGACAGGGTGACAGCCCTTGCTCTCTGAAGGCCTTGGTGACAGACATATCCACAAAAGCACTGTCACTCGGGTGATATGTGCTGTGAAAGAGGTATTAGCAAGGAGTGACAGAGCACAGGAGAAACTGCCTCACTCTGCCTGGAGAGGGTAGAGAAGATCCCAACACAAGAGGAACTAGAAGACATGAATTTTTTTTTTTTTTTTTTTTTTTTTGACAGAACTGGGCATTGAACTCGGGCCCTTATTCTTGCCAGGGAAGCTCTTATTCTACTGAGCCATCTCCCCAGCCCCAAGACATGAAATTGTAATATTTGGTCTAACCACAGTCAGCCAAGAAGCCGTGCAATGGTAGTGAATATTTATCTTAGTTGCCAGTGCCTGGAAAATTGCAGATCACTGGATTTTTCCAGCAATGAATGCTGACTCAGAAATGTGGTTGCCCCAGAGCAGGGCCAGAAAAGCATAAAATCTCATGTTGCAGGGTTTCTCTCTGTCGTTGTCTCTCTCTGTCTCTCTGTCTCTGTCTCTCTCTGTCTCTGTGTCTCTGTCTCTGTCTCTCTCTCTCTGCCTCTCTCTAATGCATGACATCTGTCTCCCAAAGTGAGGTAACTAGCGTCACGCAAACAGCATAACTTTCTGGAAAAGGCAGCATGTTAGCTGTCACAGTGTCACTTCTAAATCAGGCCTCCAGGGCAGGGGAGATGGCTCAGTAGAATAAGCACTTGCCTGGCAAGTGCAAGGGCCTGAGTTCAATCCCTGGTTCTGCCAAAAATAAATAAATAAATAAATAAATAAGAAATCAGGCCTCCCTAAAAAAGCTCACACTTCCAAGATCACTCCATTTCCCTCTTACAGTATTTCTGGGCAACGCTTGCAATATATAGCGTTGGTATTTTGTTTTGCTTTTAAGTTTTCACATCATAGTGGAAACATAAATTCAGGGCTCCTGAAGAGAAGATTGTAGAACATGCTTCAGTGTCACTTCTCCTTTTCCCAAAGCCCATCCAAAGAAGCACATTTGCTGGGTGTGAGGGTTCTAGAAAATTCCTCCCTGGCAACACTCGAAATAGACAAGAGGGTAACAGCAAGCACGGGTTGGGCACAGGGTAGCTGGCTTCCCACGCTGGCTGCCGACGGGCACACTGGGGTGTAAACAGGACAGGGAGCCAGGTGGCCATGGGAGGTTTTCTCCCGGGGTGGTGTCTGCAGTTGTCTTGCCTCAGAGTGGAAGGGAAAATATCTGTGACAGCAAGAGTTGTTTCAAGCAGACACATGGTCTTTTGCTTCTAAAATTATAGCATATATGGCTTTTTCCCCCTTGTAATAAATGTCTCATACTGAAAATTACACTATTTTCAGAAAAGCAAAAAGAACATAAAGCTTACCTACTACACCTTTATCCAAAGACGGGCACTACTGTTAAAATTTTGGTGATGTCCCCCTGCCCAAGTCTTATGCACATATATATCTAGTATGGTTGACAGACTATTGTTTACACGATTTCATATTCTGCTTTTTCTTTTCTTTTTTGAGGGAGGGTCCCACTATGTAGCCCAGGCTGGCCTCAGGCTTGCAGTGATGTCTGGAGTGCTGGGGCTGCAGGCGTGGGCCAGCAGGCCTGGCTTGCTATTCTGTTTTTTCCCCTCTTAATATCGTAGGAAAGGCCCTGGGTTATTTCAAAAATTTTGTAAACTTCTTGCCTGTTCCATCCTATGATGTTTTTTCTCCTACATCCAGAACAGACTCATTCACTTAAGAAATATTGACTAAGAAAACTTTATTCACTTACAAGTCAGGAACTTTGGTAAAGGCTAAATAGGTCATAATTCCTTAACCGCTCTAGTGGTTGATCCCATAATTTGTTTCTTACTCTGCAGATTTTTTTTTAAGATCTAGACCAGAAGTGAAAATGGGGAGTCAGCTTAAAAGAGGCTGCTGAGAAAGTCCCGAGAGAGCTGAGTCTAGGAGGCTGCATTTCGAGGACACGAGGGGGATCCTAAGGGGACAGCTGTCCTCCCACCACCACGGTGGCAGATGCAGGTAGAGGCACCTCTGCGGCACTGACCTGCCACAGCAATCCGAGGCCTGCCCTGCCATTCTGGAAGCGGACCACGCGCTTCGTCTTCCTGGAGCGCCACCTCCGGCTGGCCCACCACCCCAGCCGGCTTTAATGGTGCTGGTGGAGGTTGGGTAAGAAAGGAAGAGCCCGTCTAGGGAGAGGGGAAGGCATGGCTTTGCAGTGGGATCCATGGTCCTATTTCAGCTCCCGCTCAGATTCTCCAGGTGGGACTCAAGCGCGTGGAAATGAAGCGGATTTTCAGAACTGCTGCAATGGAGCACGCTTTCCCCTCCTGACAGACTTCTTCCTTCCTTGGCTGCCACGCAGGGGCGACAGCTGTAGCTAGCTGTGCCCCCCACGCCTCTCTCGCCTCTGCAGTCTGCAGTGCAGCGCTGGAACCGCTGCTGAACCTGGCAGGTGGTGCCACTGTGTTCCAATCTTTATCTTGGGTTCTAGCTGATCTATAGGAGCTCAGCTTGTTGGGGCGCCTTACTATGCAATCTTGATGAGTATCTTCCTAAGAAGGACTGGAATCTCGTACTCGGATGTCCTGGAACATGGACGGCAGTGTGTGACACAACACAAAACCCCCAGGAGAATAACACTGGAAGCGCAGGAACACACGGACACGTCGCACGCGCATGCACTGTGCCACAGATCCTTCCCCAAGTCTTCAAGGAAGCAAGAGGCGCAGAGGTCAGGGGTACAAGCTGCTGGGCCCCAGAGGCGGGCACTGCAAATGGCTCCCTCAGCTCAGTAAGGCCATTATCTTTCCAAAAGGCTGGAGCAGGACTGAAACAGATGCACTTGTTTTTCCATGAATAAAAATCACCTGTCGTATGTCCTGATATCAAGGTGTTATCCAATGAGTTGACATTGACCTTCAAGTTTATTCACAACCGAAAGAAGGGAGACTGGGATTTATTGCTTTTGAATTCCAGAAGGGACCCTGAGGACCCAAGTGAAGGAAATAAGATCTCCTGTGTCAGGTCCTGAGGTTTCTTTCTCCATTTCTCAGGTTACTTACAGAGCTGATTGAAGCTGAGGTTACTTTATTTTATCTTATCTATTTATGTGGTACCGGGGATTGAACTCAGGACCTTATGCTTGCCTTGAGGAAGTGTGACCTTTGGCTTAGCTGGAGCTACTGTTTCATGCTTGCTTTTTCTTTCTTTTCTTTTTTTTTTTTAATGTACTTAGTACAGGGTCTCACTGCACAGATCGAACTCCTTGTGATCCTGTTTTCAGCCTCCCAAGCGCTGGGATTACAGGAGAGCTCCAACATGCCCAGTCTCAATCACTGCCTCAGTGCACCCCAGGGGCAGGGCCTGCATGGCCCGCTGGGGATCGAACCCCAGTCCCTGCATCTGCCTAAGCAGGCGCTTTAGGCCACTGAGCTAATGGCTGGCCCTTATGCTTGCCTTCTGATCAAAGAATCGCCTTCATTAGAAGATGGTGAGCAGCCCAAACACAGCTGTTCAGAGTTCACAAAAATCCTACAAGGATTTGGAGGGAGACAGGGTAGAGGCTGATCGAACAAGATTTTGCAGCTCATCTGAAATCAAAGACTGCGCGATGTGGGAGTAGGAGGTCTGGGCTTTCCCAGCGCACCGAGCAAGCGCAGGATTTTGTCTAGCACTGTGCCGGGGTGAAGCAGCCTCCCCTCCTGCAGGCCTCCCCCGTCCAGGGGGCCGCAACACATGAGCAAGAAGTTCTAGGACACCGCGAGCCCCGAGAACACTGGGCAGTGGCAGAAAAGCCGATCCCACAGCATTTCGGGTTCCGAAGGTGGTTTTCATCATCTGTCCAGAACTGAGAGGCAGGAGGGAAGGGGAGATGTTAAGAGAAATATAAGCGCTTGCCAGGAAGGCCCGAACTACACCGAGCAAACTCGCCAGACTGTGGGTGAGAATCCGGGCTGCTGGTGCGAGGCTTTGCAACAAGGGCTTCGTGGTCGCAGCCGGCAGGGTCACCCCTTCCCCTACATGTCCCCGGTCAAGGTTCCCAGGAATAAGGAGGTTGTTGGTGACCCCAGAAGGCAGAGGCAGTGAACAGACAAAAGGAAGACTTCATCAAAATCCACAGAGTTGGTCTCGTCCTCAGTAAGTCTCCTTTCCCAGGAGCCAGAATATCCCAACTCCATCCTCAAAGCAGGATGGATAGACGCAGACAGATGTGTATTCAGGCTTCCACTGAAAACACTCCAGTGGGCCGGCCAGTAGATTAAAGCGGCTGCTCAGGCAGACACAGGGACTGGGATTGGATGCCGATGTGCCATGCTGGCCCCGCCCCCGGGGCGTGCCGAGATGGCGATTGGGACTAGGCCTGATGGTGCACACCTGTAATCCCAGCCTTTGGGAGGCTGAAAACAGGAGGACCACTATGAGTCCGGTCTGTGTAGTGAGACCCTGTAGACCCTGTACTAAATACATTAACAAAATAAATAAAAACACTCCAGGTGGGCAGCTGCACTCCATAAATGCAGTCTGCATATTTTGGTCTATTTATTATGTAATTCACTCCCATGATCAAACTTCAGAGGTACCATAGGGCTTAAAGGAAAAAACCTCTGCCGCGCCTTTCCCTCAGCTAGCCCAGCCCCCTACCCAGGGGTGACTTAGGTCATCAATATCCTGTCTGTCCTCCCAGGGATATTTTATTAACGCAGTCCAAGTAACACACCTCTAAAAATGCAGCTGTGGGGGCTGGTGAGATGGCCCAGTGGTCTAAAGCACCTACTTAGAACAAGCTTAGCAAAGCAGAGGGACCGCAGTTCAATCCCCCAGCACCACATGCCAGCCAGCCCCACCCCCTGGTGGGCTGAGCTGGCCACACACACACACACACACACACACAAATAAAAATAAATTTTAAAAAAATTTAAAAAAAATAAAAATGCAGCTGTGCTTCTGTGCGTTGTAGTCACCAGGACGTGCTTTAGCCACCTTGTTTGGACTGAAGTGCTACCGTCTTTCATCTGATTCACCTTCGGAATATCCTGTCATTAACACTAGCGGTACCAGTGTGTCTCAGAACTGGTGATTTCTGCAAGTAGTTCACCTCACCCAGTGTGTGTGGGTGAGTGGGTGGGTGGGTGGGAGGGGTGGGTGTACCCCACTTCTCAGAGTATTTGTACTTTTGAGTTCTAGGAACACAGCCTTGTACACCTTCCCCCTTAGCCAGGGTGCTAATGTCAGCTAGCTTCAGGAAGAAATTTTTACAACAGGCTCTTCTCTTCATTTTGTTGGCCAATGTCTTTACAGGATTTGTTTTGTTTGCTTTGTTTTAATCTCAGGACACATTTCAAAATCTCTGTATTTTGTGGGTTGGAATCAGGTAGAAATGGTTGTATCTCCAAAACAATAGTGGTGAACGAGAAACTGAAAAAGCAAAGTCTTTTCCCAAGCGTCCGATGTATTTTCTATTTGTTGCCATTTTACTCCCTGGCATACCCACTATGCTGAGTGATATCATTTAATGAATCCAC
>NW_004524681.1:9153336-9166709 GCF_000260255.1 Octodon degus
CACACACACACACACACACACACAAATAAATAAATAAAATTTAAAAAAAAATGAATCCACAGAGCCACGCTACTATTGGCCTGGAACACATGTGGCCATTAAGCATAAACCCCCCAGTCTCCTAAAGTTATCAGTTCAACTGGAGTTATTGGCATTATATGTTAAAACAGGAAGGGAGGGAGGGCAAGCGTTCAGCCTCTATATTATTTCTTCAGAATAAGGCAACATTTACAGGGCAAGATACTGGCAAATATCGCTATAGATATGCTGCAGAGCTGGCCTGCTATTCAACAATCAGCTCCATGCAAAGGCCTGTGCTTTCAGTTGGTAAGATGGTGCTACAAAATGCTTGCAGAAATCTTTTTCAAAACCAGAAACAAATAACAGAGAAAGGAAATCAGTGGAAGGATCATTCGATTGCCTTTTGTAGTTCTGAGACTGCTTTGGTTGGCTCTGCCTCATATTTTTTTGCAGGACTGAAACTTGGGATCCTCCTGCCTCAGCCTCCTAAAGTGCTAGGGTCCCATACACAGTGGTAGCCTCTAAGATTTTGCTCTGTGAAAAGAGCCCTGATAGAATTGAAACAAGCAGTATAACGCAAGCAACAGAAGGAAAGGCGCTGTTGGAAGTCATCCCTTACTCTTAACCCATGTCTATTTTCAGCACTGTGTCACCCAAAAGCACACAGCCAATGACCTGGAGAAATGACCAGTGTTCAGGTCGCTCAGCAGGCTGGAGGGAGGCAGGAAGGAGACAGGTGGCCTGAGTTCCGGACTTCTGTCTCAAACCTGAAGGGGCTGGGAAGCAAGCTCATGTTTAAGACGTTGCATTCACTCTAAAATGGGGACACTGGGGCACGCAGATAGCTCAGCAGACTAAGGGCCCACTTAGCCAAGCGCAGGGACCAGGGCTTGATCCCCGCCATCATGTGCCACACCAACCCCGCCCCCAGGCATGCTGAGCCAGCCACCGAGGCCGGGCACTGGGGAGACTGAAAACAGGAGGATCAGTCCAAGTCCAAACTGCATAGTGAGACCCTGTACCAAATACATTAAAATAAAATGAGGGCACCCGATCTGTGCACACCAGTGTTTCTAAACCTAAAATTGCACTCACACATTGCAAGGTTAAATTATTTTTGTTGCCAGTCTACAAAGCAACTCTTTGCTTACTAGTTTGTCTTGTCTCGAGACAAGGTCTCAGCCATGTAGTCCAGACTGGCCTCCAACTGGCAGTTCATCTTCCTGCCTCAGCTTCCAGCGGGCTGAGATTACAGGCGCGCACCATCATGCCCATCTTGTACGCCTGAATTTCAAGCTTTGCATCCGAGGCACGGGTAACCTTAATTTTCCTTTCCAGGAAGACATGCCTTCCCCCTCTCCAGTGGGACAGACGCAAAGCCCTCGCAGGGTGGCGCCCAAGTCCCCGCCGGGTGGCACTCGCTCCGCAGCCGGGGGCGTGTTCTGGGGCGTGCTCTGGGCGTGTCCTGGCGACCCTGCGCTATAACCCGCGGCGCTGCGGAGTGAGGTGCACACACCCACCCGCGGGGCTCCAGGGCGGCGGACCAGCGCTGACCGACGACCGGGATGCTGCGCGTGCGGTGTGTGCGTGGCGGGAGCCGCGGCGCTGAGGCCTTGCACTACCTCGGGTCTCGGGTGCGTGCGACGGATACCCTCGCTGGCTGCCCAGAGTAGGGGGGCGGAGACCGAAGCTGCGGGAGGGAGGACATGCGCGCCACACCAGGGTGTCTGCGCGACCCGTGAGTCCCCAAGGCTCGAGCTTGGTGCTGCTGCGCTACCCGCGACGAGCGTGGAGAGCATGCGGACTTCAAGGAAGGCTGGCATTATTGGGGTTCGGTGCTCCTCATGGGCACAGCTGTGGGCAGCTTTCAGGAGAGCGAATGTGGGGTAGATATCTGGATGGAGAGCGACAAGGGTGTCCCCAGCGTTGCTATCGGTCGCCACATGGGTCCTGCTTTGCCCCAAAGGAGCGGAACTCGGGGGCAGGAACCCCCCCAGCCCTCCCACCAGCCTTCACTTGGGAGCTTGGGGCTCCATCCCGGCGTCCCTCATGTCCCTTCCTGATGCTATCAAATAAATAGGTGGCTAGAGATTGGGGTTCGGTTTTGCCCAGTGGGTTACAGATGGAAGGGCTCTTCCTGCTCTGGATTTCATAGCCCCTTTGGGGGAAGAAAAAAAAAAGCCTTTTGAAACGTTTAAATCTCCTTCTTAGCTTAACTTTGCACCTTGGCTTGGGTACCCAGGCCCACTTGTAAAATGGGGCCCGTGGCAGATGAACAGAGAGGGTCGAGGAACGTGACGTGCCTGTCAGAGGTGGAAAATGTTGGGATTTGCTATGTAGTCCAGGCTGGCCTCCAACTGGCAGTTCACCTTCCTGCCTCAGCTTCCAGGGTGCTGGCCTTAGAGGTGTGCACCATCGTGCCTGTCTTGCACCCTTAAATTCTGAAAGATAAAATTTCTTACAAACGTGTATGGGGGGAGACCCTAACATTGCTAACTTTAGATGCCAAGGGGGAAGGGGGCTCCTTCCCCCAGCTGTACGAGGCAGGAAGTTACTGATCTGGGCAGCTTCCAGGGAAGAGAATGACTGTCCTGTTCAGGAGATGGGTCTGCTTAGGGTCCCTCCTGCGGAAACCAATTCTGAGATATGAACAGGGGACTCTATCGCTAGGGACGAAATAGATAAAAAGAGCTTATAGATACAGGAGAAGGTCCCAGACAAAACCACCCCCAGTCCCAGTTCACTCACACCCTGATATCACCTTGGTTACGGGCTCCTAAAAGGTTTTCGATGTCTGACTGGATTCCACGGCTTCCCACCTTGTGCCCCGTCCACTCCTCCGCCCCCACGTGCGGAGCAGGGCCGCACAGTGACGCTCTTGTTGTTCTTCAAAGCTTGGAAGAGCCTTGACGGGATGGGTGCAGCGAACTTTCCAGAGCACCCAAGCCGCCCCGGCCTCCTGCCGGAAATCCTGTACAGCTGATGACAAGGCCACCGACCCTCTACCCAAGGACTGCCCCGTCTCATCCTACAACGAGTGGGACCCTTTAGAGGAAGTGATCGTGGGCAGAGCCGAAAATGCCTGTGTGCCGCCCTTCACAGTGGAGGTGAAGGTAAAGCGAAACCATCCCCGAGTCTGACATGGGTTCTCTGCTCGCCTTCTGCGCTTCTGTGGCTGCCTTCAGCCGGGATTAATTTTAAGCTACCTTGCTCGCCTCCTCTGTGGCGCTGGACACTATTTTCGCAAGTTCATTCCCTCCTGAACTTCCCGAAGATTGCAGGGCCCTTTGCTGGGGTCAGTGGCTCTGTGCTCCTTGCTTCCTTTGCTTCAGTCTGGAAAGCTGGGCTGGGCAGGGTTTCCCTTGGGCGCCTCCTCTTAGCCGTGCTGCAGCTCTGCCTTCTCCTCCTCCTCCTCTCTCTCCCCAGCTCCGTCTAGATCTTCCCTCACAGGCCCTGCACAGGCCCTCACACTTGGCACAACTACAGCTCAGTTGTCTGCCACCTCGCTAAACCAGGCCTCCTCCTTCCCTTTCCATTTGTCATTCCTGTTTAGTCAAGTTAAAACACCAGCTATCATTGGTGCATTCTTGTCACATCCTGCAAGACCTTCCTCTTGGATGGTGACACTCGCGCCCTGTGGTTTCCTCTGTTCACTCTTTTTTTTTTTTTTTTGGCGGAACCGGGGATTGAACTCAGACCCTTGCGCTTGCTAGGGAAGCGCTTATTCCACTGAGCCATCTCCCCAGCCCCTGTTCACTCTTTTCTCGGGCCTGTGCTCAGCTGTTATTGGTGGCTGGGTTTGAAGCCCAGGTTTGATCATGTTATTCCTCCTGCGCCCAGCCTGCTCGGCTTCACCGCAGTCACGCCGAGGATGAAGTCCTCCTGGTGTTGGGCATCCTCCACAAGCCGCCCTTGGGCGCATTACCAGGCTTCCCACTTCAGCCGTGCTTCGTCTTAGAGACATGCTGGTGCGGTGGGTCGCAGGTGCTCGTTCTGGGCTAAGCGGCTCTCTCCAACATGCAACCTCTGTGTTCAGCAGGCTCCCTCTTTAGAACCTCCTAGGATTCTGCGTCTGCAGTGTTCTCCCGGCTACCGCCCGTGTGGGCTCGTGTTCAGGGAACACACTGCATAAGGGTCCAAGAGAGCACCTTCCTCCTCTCAGACAAAGCCCAAGAGCCCATTAATACACTTCACGAATATGTCTTCAGTGTATGCAAATTCTTCTTGAATTTTTATATTTTCACTTGTAGATTGAGGAATAAATTTTATTTTTAATTTTTTTATTTTAAAGAGAATGAAACAATAACAATGATACAGGGTTGGTGAGATGGCTCAGTGGTCTAAAGCACCTACTTAGAACAAGCTCAGCAAAGCACAAGGGACCGCAGTTCAATCCCCCAGCACCACATGCCAGCCAGCCCCGCCCCCTGGTGGGCTGAGCTGGCCACACACACAAATAAATAAATAAATAAATATTTAAAAAAAAAAACAAAAAAAACAATGATACAGCATTTCAAACCAAGATGATAGAAAGTTAACAATGGTTGTTATAGTGCATAGTTTTATCTTCCAAGTAGTTGTACAGATTACCAGATATAAGCTTGCAAAACTGAGCAAACAATTACACATTAACTGTTCCTTTCAATAAGCTCATAGAAATTAATAGTACAGTTATCTAAGCTCTCTTGGGTATATATAAAAACACCGAATGCTTCATGAATTTGCATGTCATCCTTGCACAGGAACCATGCTGTTCTCTGGATAATTCCAATTTTATTTTTAATTAATTAATTTATTTATTTGCAGAGCCAGGGATTGAACTCAGGCCCTTGTGCTTGCCAGGCAAGCATTTATTCAACTGAGCTATCTCCACAGCTCCTAGTTCCAATGTTAGAGTCTGAGCTGCCGAAGTGAACAAAAGGAAGTAAATTTGGCAGCTGCAATGTCATTGTCACCGGAAGTATTGTCTCCCATGTAACAGGGCTCTGTAGGTGTAACAGAGAACTTCCCTCCTATTTGGAGAGAAGAAGATGCTGGCCTGGAAACAACACCAGCTTTCTTAGCTAACCAACAGGCCAGGCAGGTGAGCTGTCAGGAGAGTTGCAGAGAAAGCCAGGAAGTGTTGGAGTGTTAGAAGGTCTTTTAGAGGCCAGGGAGATGGCTCAGTGAAATAAGCACTTCCCTGGCAAGCACAAGGGCCTGAGTTCAATCCCCTGTACTGTGAAAAAGGAAAAGAAAAAAAAAAGAGAAAGTCTTTTGGCAGGACGTGGTTCTTAAATTAGGCAGGAAGAAAGCATAGTAGAAGAAATAATTTTTCTAGTTGTTCTGCAACTATCCTTGGTTATGATATTTAAAATTGGAGGAAGTGATTAATTTACATGCCCTGTATTTTTTTTTAAAGGCCTGGAAAGAAGCTGTCCCATCGCCTAACCGCTTTAATCTGGTAAAATTAAAGTTCGAACTCAGGCGATAGTTTATCTTTTTACTTGTCTTTATATTTATTGACTTTCATACCACGTGATCTCATGGAATCAGAATTCTCAAACAGTATTTTGAGTTCCTTGTCGCTTGTTTTATGACTTTAGACTTTGTAACTTCACCAGCTCCTGGAAAGTGTCATGCTCAGGTCAGGAGACTATGATTCAACTAAGTATTTGATAAAAGCTTGATTAATCAGCTCTTTAACCTTGTGGAAGATTTCACAAATTTCTGGCCCTACTCAAGTGAAACTGTTAAGTTTGCTCTCTGTCTAACAGGATTAAAGTTACACAAAGGTAAAAGTTACATGTTAGGGGCCGGTGAGATAGCTCAGCGAACTAATTGCCTACTTAGGCAAGCATAGGGACTAGGGATCAATCCCCAGCACCACATGCCACGCTGGGTGCACTGAGCCAGCCACTGAGGCAGGCCTGGTGACGCACGCCTGTAATCCCAGCAGCGGGGAGGTTGAAAACAGGAGGATCACTATGAGTCTGAGCTGCACAGTGAGACCCTATACCAAATACATGAAAAAAAAATTTTTTAAGTTACATGTGAAGCATTTTAAACCTCAAAACTATATCTCACTATAGTTGTATGGATTCAGTTTGCCAATTACATTATAAAAGTACGTTGGAGTATAATGATTGTAGACATTAGTAGCTCTGACAGTATGACTTCCTTTTTCTGGTTATTTCTGCTTTATGTGACAGGCTAAGGAAGGTATCGATGGGGAAGAAAGTAAGAGACATGATAACCCCTAGAAGGCAGGAAAGAATGACACAAATACGTTCATCAGCTTGAGCACAGTAATGTAGCAAACTGTTTCTAGAGCCTTGGGCTGGGAAGTACAAATGCTGGAGAAATTTTCAGGAAAGGGTGAGCACAAGAAGCACAAGGTGTGCTCAGAAGCACAAGTTTTTAAAAAGCCAAGTGGCTTTTTATTCTACAAAACATAGCGAATACTTGCTTTTGGTTTTGCTCTGTATTTTTTTTTTTAAATAAAACTCTTGAAGGAAGACCTTTTAAAAACATAAAATGACTTAAGCTTATTGCTGGCTAAATAAAAGTTAGTTTCTATTGCTATTTCTTAGTTTCCAAAGATAGTGTTTAAAAATTCATTTTCACAACCCCACCCCCAAGTGATGTAAGGTCCTGGAGGACTGTACAGTTTCCCAAGAATGCAGCCCTATCTCTGCAGCAGATTATTAAAAATATTATCTGCTGAGCATCTAATACAGCGTTCACTCTCTTGCAGACACTTGGTAAATGATTGCTAGCTCCCTGAGCAGGGCCATAAAGGAGATGTCAACAATTTCCAGCTCCGTCTTGAAAAATGTGATTTGCCTTGACCATTTGGACTTTGTCCAATACTCGCCAGATTACAAGCTAGAAAAACTCACACTTGTTCAAATAGTTGTTTTTCTCCTGGGAAACTGTGCAGTCTTCGCTCTGCACCAATAGCCACACAAGAGACTTTGGAAGGAGTTTGGCAGGACAACTCAGCCGAGCGTCAGCTGAAACTTGGTGCTAAATTGTCAAAGGCTTCTTGTCCCTTAGAGAACGGCAGGAGATGTGCCTGGCCTGAGAAGCAGGAAGTGGTGAATGGAGAAGCAGTACCAGGGTGTGTTAGAGGCGAACAAAAAGCGTCATTATCCTTGCCTTTTAGTGTGCTGCCACAGAAATCCCTGGGAGTGTACAGTGAGGGAGCTTGTTGCTTTTGCAAGAGAGGGCTGGCCTCAAATCATTCAGATGTTTAACACTGATGATAGTTTTTCATAGTTCAGAAATTCAGCCTGTTACGGTCAGCAAACTTTCTCTGTGTAGGGCCCGATAATAGATAATTCAAGCTTTGCAGAACAGAAGTTTGTGTAGCAACTGCTTTCCCAATTCTGCATTTGTAGTGCAAGATCAGTAACAGCCACTACATAAACAAATGAGGAGGCCTGTGTGCCCATAAAACTCTATTTACAAAAGCAGGCATGGGCAGGGTAGGGCTGTGGGCTTTCATTTACCGAGCCCTTGCTTGGAGATTCAGGGGCATCCTTCATGATTTCCAGAGATTCGTTTCCTGTTTACTCCCTATGCTCCAGGCCTGGTTCTAGTGCACCTAGAGTTTGAACTAGGAAGAGGCAAGTCTGCATTTGTATCTCTGATAATTTACAAGAGTGAGGCAAAAATGAATATAAAGACACACACCTAGAGAAGTACTGTCTTTGACATTGAAGAGTTAGATGCCTAGACATTTGGTCCTGTCTCGATGGGCAAAAACCACTGGGAACAGTATGAACCATAATAAACAATTTCAGTTGTGAAACTTTTTATATATAAAGTAAACAATGTTCAGGCCAGCAGAACTCAGCCAAATGCCTTCACAGACATGGAGCACCATTGAAATGAGAGTTGGACTGCAGAGTCCTTGTCCCACTTGTGCAGGTAGCAAGCGGGCACCTGATTCCCCAAGTCTCTTTCCCTGCATAAGAAATGGACAAGTGAGTACTCACCCTGTCTCCTGGATAGGATTGTCCGAAGTAGTGCAGTAGCTAGCTAAGGCAGACGTACTAGTCAGACACATTGAGCCAGTTACCTAGTTCTTTCTAGTATTTTCTCCTACCTGCAGGTGTCTGGTTTGTAGGGAAATGATCAGGATTGGGAGTCAATTAGTTAGTGATACATAGAAATGATTCTTAAAAGTACCTGCTTTGGAGGGTGGGGGTGGGGAGAAGAAGTACCTGCTTTGATCACTCTCTCCATTAACCGTATGTGACTGTACATGGCTTTGCTAGTGTTCTGACAAAGGTCCACGGCTGCTTAGCCTCTCGAGTTCTGCTTCACCTGGCTTCACAAATTTCAACATGTATCATGTAATGTCCCACAGTATCGCTTTCAGTTGGCTAAGAACTTAGACACATCAGGAATCTAGATTGTTGCATTTTCACATAAAACCTTTGGGAACTTTCTGCATGTTAAGTTTTCTCAGCCACTGAGAGTGTGTGAATTCACTTACCAAATATTTTCTGCTCTGACCAAACGATCTGAGGTAAGGAACGACCTGAAGTGAAGGGTGGATGGGGAGAGGAAATGTGTCATGGGTGGGCGACACAGGGACAGACAGGCACCAAAGCCCGCCCTGCATGGCCACACCCTTTGGCCAGGAGCAAGTGCTGTGGAATGGGAAAGTCTATAGTGGGTTTGAAAGTATGTCCTCAATCATAACCGCACAAAAATATCTTTTCCTCCTGTAAAATATAAAATGTAAATGCTGTTTTCCAGACAGAATTCTGGAATGGGTGGCTAGGCCATGGTTTGAACTTAGTGCTGGTGTTTTTATTCTCTTCCATTGTTCTCTTGTTTAATTCTATCAAGGCTGTCACACCGGAGCACCCAGGGCAAGGACGGCCAAGAGGCTTCCCAGACCGTGGAGGGACAGACACGCTGGTAGTGCCTGGGCATGGGATCTGCAGAGACAGATCAAAAAGCCCCCAAATACCAAGATAATTTAGAGCTCTCCTTCCAATAAACATTGTGTGTCTGGGAAGGGGTTAGGGCCAACAGTGTGCAGAACGTGGTCTCAGGGTCATCATGTAGGCAAAGGGTCATCCGCCGCTGATGAGCCTACCACAGTTGAATGTTTCTTCTGTAATTACATCATTTTCTTTCTCTGGCTTCTAGGCCAACACCTATGAAAAGTACTGGCCATTTTACCAAAAGTATGGAGGCCAATATTTTCCCAAAGATCACTTGAAAAAGGCTATTGCTGAAATAGAAGAAATGTGCAATATTTTAAAAATGGAAGGAGTGATCGTGAGGAGACCCGATCCCATTGACTGGTCGTTTCAGTATAAAACTCCTGATTTTGAGTCTACGGGTAAGTGCGGTGGGAAGCCCGCCAGCGCCTTGATTTGGTTGTGTGGTTTCTTCTTGAGTGTGGAAAGAGAAAGGTTTGAAAATTTTGGAGGAGATCCTTGGCTTTGCCAGTCCCTCAAACTTTAAAGAGTATTTAGGGGCCAGCCAGATAGCTCAGTGCACTAAAGTGCCTGCTTAGGTAGAGCACAGAGGCTGAGGTTCAATCCCTGGTGTGACTTGTTGACCCCCTTCCCCTGGGGTGCCCTGAGATTGTGAGTGAGACTGGGCATGATAGCACATGCCTGTAATCCCAGTGTTTGGGAGACTGAAAATAGGAGGATCACTGTGAGTCTGATCTACATAGTGAGACCCTGGAGACACTGTACTTAATACATTAAAAAAAAAGAGTATTTAGGAACAACTTGGTTCACTTTGATATGCTCAAGATGTGCACACCCTAAACTATTGTATTCCTCGTGGAGTTACCTTGAAAGAAGCAGTTTTGCCTAGATTTTATGGCTTCACTGGATTCTGTTTAAGTTTCCTCGAGAACAGAAATGAAAGAGGAAAGCTGAGGAGATAGCTCGGTGGTCTAAGCACCTGCTGATGCAAGCACAGGGACTGGGCTCTCCAGTACCACATGCCACTCCAGGTGCACTGAGCAGGCCACCGAAACCAGGTGTGGTGGCGCACGCCTGTAGTCCCAGCACTGGGGAGGCTACACACAGGAGGATCACTGCGAGTCTGAGCTGCATAGTGAGACCCTGTACCAAATGAGAGAGAGAGAGAGAGAGAGAGAGAGAGAGAGAGAGAGAGAGAGAGAGAGAATTCTGTCTTGAAATAGCAAGAAAGGAAGCAACAGACAAGACCACTTGGTGGCTCATTCAACATCTCTGTGAACAACCACTTTATAGCTTCATATTTATTTTTCTTCTTCTTTTTTAATTGGCTTGCCCACCCCACACCAAATTTGGGTTAACTTTCCGGTATGTATCATTCCACTTTTCTCCATTTTATACAATTGTGTGTGTAAGTTGTATGTGTAGCATTCTGGTACTTTAAAGGCCCAACCACAGATTAGATCACGTTGCACTGGCCCCCCTGACTGGGAAACCTGCGCTACTACTGAGATAGCTGCGTAAGAGAGGCGGGGCTGTTTTGTAAGGAAATGTTCAGGATTGGTAGTTGGTTAGTTAATGACGCAAAGAAACATTTTTTTTTTTTTAAAGCACCCACTTTGGTCATGCCTTCAGCTAAAAATCTGTCCCCTTCCCGGCTGGCAGGTTTGTACAGCGCGATGCCTCGAGACATCCTTATCGTTGTGGGGAACGAGATCATTGAGGCTCCCATGGCGTGGCGCTCACGCTTCTTCGAGTACAGAGCGTACCGCTCGCTCATTAAAGACTACTTCCACCGCGGGGCCAAGTGGACCACGGCTCCCAAGCCCATGATGGTGGATGAGCTCTACGACAAGGTAGGCCCTGCATGCAGGCGAGCTCGCAAATAATCCACAAGAGTAGGATGCAGGTTCTCTGAGACGCTGCGTGGGTTCCCCGTGCCAGGAACTGAGAACATCACCTACTTTTTTTTCTTTTCTCTCTTTTTAACAATGTGTTTAGTACAGGGTCTCACTACACAGATCAGACTTGTAGTGATCCTTCTGTTTTCCAGCCTCCCAAGCACTGGGGTTATACGCACACACCACCACACACCGTCTCAATTCCCATCTCAGTGCACCCTGGGGAGGGAGCGGGGCCAGAACAGTAGGCCAGAATCGGACCTCCGGACCCTGCATCCGCCTAAGGAGGCGCTTTAATCTGCTGAGCTATCTGGCTGGCCCAGTACCTACTTTATTTCATGATGAAAAATAGGAGTGAGTAATCTGGTAATAATAGTAGAGATCTTAATGAAGTCACTAATAGTGGTAAAGGTTTCTTGGTGCTGACCTTGTTTGTGCGGGTTCCTGGGCCTCGCTCTTTACTTATGTCCTCCAGCCTGTCTCTTCCTCACAACCCTAGCAGGTCCCAGCTTCGTTTCATTACAGGGAGGCTTGGCCTCGAGACACTGCTGTTCATTGGTGGAACCAGAGTATAACTAGACCTAAGTCCCTTCATTCCCTTCTAGAAAAAGAAGCTGGTCTCCAGGCCAGGTGCACAGTGGAAAGCAATGCACGGCCAGCCTTCTCTGCATTTGCGGATTCAACCAACTGCAGATCAAAAGGGTTTTTTTTCACAGTGGTGCATGGGGCAGGGGAGATAGTACAGCAGTTTAAGTGCCTGCCTGGCAAGTGCAAGGGCCTCAGTTCAATTCCCAGTACCATGAATCACCAAAGCACAACAAAGCGGAGCATGTGCAGACAGACAATTTCCTTATGCATATCCCGGCGAGGTCCTGAGTTCAATCCCCAGTACAAAAAAACAAAAAAACAAACAAACAAAAAAAAAGAGTAACCCAAAACTGATTGATTGCAAGCACAGGAAACATGCATAGATACTATGCTGGGTTTTTTCTTTTTTTTTTTTTTTTTTTTTTTTTTTTTTTTTTTTTTTTTTTTTTTTTTTTTTTTTTTTTTTTTTTTTTTTTTTTTCTTTCTTTCTTTCTTTCTTTCTTTCTTTCTTTTTTTTCTGTACCAGGGATTGAACTCAGGACCCCACGCTTACCAAGCAAGCGCTTATTCTACTGAGCTATCTCCCCAGCCCAGTATGCTGTTTTATATCATGGACTTCCACATCCATAGGTGTGGGTATCTTGGGACCAGTTGCCCCCCAGGTACCAAGGGGAAACTGTGTGTCCTTTATTAAATCACTTAGTATTTGACCATTTATAGAAAAAAATATAAAAACCAAAATTTATTCTAGGGGTTCAAAGACAGGAATAAATACACTACACCTTGACCTGGTGGGGAAACAGAAGATCTTATTTCATAGTGTCAGTTAGACTCAGGACCAAATTCCTTTTTCTGAAGGAACAGAGTAACTTCATCCTGTTACCTGTCCTTGTCATGGACAGTGGCATAAATTTGTATATGGATCATGGATCATGGATCATGGACTATTTGCTGTCCTGTCCCGCTTGTTTCTTTCTCCCTTCCTCCCTCCCTCCCTCCCTCCCTCCCTCCCTTCCTTCCTTCCTTCCTTCCTTCCTTCCTTCCTTCCTTCCTTCCTTGCAGCACCAGGGATTCACCTCAGGACCTTGAGCTTGCCAGGCAGGCACTCATGCCTCTGAACTATCTCCTCAGCCCCCAACTTATTTCTAAGTGGCAGGAAATTACTGGCATGCCCAGTATCTGAATTTTGTCTTGGGGGTGGTGTTATTGCTTTACTTTGCCTATCATGGGCCTACATCTTCCCTATGCCTGTTTTAGTCAAGAACGGAGTAGCAGTCTTGGGGGAAGTGATAACTAATGTTGAGCTAGTTTGTTTATAGTAAGGTGCACCCTCAGAAATGAGTTTTGCATGTGTTTGTTCATTTATTTATTTATTTATTTATTGTGTGTGTGGCCAGCTCAGCCTACCAGGGGGCGGGGCTGGCTGGCATGTGGTACTGGGGGATTGAACCGCGGTCCCTGTGCTTTGCTTGGCTTAGTTTGTTCTAAGTAGGTGCTTTAGACCACTGAGCCATCTCACCAGCCCATGTGTTTGTTCTTGTTCCGGCTAGGATTATCCCATCCACAATGTGGAAGACAGACACAAACTGGCTGCTCAGGGAAAGTTTGTGACCACTGAGTTTGAGCCCTGCTTTGATGCTGCTGACTTCATTCGAGCCGGAAGAGATATTTTTGCACAGAGAAGCCAGGTTGGTAAAAGCTGTCCCTGAAATCCCACACTGGATGAGCAGGTGCTTTATTTCTACATTAAGGTATTTTCATCCTGTGTATATTTGGTTTTCTAAACCCAGAACCAAGTCCCTGTAGGGTTTTTGTGTTTTTTTTTGTTTTTTTTTTTTTTTTTTAGGTACTGGGGATTGAACTCAGGACCTTGCTCTTGCCAGACAAGTGCTTATTCTACTGAGCTATCTCCCCAACCCTC
>NW_004524681.1:9166809-9172366 GCF_000260255.1 Octodon degus
TCAGCCCACCAGGGGGCGCGGCTAGCTGGCATGTGGTGCTGGGGGACGGAACCGTGGTCCCTGTGCTGTGCTAAGCCTGCTCCAAGTAGGTGCCCTAGACCACTGAGCCATCTCACCAGCCCCTCCCTGTAGGTTTTATCTCTTCTTTTTATCTTCAGGTGACAAATTACCTGGGCATTGAATGGATGCGTAGGCATCTTGCTCCGGACTACAGAGTCCATATCATTTCCTTTAAAGACCCCAACCCGATGCACATTGACGCCACCTTCAACATCATTGGGCCTGGACTTGTGCTTTCCAACCCTGACCGACCATGTCACCAGGTAAGAAGAGCTCTTGGGGTGGCGGGAAAGTGATGGAGCCTAGCAGCTAAAGCAATTTCCACTTTGTTTTAAGCCCTTCTGTGGCTGCTAGTGATTGTAAATGACAGACTGAGCAGTGTGTGTCAGTGTTATGGTCAAGCATTGGGTTGCTAATGGAGGGTTTGACACCCCAATGTCTGACACCCAGAAATAGATACTGTCGCAGTGATGGTTTGTATAGTGTCCTCGGACAGTGACTTCACTGCTTGGTGTTGTAAAACAGTGTTGTCAAACAGAGTTTGTCCACAGGAGGGTATTGCTGTTGAATAAAATGGTACATCTCATAATTGACAACTGCAGCTGAAACAGACAGCCCTGCCTGGTCTTGGCAGTGGGTCAGGCGACCCTCAGGCGGCTCTGCTCTTCAGGGTAGATGGGAGCCACTGCCCTAGCAGAATGAAAGCAGCAAGTGGGGATTTAAGCCCGCTTTGGTTGTTTTTGTCTTGCAGATTGATCTTTTCAAGAAAGCAGGATGGACCATAGTGACTCCTCCAACACCGACCATCCCTGATGGTAGGTTTACTTTTAAATACTTAGGAGGATCTTTCACCTACAGAGAGCAGCCTGCGTCTCACCCAGTTAGCAAACATGCTTCCCCAGTAAGAAGTGGTGGCTGTGAATTCCAGCACAAGGCTGGGGCTCGCGTTTGCCGTTTCTCCTTCCTTAGAAAATGAAAGTGAGACAACAAAAACAAGCTCGCATAAAGCAAGATATGACATCCCAAGGTGTGATGGGTGTGGCTGACCTGGAACATTTCTAGATACGTTGTTTTTGGAAACCGAGCTACCAAAAAGTTGAGCTATTGGGTTCATAGCCTTCCTTGTAAATCCTGGCTTTGAGCAGAAGCGGCAGCAGGTGAGTTCAACAGCTGTTGGTGTCTTACAGATCACCCGCTCTGGATGTCATCCAAATGGCTTTCCATGAACGTCCTAATGCTAGATGAGAAGCGTGTCATGGTGGACGCCAACGAAGTCCCAACTCAAAAGATGTTTGAGAAACTGGGTAGGTACAAGTAGTGCAGTGCACTGTGCTATGTAAAAAAAATTTTTTTGTTTGTTTTTTTGTATTTTAGCTGGCTCAGGATGCCTTAAGGGCAGGTCTGGTAAGGCATGAGGATCTGGGGATGGAACCACAGCATCCTGAGCCTGACTGCCTTTGCCTAAGCAGGCACTTAAACAACTGAGCTAAAGGGCAGGCGCCCGAAAATGTTGCACTAGAAGAACAAAAGAAATTCCAGCACTTCTGATAAGTGCTTAACTTCATTCAATTTCTATTCCTTCTAGAGGCACTTAGTTCTTAGTACTTTTGAGAAAAATGTTGAAGGAGAGGATTTTCATATAAGCTATTGTGTAGAGTACCATTCTTGACATGTTTGGCATACCCTGAGTGTCAATTTGTAATAGCCAGACAGTGTATTTGTTGACACTGAGTCATTTTTAAAAACTGTCTTATATTTCAGGTATATAACTCGAAAGAAAGTATCTGCCCCTTTACCACATCCCTCCTTAGTATAGTAGTTTGAAAAGATTGGCCCCTCAGTTTTATTTATTTTTGGCACCAGGAATTGAACTCAGAACCTCATGCCTGCTAGACAGATGCTGCACCGCTGAGCTCTATCCCCGGCCCAAATATCAAACTTGATTGGTAGACAGGTCTGAAAGTCAGTGGTTCCAGTTACTATTCCAGCCCCCGAAGAACAGACTTATCTGTCTGTGCTGGTGCTTATGCTTTGGTTATATATGCTGAGCGGGGTGTGTGTGTGTGTGTGTGTGTGTGTGTGTGTGTGTGTGTGTGAGAGAGAGAGAGAGAGAGAGAGAGAGAGAGAGAGAGAGAGACATGCTGGGTGTCAAACCCAGGGCCTTGGGCGTGCCAGGTGAGAGGGCTACCACTGAGCCACGTTCCCAGCCCGGCCTATCAGTTTTAGGTGGAACAGCATTAGATTTGATCCCTAATGCCATACCATAGTTTTTTTGTTTTGTTTTGTTTTGGGTTTTTTTTTTTTTTTTCTCTCTCTCCTCTGGCTTTCATTGATTAATAAAATTGCTTGAGTTCAGTTTATTTGTCTATTAGGATTTTGTTTTTATTTCATAATGTAAAATAGCATACATCCCCAAATATCTGACTTCTACTTTGACATGTAGTAATTAAAGTCTGTATAGAGAGAAACAGGAATTTTTTTTTTCTTTTTTCTTTTTTCTTTTCTTTTTTTTTTTTTTTAAACAGGAAACTTGGTAAAGCAAATATACCAAGTTCCTGAGTCCCCGCCAATTCAGGATAGGTACAGCTGTGGCCCTTGGAGTAGGACAGGCAGATCATTCCAGAGGACACACACGCGCACGCTTAAACCCCAGCGGGGCATGATGTGCACCCCTGTAGTCCCACCACTTGGGAGGCTGAGTGAGGCAGGAGGGTCGCTTTGAGTTCAAGGCCAGCCTGGGCTACATAGTGAGACTCTGTCTCAGAAACAAACGAAACGCCCCTCCTCCCACACCCTGCCTCCCCTGTGCTGAGCCGCCCTCACTGATTCTTCAGAGCTCTTCGTAGACTCGGGCCTCATTTCTCCCTCACTCACCTGCGCTCTTGATCCTGTCGCTCCTGTGTCCTCTCAGAATAACGAGGGAAGAGAATAAACTGCCTTGTAACAATCCCCACTACGTCTAACCCAAGGATTCCCCCGAATACGCTGATTAAGTAGACCACGCACAGCTCCGTGTGTCCCCGCAGACGGCGCCAACTGCAGTAGCAGGCTAAGGTGCCCACAGCCCTCCAGCCCCCGCTGAGGCGGAGCTCTTTTCTGTTGTTTCCTTAGTGTGCCTGGCAGAGTTCACCTGTACCAGATTCATTCCCTTCTTTGTGTGTGGCTAGGTAAAGTGCATTTTTCAGGTTGGCTAAATATACTTATTCTAGATCACCACCACAGTAAAACTAGAAACAGTCAGACAAGGGGACGCCTGATTCTAGAAGGCCCTGAGGTGGTATGAGTGGTCACTTTTGGACATTTGTCAGGAATATCTGCTCATCTAGTCAGTTGACTTGTAAATAGTCCATAGAACAAACTTCAGAGTCCGCTGACTTTTGGGAGATTTTTTCATTAGCACCAAAACAAATGAGATAAAAGATAAGCTGGAGCCGGGGAGACGGCTCAGTGGAATTAGCGCTTCCCTGGCAAGCACCAGGCCCTGAGCTCAATCCCTGGTTCCGCCAAAAAAAAACTCCCTCAAAACCCAAAAATATCAGAGGTAACCTGAACTATACAGTGATATCTTGTCTCAAAAAACACCAAAAATCAAAAACCAAACTAAAGAAAGCTCTAAAAGGTAAGCTGGTGATGGGGCTGGGGAAATGGCTCAGTAGAATAAGAGCTTGCCTGGCAAGTGCAAGGGCCTGAGCTCAATCCCAAAAAAAAAAAAAAAAAAAAAAAAAAAAAAAAAAAAAGACAGCTGGTGAAAAGACCGCTCTGGGTTGGGCTGGCCAGGAGGATCAGAAGCAGATTCCTCAGCACCGTTAGGCTTCCACCGGGCAGAACGGCTCCATGTGGGCCACCTGCCTGACCCCGGCCTCCTTTTTCAATGCAGGGATCAGCACCATTAAGGTCAGCATCCGTCACGCCAATTCCCTGGGAGGAGGCTTCCACTGCTGGACCTGCGACATCCGCCGCCGAGGCTCGCTTCAGTCCTACTTGGACTGACAGGCGGGCGCCCCAGGGCTGGGTGTAGGGCTGGTCCCTGCGCCTGTTCTGCCCAGTGCGTGACCTGCAGTGCTTGGAACAATCGTATCCTTCACAGGGGTCTCAAACCTGGTTCACTTTCATTCCTTTCCTTGGACACAAGGAAAATAACTTCTGCTGTGCGTCTCTTTCTTCTCCTAAAGTCATTTACTCTTTGGCTTCCAGTGTAAACGCTTGGTGAATGTGTACCAAGACAAGAATTAGTCACCCGAGTAGCTTGGCCACTAATATTTAACCATCTACCTCTGTTTGTACTTCTCTTTCCATAAGGCAGCTTGGAATACTGGTTCTAATCTTCGTTGTATTTTTCCTTTTTAGTAAGCTTGTAAGAGTTTGTATTACTTCATTTTTTCTAAAGGAGAGGAAGACTTAGGATTTACACAGCTTCTAAGTAAAACCAGATAATTTTCATTTTCTAATAAGGAAGTTGAGTAGTTTTTCTAAAAAAAAAAAAATAAGCTAGATGACTCAAACATTCACATGAGTTTTTCATGAATGTTTTTTAATATTTTCTTTTCAACGTTAGTGAAATATGCTACTAAAGCCACGTCATAGAACTTACCTCAATTCAGGAGAGCTATTTGAATCTGTTCCTCTTTTTCCAGAAATTTACAGAAATGTTTAGTGTAATAGGATATAACTGTTAGTCCTGTTCCTAAATTTTAATGTTCAGCATCTCATAGTTACATTACATCTTCAGTAATCTCAGATTTGTTTACAGATGTGCAACTTATTTAAAGCACAGAGGTTAAAAGCATTTGAAAAAAACTAATAGAGGAAACTTGCGAAGTAATTTTAATGTTGGATACTGTATGTGCATTTTTATTCTAATAAATGTTTGCATTCCAGATTATATTTTATCAGAGTTCGATGTCACTCTAATCATTTTAACGTAAGTAAATTATAGCGATGCAGCTCTTGGGACCGATTCCTAATTCTCTCACAAAACTGACACATTCACACCAAAGCTAAACCCAGGACTTGTATTCAGAACTGCATCATCAGGTCAACATTTTAGTTGATTATTTAGTTCGATATTACCTGAATATCTTGGGAGCATAAAGGACTACTTGTAGGCCCCAGGATTTAAAAAGAGCCTCTGTTTTAGAGTTGCTGAATGCATGTATTCATGACAAAATCGCAGAGAATGCGTATTTTGAAATGAATCACAGGATTCAAACATTCTCTTGCCAACTTTTTTTTTTTTTTTTCCCAGAACTGGGGATTGAACTCAGGCCCTTGAGCTTGCCAGACAAGTGTTTATTCTGCAGAGCTATCTCCCTGGCCCAGGGTTTTTTTTTTTTGTTTTTGTTTTTGTTTTTGTCTTTTTGCAGTACTGGGGGTTGCACTCAGGACCTTGAGCTTGTCAGGCAAGCACTTAGCCCCTACTGAGCTATCTGCCCAGCCCCTACTGAGCTATCTCCCCAGTCCCTACTGAGCTATCTGCCCAGCCCCTACTGAGCTATCT
>NW_004524681.1:9172466-9182564 GCF_000260255.1 Octodon degus
CAGCCCCTACTGAGCTATCTCCCCAGTCCCTACTGAGCTATCTGCCCAGCCCCTACTGAGCTATCTGCCCAGCCCCTACTGAGCTATCTCCCCAGCCCCTACTGAGCTATCTCCCCAGCCCGACAACACTTTTGTTTTTCAGTACCAGGTATCAAACGCAGGACCTGGTGCTTACCAGGCAGGCGCTTATGCCGCTAAGCTATCTCTCCCATCCCTTCCCTTTCCGACTCTTTCGATGTATTTTCGTCTGTCACAGAAACATCTGTAGCTCTACACGGGGACCAGTTCCTGCTTGACACATCTCTACAGCTGTGCGGGTTGGTGCCATCTAGGGTGTATGTTCCCGGGTCTGAGTCCCACTCGGCAGTTCTGTTACCATCTGGGTTCAGCTCTGGGACTGTTCCAGACCTTCACTGTGTTTTCTTAGCTGGCCATGTTCCTTCACTTTTCACTGAGAAAATAGAGACCATCAGATGTCAGGTGCCTCAGCTTCTGTTTCAGTCTCCTGCATAGCTGTACACATCTGTGTACCCTTTCCTCTTTCTCTTTCTCTCCCTCTCCCTCTCCCCCTCCCTTTCTTCAACTTATCATCAGCCTAAACTTTTTTTTTAAATTTATTTATTTATTTTGTGTGTGTGTATGTGTGTGTGTGTGTGTGTGTGTGTGGCCAGCTCAGCCCACCAGGGGGCGGGGCTGGCTACCATGTGGTGCTGGGGGATTAAACCACAGTTGCTGTGCTTTTGCTTAGCTTGTTGTAAGTAGGTGCTTTAGACCACTGAGCCATCTCACCAGTCCCCAGCCTAAACTTTTAAACCTTCTAAAAGGGACACCTCTCTCCCTGCTGCAGAAAGAGAAAAACCACGTGAGCAGGTCCTTTGATCCTAATCTTTTTCTCTTTCAGGGCCTTTTTATACCAGTTATCGTCCTTATAATACTTGCACAAGGGGCCGGGGAGATGGCTCAGTGGAATAAGCGCTTCCCTGGCAAGTGCAAGGGCCTGAGTTCAATCCCCGGTTCTGAAAAAAAAAAACTTGCACCACCACCACCACCCGTGTGTGTGTGCATGTATGTGCGTGCGTGTGTGTGTGTGTGTGTGTGTGTGTTCCCCCCTTCTCAGATGATACTTGTACTTCCAACAATCCCTTACAGTCTCCACCCTTGATCCAGAATCAAGGCTATTTTGTATTTCAATCACTCATAGTTGGAGGGTGACCATTTCTCTGAAAATTTCACGTAATCAAATAGCCAAAAATGTACAGATTCTATACATTTTTAATAACCACTTTTTTATTTAAACAAATATCAGAACTATCCAAAAATTTCAGCACATACTTTCTGATCTTTTCAAACTAACTTTATACTCTCTGGCGGGGGACTGGCCCTAGCTCAGCCCTTTAAGTGGCTGCTTCCACAAAGCTGTGTGCCTCAGGTTGCTGGAGTTCGAACCTCACAACTCTCCCGCTGGCCAAAAGTGCCCTGAAGGCATTCAAGGAACAAAAAAAAAAAAAAAAAAAAAAAAAAAAAAAAAAAACACCTTATGCTCTCTGGCCTACCTGATCCGCAGCCGTCTTTGTTTTAGGATGTGTATCTGTGGAGTAACTAAGAGCTAGAAGCAACCTACCATTGCTGAGGCCAAAACATTCTTTAGACCAATTCTGCCTTACAGGGATAATATCCAGAGGAGAGCGTAATACAGTATCCCAGCACATTTGATTGGCAATACTTGTATTACTGTATGTCTTGGTTACTTATCCCTCATTGCTGGGACAAAATACCTGACACCCAGAATTAAGGAAGGAAAGGTTTATTCAGCTCACAGTTAGTGGAGGTTTCAGTCCATACTCAGCTGGCTCCAAGGCAGAGCGGTACAAGGCAGAGAGCAACAGTTCATGGCAGTGGGAAGCAGCAAAGAACAAGGGAGGAGCAGTGGCTGCGGCCCCTAGCAAGCCTCTCTCCCTTATGTTGTGTGCAGATTAATCCCCCAGGGTGGGTATAGCCCTCACACCCATAATCCCTGCATTGGATCATGAATCACAAACTCTAGTAGCCACCCCAGTGATTGCATGAGGCTTTGGGGGGACACCTAGACACAAATCATAATACTGTATTAGCTTCTATACTATTAATTTTGCCCAATTGTCTCATGACAACCGGCCTGGAGTCTCCCTCATGTTGGGCTGCATGATTGTCTCAGTTACCATTCTTTTGTTGCTACACAAACCATAACAATGACACAATGCCATAAATTCACAAACAAACCCTTTGATCCTTTGTTGCCCTTCATTTTAAAAGGGGATTTGGGGAGGGATGTGTTTGTTTGTTTGTTCATTTTTTGAGACAGGGTCTACCTCTGTAGTCCAGATTGGTCTGGAGCTCACCGTGTAGCTCAAGCTGGTCTGATTGGTCTGGAACTCACCATGTAGCTCAAGCTGGCCTGAAACTCAGGATGATCTTCTTGCCTTAGCCTCCCGAGTGCTGAGATTACAGGCTGGGACCACCACCCTGCTGTCACCTCTAATTTCCCATTAGCCCATTATTTTGAAGGTGATAGGAAACCGCATAAGCCTACTGAACACGGTGGTTTTTGCCCATTGCTGTTGGAGTGCAGCAAGCGTCTTCATCTGATGCAGAGTAACTGGGAGAGCTGAACTAGCACTGTGTATTACTCTACATCACACCTGCTGTTGCTGCTGCAGTCCTGTGATAGTATCAGCAGTGGTAGGTTTAGCTACTGAGCATGAAACCAGACCTAGATTGTGGCTTGCAAATATTCAAGGCTCCCCAGAAGGGACACTAACTCCCTGTTAGCTGTCTGATGGGCATTTCCCTGGGAACACCTCTCCTGGGGACCTGCGGAAGCTGAGTTTCTCTTGACAGCTACACAAGTTTTATTGAGTGCAAGCATCAGAAGGGATGACATGTCCAAAGACATGTCCTCATTAGCTCATCACTCAATCAGCTCCATGACTTGGGTTTCCCATCTCCACGCATTTCAAGTATTAGAGTTGAACTAGGGAAGCAACTCATTGACCCAAGTTACCTCAGACCCTGGCAGAGGGCTTTTTGAGAAGCATTGCGGTGGCCAGTGATTTGACCCCTGAATGCCCCCAGCGATTGCATGTACAGGGCAGGAGAGGTCGCTTCTCTTGTCCAGTTTCCCACTGTACATTTGCTAGACCAACGTCCCTGTCAAAGGTCCAAGCATCATAATATACCCATGTGTACGCCGCGAGGGTTTCAGTCTGTATTCAGTTCTGTTCTCCTAGTTATCTGCTGAGATCTTCTCTGAGCTTCCATGATGATTCAGGCCACTGTTCTCCATCCTGCTCTTGATTCAGGACCCACCATTTGTGAACCACGCCAATTGCCAGGCATGTGAAGCAGGCAAGTCTTCCTGGGGACACTCTATGGTTGGTGTCAGGGAAGAAAGGCTACTTACTTGGTCATAAATACAGTGAATTCTTCCCTTGGGATCCCAGTAGCAGTCCCCTAGGCAGCATGTCCATTGTCAAAATAAACTTCTTTGGGCATTGCCCTCCTTGTTGGAATGCTTCTCTGATGCCACCATGAAAGAATGGGCTCTTCAGGTCAGAACCTGGCTTTACGTCCTTTATTTGTGTTTTGGTTTTTTGTGGGGTTTTTTTTGGCTGAACTGGGGATTGAACTCAGGTCCTTGTGCTTGCCAGGCAAGTGCTTATGCTACTGAGCTATCTCCCCAGCCCCAAAATGGAATAAGGATTGTTTTTTTTTTTTTGCTCCGAATGCCTTCAAGGCAGGTTTGGGTGGCTTAAGTTGGGGGGATCGAACCACAGCAACCTGAGCCTGACTGCTTTGTTGAAGTAGCCACTTAAAGAGCTGAGCTAAGGGGCAGGCCCCCCTTTACATCCTTTAGATATTGGGGCTGTGTCAGAAATGCTTAATGGTAAAGTTGCTAAGTGTCTTTCAAAGCAGGACAGCACTTGGTACTCTTCTGGTTCAGAGACCCAGAGGTCACTAGTAAGCAGCCACCAAGAGCTTTTTACAGAAACAATTTGACAGGAGAGCAGCTGGCATACATCTCTAACTTTAGTTCCTCTTTGGAATGATAGAGACCTAATGGAATAACAGCCTACAGCCTTCTGCAATTCTAAGAAAATTGCTGCTACTTGGGTCTTCCACCGCAGTTTATTTGTAGTTCCCGCAGTATTTCATGGCTTGCTCCACTCATGCAGTTTTACAAAATCTTAGTCTGTATGTGATCCTGGAATTTTTTTTTTTTTTTTAGTTAACCATCCCAAATCATCTGATATATGTGATTAGCACAGTCACATTCAGCTTGATCTTCAGGCTTTGAGACACTGTGGCGGACTAGAACACACCTGGTTGCATCTGGTCTGGGTCCACCTGACCAGCTGGTGACAACGCACTGGTGACTTCGGTGTCTCTGAGATGTCACTGTAAATGCAGTGTGGACCACAACGTGTGCATGCAGACTCCTCTGTCCTTGGTGACCGGTGAGGAAAACAGCACATTTTCTGTGGGAATCTGTGGATGACACGGGCTCTGTTCTGCCTTGGCTCCCTGTGCTGCTGGGCAGACTAGACCCTGTCCTCCATCAGCCATTGTCCTCGAATTCATAGACATTTCTCATGTTTCTAGCAGAAAACTGCTAGCCTCGCCATTGTGGGGTTTTATGTTTCTATTCTGGCAGCGTCGTTTTAGGGAAGTCTCAGAAGACAGTAAGGAAATGTGTGGAGAGCTCATCATGAGTGGCTTCCTAATAGAGGAACTCGATGGCGGGCCACCCTCGGGGTGTTTATAGGAAGCTGGGGACACCCACCACTATGTTTCTTTTCTTTTTTACTGTAATTTTATTGAGAAACAAATAGCAATGAGACAGTTTCAAATCAAATTGGTAGGGCAGTTCCAATAATTAACACATTGCATACTCTCTTCCTAGTGGTCATTTGCTGTATGAGATGCAGACATGATATCCTGTTTACAATCACTATTGCAATAAATCCCTCTATTCATTAAGAGAATGTAACTATATGTCTATCCTAACCATTTTGAGTACACAGATACAAAATGGACATTCATCTGTATCCCCTTTTTTGTTTAGTTCTGTCATTTGAATATTATAGGTGTATTAACTCAGCAAAATATTCTAAAAGAGTTCAGTAGTCTATAATAGTATTGGGTCTTCCACTTGACTGTCAATGTCAGAAATTGTTGACCTGAGTCCTCTACAGCTCAACATAACACCATGGCTTTACTTCTTATACTTCGTTTTTATACTTTTCTGCTGGATGGTTAAGACCAAGATAAAGCAAGACCTATGCAACAAGAGTTGTAGCTTTTGAGTCTGATAAGGCCAGTGAAATCCCCTCAGGATTTATCCTGAGATCCTGAGATTGTAGTTCCTTTGTCAGTGTCAGTCATGTAGATGAGTCACGGCCATTGCTTGGCCAGTGTGCTGTCTGTGAAAGCCTGAGAGAATGTTTTCTCTCCATGTGACTCTCCTTAGGCACACTCTACATCATCGATCACTTTCCTCTTTGGCCCCATAATCTCCTTGATCAGAAAATTTGGGACACTACCGAGTTACATGACATTACAGTACAAGTTCTCATATGTCCTGAGTCTTAATTGACCTTGGAAGGCTAGGGCCAAAATGTTGGCTTTCCTTGCGGCCCTCCTTTTTCTCTAATTTTGATCTGCAAACTTAGGTTGTTAACCCTCCAGAAGACAAGCTTATTGTTATTACCATACAACCTAGGCTGTTAAAACAACATTGAAATATCATCTTGGGCTGGTGAGATGGCTCAGTGGTCTAAAGCACCTACTTAGAATAAGCTTAGCAAAGCACAGGGACCGCAGTTCAATCCCCCAGCACCACATGCCAGCCAGCCCCGCCCCCTGGCGGGCTGAGCTGGCCACACACACATAAAATAAAAATTAAAAAAAAAAAAAAAAGAAAGAAATATCATCTCACCCCAGAAAGAATGGCTATCATAAAGAAATCAACCACCACTATGTTTCTTCAGACTCCCCAGGCAGTACAAATCTCAAGGCAGCTGCCCAGGCTGAAAGTATAGTGAGCTCAGTGAAGTGTTAACCCTGACCGCAAAACTTGGGAGACCAAAAAACTTAGAAATCCAGATAAATAATACCTTTCTGTAACATTCTTTTCTTTTTTTTTTTTTCTGTATTTAGTACAGGGCTTATAAAGTCTCACTACGGAGATTGGACTCCTAGTGATTCTCCTGTTTTCAGCCTCCCACTCACTGGGATTGTAGGCCTGTGCCACCCCGCCCAGTCTCATTCAAAAAAAGAAAATCTCAGCATGCCCCAGGGGCACGGCCAGCAGTCTCCACTTTAATCCACTGAGCTATCTGGCCGGCCCTGCAGCATTCTTGAGAACGAAAATAATCCAGACTAGAAGCACAGATGAGCAGTAGGATCTTGCTCAGCATGTGGAGGCCTTGGGGTTTGATCTCTGCATTGAAAAAGATAAAAATAAAAAACGAAGAGGAGGGAGAAGGAGAAAGAGAAGAAACAAAAGAAAAGCTCATGATGAGCAAAAAAATTAAACTTAAGAAAGGTATGAGCTCAGTGCTGCTGATTTTTTTCTTTTTGCCTCAGGCTCCAACCTGACTAGGTGCCGCCATGGTTGCGGTCACATACTGGGAATTAGGGCAAAGCAGAACTAATTTCGAGCACTGTGTACTCTCTCTAGCTTCAAGGCAAATTATTTAGCAGCCAGAAAACTGCTGGCCTAGCATTGGGCTCAGATGATTACTGATGGCCAGGCGCTTGAAAAATACGAATTAGAAGTCTTTGAAGAAAGATAAAAGGCCTCCAGAGACTTCAACTGATTTCTTACAGTGAAATTTCAAATGCAAAATCCCGAAAACAAAGAGAGAGGCAAGACAAGATTCCCTTGGTGGAAAAACTTAACAGCAACATAGCCATGGGCCTCCAAATATCAGATCATTAGACGCAGGCTCTTAAGTGGTCCCACAGGGTAATCTCATTCTCAGTCTCTTTCCATCTCCTCCCCAACCACTCTCTGCGGATTTCTGTTCTCATCTCTGTCTCCACAGATTTGTCTATTCCGGGCATTCCATGTAAATGGAATTATACAATGTGTGGTCTCTTGGGGTGAATTTCTTTTACAAAAGATTTTTTTTTTTCAAAATACTTTCAAGCTGTATCTTTTCATCTTAGGTTATGTAAGTGCTTTTTTAAGTACTTTTGTGTAAGTACTTTCCTTTTGTTGCTAAGCAAGATGTCACGGTGTGGCAACACACATCCTGTTTATCCATTGGCTAGTGGTTGAATATTGTGTTGTTTCCACTTTGAGGCTATCATGAACGTTAGCCTGCTGCCATGAACGTTCATGTGCACCATATACACATAGGGGAAAAAGATCTTGGTGGATGACCTCCAAATGATATAGGGGAACAAATGAAACTCCCAACCTGAAAGTTACCTAGGACGAGTTCATGTTCTCTAAAACTGAAGAATGAATTTTAAGAACAAATGGAAGTTAAGAGTAGAATATATTTATTTGTGGGAAAGAAAGCTCCTGTCTGAGAGAGGGACTGGAGGGAGGCCCAAGTAGATTGTCCCCAGAAAGCTGTCTCTTTCAAGGACTTTTATAGAGGAAAGTCATGTGGTGAGGCGGGTCTGAGGTGGTGGAGAATATGGGAACTCGCTTAGGTGGGCATGAGGTGGGACAACACTATGGTCAACCAATGAGATTACAAGCACCATTGCTCAGGTACAATTGATTAAATCCAGTATCAAATGGGAAAGCGAGTCACGTAGCAAGCAGGCATGAATACAGAACAGGGTCTCTTCCTGTTGGGGGTTGGGCTCGTGACTCATTTGGGCTCTTTCAAGGTGATTGATACCTATTTAGAATTTCAATCCCTGATGCCCATCCTGTATGTAGCTGTGTTTGTTTCCTCTTGTCTTGAGGTCTGGTCCATATGGGAGTGTCTGTCTCTTCCAAGTTGCAAAGTCACCTTGTCTTCCATCCTGTCTCCTTGAGGGCCTGGCCCTGTCTAACTGCCTATAATATTTCTATCTAATTCAGCTGCCTACAACAGTGTTGTTTCCACTTTGAGGCTGTCGTGAATAACGCTGCCATGAACATTCATGTGCACTGTGTACACACATTTTTGTTTCTCTTGGGCATACTCACTCATATACCTGCGAGTGGAATTTCTAGGTCATGTGGTAGCTCCACACTATGTCTTATAAAAAAAGTTACATCAAAAAAATAAGAATAAAATAAACACCTAGTGCACCCGATCAGTGTGTGACTTGTGTGACTCATTTATACAATCAGTCATGTAACTGCAGAATGATTATAAAAAGACAACAAAAGTGATCTAGGGCGTGAAGCAGCTCCCATATGAAATGGGCTAAAGAGGTAACAATTCAACCTCAGGGCAACGCTGCAGAAGTTACAAAACCAAAATTATGAAAATGACAATATCTTGACCAACTGGTTAAATTCTGATCTAACAACATCCAAATTGCCCAAGAACAATGGGGATAGCATCTTCATTTTGAAGGAGATACTTCAAGAACCAAATAACAAAGTTACATGGGAAGCAGTGAATACCATTGGATTTCCACAAAACAAAGGTGGATGGAATTCTGGTTGAACATCTCCAATCTGGAAACTCAGAAATCAGACTTGCTCCAAACATACGGGCCTTGACAGGAGCCAACAAGCAGGAAATTCCACCCTGACCTCCTGTGAGAGCCACAGTGGAAACATGGGCGTTCATTCGGGCTCCCCAAGAGAAAGAGACCTCCAGAGGCCCTTCAGCTGCAGTGCATCAACTTCACTTAATGCATAAAAAATTATTAAAGTTGTATAAAGTTACTTCCAGGCCATGTACATGAGATGCAACTGAAAATGGAATGTAAATGAAGTTATGTTTAGATTGGAGTCCTAGTGCCAGGATCCCCTTCCTCACATATTACCAAATCCAGGATAGTCTGAAACACTTCTGTCTAGAGCACTGCAGAGAAGTTCTAACCCCCACACACACGAATATCAACTGTCCCTAAGATGGAGAATCTACCACAGGGTGGACATCATCCTGGGCATGAAGCGTGCCATCTGTCCCTTAATGTAGTGTCTTAACTTCTGGTCAACTCGTCACACAGAGCTGAACTGACTCGGGTGGCCCTGGGCGAGCAGGGGCCACCTGAGGACTGTTGCCAACAGCATGAAGAGAACTGGAGGGCAAGATGGAGCGCTGTGGATTCCCCTGGAGAAGCTTATTAATCTGGCGTTCCTGATACGAACTCAGCTGTTCTCACCATTAGAGGAACTTGAGTCCTCGCAGTCACTGAGGTGGCTGCAGTTCTCTTCTGGGGAGCTCTGGTACTTACCTTGAGCAGTGCTTCCTGCCTCCTGTGTGGCTCCCTCAGCCTGCTGGCACAGATCCTTCAGCCTGCGGGTGCAGACTTTCTAGCTTCCACCCCTGACTTTTAGGTCTCCCCACACAGATCCCTGTAACAGGCCTGCACGAGACATCGTTGTGGGCTCCAGGCCCCGAGCTGGACTCATGTGGGACACTGCCATGGAATCCTCAGCTGGATTGTTTGCATCTCAATGGACAGATGTCTCTCGATCTTCCACAATTTGACTTTTTGGGTGCATATTATAAAACAATCCCATAAATTAAGTGTCCTGAACTAAATATGTTCCCCTGCAAACCCTGACTACAATACTGATCTCACATCACCAAGTCCCTTCCCTCCCCAACCCGACAACTTCTCACTTCCCCCACCGCCTCATTGTCCCTGAAATGAAGTGCCACTTCCCTAAGAAGGCACAAGCCCTGCTGACCTCTACGTGGCTCTGTTCTCCCCTTCCCTCATCCCCTCAACTCCTGCCATATTAGAGCCACATGGTCTTCTGCAATAGGGGTGTTGAGCTTGTGGCCTCTGCTAATTGGCCGCACGTTCACTGGACACTAAAGCCTCACATATTCTCCATCTCTTCTTTACCCTTTCCTTCTTTTCTTCTTCTTCTTCTTCTTCTTCTTCTTCTTCTTCTTCTTCTTCTTCTTCTTCTTCTTCTTCTTC
>NW_004524681.1:9182734-9190859 GCF_000260255.1 Octodon degus
TCTCTCTCTCTCTCTCTCTCTCTCTCTCTCTCTCTCTCTCTCTCTCTGTCTCTGTCTCTAATTCTCAGTCATGTCTCTCCATGGTATTCTACCCTTCTGGTTTAAATGGGGTCTTCACACAGTTGAATAAAAACACTTGAAACTTTAGGCTTTGGACCGTCATTACTCATCTTTAAAATTCCCAGTTTTATTGATCATGGCTTTTATTGCATGTATAGTTGAGTTGTAGAGACAATAAAGGACTTCATTAAAACATGTTTTTCATACAGAAACCAACCACCTTTGATCTCATCTCAGACACCATGCCAGTATTCCCTCCCTAAAGCATCCCAGGGCAACTGGATTATTCAAACCGCCAACCCTAAACAGTTTACACCACCCTACCCTGTCTTTTCCAAGGAGATGCCAATGATCATGCGCATGCCTAGACTTCTTGCTCCTGTCCTCTGCCACCTGACCCAGATCTGACACTTCTCAGCCCTCCCATGATGTGGTGTCCTCAGTTTGGAACCTGTGAGAAAATAGGCTTCTTCTTCCCAAGACTCGCCTCATTCCCACCTTGATCACACCACTTTACCATATCAACCCCAAAGCCACATTCTTAAAACCTCAGCCCTGGGCAAGCCTGCATCGTGTGGGGTACCCTCAGCTGAAAATCTATTTAAGAAGAAAACTTAATGCAACAGAGAGTTGAGAGCCACCAAGGAGCAGGGTCTTTGTCCGTTTGCTCTCATCTTTCCACTCCATCCCTATCACTGTTGGCTAACCCAAAGGCTGGCAGCAAAGCGGAGGCAGCAGCTCCTGGTGTCACACCCTCGTCACTTTCCCACATTCCTCCGCTGTAGAAACCCACACTTCCCCAGAGTCCCCTGAGCAGACTCCCTTTTGTCTCTTCTGCCCACTCCTCACCAGCCGCTGGCAATTAGGACAGAATCAACATAAACACCTTGGACCTGGGTGTGGGGTTATGACACTAGCGACACACAGCATGAGAGAGTGGGGACAAAATTTGATTCTCTGGGAAGGAAGAAGGAGAGACGGATGTTGGGAAATTGGCTTTGCCACTGGAATTGAGCAAGTGCTTTCTCTCTGCCTGGTTGGGTAGTCATTGCTGGACAAAGGGCCAAAAACTGTCCTGACTTTCTTTACTATTGTTTATTTTTATTTTCTTTACAGTTAAAATGAGCTCTTTCTTCTTGTGTTTCCCGCCAAGTTTTTAGCCACACTATGCACACCAGAACCACCTGGAACTCTTGCTGAGATGCAGACTCGGCCCCTCCAACCAGAGGTTCTGACTAGTAGGAGGTCTCAGGCAGAGATCACCTGCTGGAAGATGGAATGGGTACAATTCCTGCACACATAGGTAGGAGCAGGCAGGGACTTCAGGAACAAAATCCTGGTCACACAGGAAATATTACAAAGCATCCACAACTGGGCTCTCATCTTAGTAAAAAGCTTCTTGCACAGCAAAAGAAATCACCAACAGAGTAAACAGACGACCCACAGGATGGGAGAAAAATTTTACCAGCGGTTCCTCAGACAGAGGACTGATATTTATTTATTTATTTATTTATTTATTTATTTATTGGCACTGGAAACTGAACTCAGGACCTCACACTTGTCAGAAAGCTGCTGAGCCCCTGAGCTGTCTCCCTGGCCCGTGACTAATACTAGAATACAGAAAGAACCCCAAAATATTAGACTTCCCAATTTAAAGGTCTAATTAAAAATAGGCACCTGAAATGAATAGACTCTTCTCAGATGAGGAAGTACAAACAGCAAATAGATATATGAAAACATGGGCAATAGCCGAGGGCCTCGTGAGTTGCAAATTAAAGCGACACGAGAGTCAGAATGGCCGCTAGCAAGTCAGCCAGGTTCGTCCGCGCTGATAAGGAACCCACCAGCAGAGAAACCAGGAAAACAATCCCACCCACGGCAGCTTCAGAAAAATAAAAAACCTGGGCGTGGACCTAACTAACAGGGTGGGGAACCTCTCCAGTGAAAACTACATAATTCTGAAGAAGGAACTTGGAGGAGACATTGGAGAGTGGAAAGACATCCCTGGTTCTTGTATCAGAGCTGCTGCCGTGGGAACAATATTAGCAAAAGTGACCTACAGATTTAACGCAAACCATATTAAGATACCAACAACATTGTTCACAAACTAGAAAAGAAATTCTATAGTTTATATAGAATCAGAAAAGACTCAGCATAGCTAACACAATGCTGAAGGGCTGGCCAAATAGCTCAGTGGATTAAAGAGTCTGAAAGCAGGTGCAGGGGCTGGGAGTTCGATCCCCGGGCCTGCGGTGCTGGCTGCGCCCCAGGGGTGCACTGAGATGATAATTGAGACTGGGCGTGGTGGCATGCGTCTGTAATCCCAGCTCTCGGGAGGCTGTAAACAGGAGAATCACTAGGAGTCCGATCTAGTAGTGAGACCCTGAGCCCCCTGTATACCCTTCTCTAAAATATAAAAAAAGAAAAAACCAATGCCTAGCAAAAGGAGCCAAGCTGAAGACATCATAACAACAGACTTCAAGGTATACCACCCTCCTGCCCTGTGGGTGGGAAAGAAACTGAAGTAGCTGCTGTAAGAGGCAGGGTGGAGGTTCCTTAGAGAACCAAAGACCCAGCAGTACCTGTCCGGGTGTATTCCCCAGAGAAAGACATTATGCTATAGTCAAACACACACACACACACACACACACACACACACACACACACACTTGCTCTGGTGTTTATAGTGGTGCAGTTCACAATAGCTAAGCTCAAGAAACAGCCTAGATGCTGGTGAACAGCTGAATGGACGATAAAGAAAGTGTGATGTACGTGTGTAATGGAATATTACTCAGCCATAAAGACTGAACTCATGTCATTTGCAGGGAAATGGATGGAACTTGAGAGACTCTCACGCTAAGAATCAAGGATAGGAAATAGAAAGTAAATTCTTGGACATAGGCAAGGGACCCGGAATAGGGGTGAGGAAAGGAAGAAAGAAGTAAAGAGACTGGAAGTTATCAAGCTGTGACCACACAAGTAATAAAAAGTACAAAATAAAAAGCAACATAATAATCTGTTCAAGTTACAGAAACCCATGAATGCATGAAGAAATAAATACAAATTTTTAAGCAGACTAGAAACTCCCATTGTAGTTTCAACGAAGAAAAAAACCTCCTAAAGTAAAGACGAAGCAATAACTTTCTCATCAGAATGTTTGTTTAGTCACGGGGTCCTGCAGTCCCGGGCCTGGCACGTTTAAAACGTGTAGGGCCAGGTAAGCGCTGTCGCTGCAGGCTCAGGTGCGAAAGCTGCGGGGCAGAGAAACCAGCCGCGCTGGGGCCAGGTTTGCAGGTGACAGATTTGAGAATTCCTTGTCCTTCAGGAAACTTGGCTGTGCTCCTAAGGCCTTTAACTGACTAGGGGAGACCCACTAGGCGACGGAAGGATCTGCTGTCCTCAAAGTCTGCTGGCTGGAATGTCACACCCCCCCACCCCAAGTACCTTCGCAGCAGCACCCAAACTTGTGTGCTTTGTTTTGTTTTTCGTATTTTAGAGAAGGGTCTACAGGGTGTTCTGGGGCTAACTACTGGATCGGACTCGTAGTGATCTGCCAGTTTACAGCTTCCAAGAGCTGGGATTATAGGCGCGCGCCACCACGCCCAGTCTCAATCTCAATCGCTGTCTCTGCACGCTCCGGGGATCAAACCCCTCGCCCCTGCACCCGCTTGCAGGCACTTTAATCTGCAGAGCTATTTGGCCGGCCCCCAAACTCGTGTGTGACCAAGCAGCACTGCAGCGGAACTCAGCTAAAGGATGCAGGCAGGGAAGCCCCAGGAAGGTGGCCGCGCGGGAGTGCTCTTCCTGTCCTCCTTCAGCGAGGGAAGGAAACCCACGCAGGCTCGAGGACGCAGTCGTGTGCGCTGGAAGTCACCCGAAGCTCATTTAAGGCAAGCAGGTGCCAGCCTGATGTTGGTGACACCTCGTCGCAAGAGCGGAGACTTGGGTGCGTGTCTGACAGTGTCGCCGAAGATCCCGGAGCGTGCCCAGCGCCCTCAGAGGACGCACTGAAGACGTCCAGGATGAATTTGCCGATCCAGTCCTCTTAAAGTCTGGACAATGCAGGTGGCAGGATGACATTCCAATAAGCAACGACCGGGAATATTTCAAAACAAGTACGGGCTGTAAGTCAGGACGGCCGGGTGATTGTTCTTTGACGCTCCTCCCAGCTGTACATAATTTTCAATTTAGGGATAATTGTACCAATCATTTCTGCTTAATTCTTTTAATAGAGTACTATTCAAAATTTGAAAAAAAATGTCCGTCTTTGACCCAGATAACCATTGTCTGTGAGAACTGCGTTTAGTGGCGGATTAATTAATAGCTAAGTAGAAACCAAGCAACTTCTAGAATGCTAGCTGTGCAAGTCTTACGCCTCAACTTATCGCAGGACAGCGGAAGTCCAAACCTGCGGTTTGGAGGCGTTTCCTGCGCGCTGCCGCCACTGCGCTCTTCCTTTCTTGCTTCCCTTTAGCTTGTCAGTGGCCTACAACTTCAAATTTTCAGTGGAGAACGACATTGTATTGTTCATAGCGAAAAGCGTGGGTATGAGTGCAGGCGTGAGGTGCGTGATGATTACGTCCCTCGCGCGGAGCCGTCTGTGGCAGAGCGCCTCCCCAACCTTTCTTTACCGCCCTCCCCTCTCCTCTTCGCCCCCTTACATCTCTTTTTTTTCCCCATAATTTTACTGATAAACAAATAGTAATGAGACAGTTTCAAATCAAATTGGTAGGACAGTTTCAATAATTCACACATTGCATACATTCTTCCTAGTGGTTAATTGCTGTACAAGATGTGGACATGATATCCTATTTACAGACACTATTAGAACAAATCCCTCTATTCATTAAGAGAATGTGACTATATATCTATCCTAACCACTTTGAATACACAGATACAAAATGGACATTCATCTGTATACGCTTTTTTTGTTAAGTTCCATTATTTGAATATTATAGGTGTGTAAACAGTAAAATATTCTAAAAGAGTCCAGTAGCCCATAATAGTATTGGGTCTTCCGCTTCACTGGCAATGTCAGACATTGTTGACCTGAGTACCCTACAGCTCAAATTAACACCATGGCTTTACTTCTTATATTTCATTTTTATACTTTTCTGCTGGGTGGTTAAGACCAAGATAAAGCAGGACCTAGGCAACAAGAGTTGTAGCTTTTGGGTCTGATAAGGTCAGTGAAATGCCCTCAGGATTTGTCCTGAGATCCTGTACCTCAGATTGTAGAACCTTTGTCAGTGTCAGCCATGTGGATGAGTCACGGCCATTGCTTGGCCAATGTGCTCTCTGTGAAAGCCTGAGAGAGTGTCTTCTCTCCAAGTGACTCTCCTTAGGCACACTCTACGTCATCAGTCACTTTCCTCTTTGGTCCCATAATCTCCTTGATCAGAAAATTTGGGACACGACTGAGTTACATGACGTCCCCTTCCATCTCTTGATCCCCTTCCCATCCAGGAAAGACTTAGCTCCCAAGTTCTCACCACCTGTCTTTTATTTTGTTCATTTATAACTTGGGATTCTTGTAGCCGAGGATGCCTGCGATCTCTGAGCTTGTGTGTCTGGTTTACTTCGCACGCCCTCCTGTTCTTAGCTTCAGAGCAAGTCCTGTATTTCTCTATTTCTCCTGTGCATGAGGAATTGCTGCCGCTCTCTCCTGCTACCCTGCTTCCTGTTCATTGTTATAAATTGACTCTTCAGGCTTTTCATTCTGTAGGAGCAAACCTTCCACTATGGTCTCCACAAAACCAGGTGCGCCCATTTGTACGCTGTCCTATAATCCTAGGGGGTTTCATAGGAGAACAGGAAGGCAGGGTGGATAAAATTGCAGGCAAAGTTGAATATGAGGGAGTGTCAGAAGCGCTGTGACAAGAAAGAACATTCTTTATTATAAAGTGATATAAATGACAAGGGCAACATGAAGGCTGCTCTGTTCCACTGCCACTTGCCTGCTTTTATATCTTAACTTGGTCTCTCCCACTTCCCGGTAGACCCTTTTTTTGGTAAGGTCGGGGCTCCAGGAGCAGCCCACCGAGCGGCTCGGTCTCCAAGGCTGGTGTCATCAGCGTGGCTTAGGATGTTAGAATTCCTGGCTGGTACAAGTGCTCTGCTACCCACTTTTTTTTTGTATTTTAAGGAAGGGTCTACAGGGTGTTCAGGGTCTCGCTACTAGCTCCGACTCATAGTCATCACCTGTTTACAGCCTCCCAAGAGCTGGGATAACAGGCATGCGCCACCAGGCCCAGTCTCTATTTCGGCCTTAGTGCGCCCCTGGGGCGGGTCAGCACAGGAGGCCCGGGGATCAAACCCCCAGCCCCTGCACTTGCTTGCAGGCGCTTTAATCCGATGAGCTATTTGGGTGGCCCTGCTACCCACTTTTTATGAGGGACACTTTCTGAAAATAAATTGGAATGGAGCTCAATAAGTATTAGAAGAGAAAACCTCTAAACTTTCTTCTATAAACTGTAACATACCGCTGTATCGTGAGATTTTCTACAACCTCATCTGAGTCTGTTGCATTATTCTTGTGTCCACACATTAAGAGTGAAACATCATTTTAGACTGTGGGAATACTGGTCCAAAATGGTGTATGAGCGATGCTTGTTATTCTCTTCATTTGGAAAGAATAAAATCTAAATGGTAGAATGAAAGAAATCTTACTTGTACAAGGCTGGCGCTGCTATAAAGACCTGGCTCTGGGCTCCCTGGGCACTCCTGGGGCCTTGAGAGATGCATAGATGAGTCTCAGGGCTGCTCTGGAGACTCCCAGTGATGGTGGAGATGGAACGGGACTATCCTAGACTGCAGCTACCCAGCGAAGGTCTACTGTTGCTTCAGTCAACCTCTAAATTTCTGAACCAAACTGAATGTTTTAAAATTCCTGAAAGGAGAAAGAAATCCTCAGATGACCAGAAGCAATGATGTCCCATCAACATTCTCAGTAGCTAACACAAGACCCAAGAGAGCCTCTTGCCCAGGGAGTCTCTTGTCCAAAGGCTAATCTTTTGAACCTGCCCTGAAGATTTAAGCGATCCCGAGGCCACCCACCCTACAGCCTCTGGAGACACTGGCGCTCCACTTCCCAACATACCCCAAGATTAGAATTAGACAGCAGACCAGGGACATTGAAGGCTCCTCAAAACCCTTGTGACGTTGACCTCTGGAGTATGCAGTTTTAGAAGGTCAATGATCCTTAAGAATAGTCCTTGACACCCGGAGAGTGCTCTAGGGATGTGAGCCTAGGTCACAAGAATTAAGGATGCTGTGTTCTAGAAATTCAATGGGTAGGTTCCCGGGGTGTCCATGCTGTCACCCTGGTCTTTACACAAGATGAAAGCACTTACTGAAACTGAAACCCCACAAACCGCCCACAATCGTCTTCCGATCCACTGCTCAGAAGGGGCAGGTAAATTGTGCCTGGTGTGTTACACAGCTGAGAGAGGCTTGTTCTGCTCCTAGAGCCTTGTTAGGGGGCTCAGGCTTTTCACCAACCCTAAAAGGCAGCTCCTGTACCAAAAGACAGGTAGCACCCGTCAGCTTCCTGCACAGGAGCGCACGTCTGACCGCCAGAGCACGATCCCAGTGAGCCGCAGTGTGCAATGTACCGATAGCCAGTGAAAGTACCTGTGTCCATGTCCTTCTTTCTGTCGCAAGACGACAGAATTTTCCACCTGGAGGAAGCCAGTAGTCACCTGGCCACATATTTCTCTACTCTACCTATGATTAAAATCACTTGCAGAGTTTTAAAACCCTGTGGGGGCACCACCTCCAGGGATTGGGATTTGGTTCTCCAGGGTGGGGGTCTGGGCTCTTTGTGATTTGAATATTCTGGGTTGAGAGCCACTGACTACCTACCTGCCACATTCTCCGGTGACGAAATGGAGCAGTTGATGAAGCGGTACCATGTGTCATATTTAAGCTCAAATTTTCATTAGTAAGTATTTATTTAACCTGAAACTTATTGACTAAATAAAGTATAACTATTTTGACAACTGTTTACTGTTTAAACTTTCTGCCATCATCTCTCTCTCTCTCTCTCTCTCTCTCTCTATATATA
>NW_004524681.1:9191041-9194647 GCF_000260255.1 Octodon degus
CCTTAGTTTTAACTGTGAGCACAAGTTAATCTTGGAAGAATCACTACCCATAGGTTTATCTACAAGCGCTGACACAGACAACTTTTGAAAGAATATAACTCAAAGTAACGTGGTTGATTTCCATTTTTTAAACTTTGCTGATAGAAGCAGCTTTAGAACACCCTTGTTATGGGGAAATTGGTTGCTCAGTGCTAATGACCAAGTGCAGCGCCTTACGCGTGCCATGCAAGTGTCCTGTCACCTCCCCATGTCTGTAGCTCAGTGTGTAGTGATTTTTGACTGACTCCAAAAGCACAGGCAACAACAACCACAAAAATAGACAACTGGGACTATATCAAACTAAGAAGCTTCTAAACAGCAAGGAGAAAGGACACAACTGGCACAGTGAAGAGACATCTTACAGAATGCGAGAAAATGTTATGACTTTTTCATGAGACAAAAGGTTGACATTCAGAATATATATTGAAACCAACAACCAAAACAAAAACAAATAATTCAACTAATAAATAGGCAAATAACTTAGATACATGTTGAATCCCAATAAGAGCCTCAGAAATACTGCTTTTGAATATTTATCAGAGGGATATAATCTGAAAGTCAACAAAACCTTATGGCACAATAATGTCTGTAAAAACATTAACTATAAGAACAAACAACTTAAATGTCACCAGTATGGCACTGATAGTTTTCCTATCAATGGGACAAAATACCCCACAGCTGAGAATTACAGAGAGGTTCGTTCTGGCTCACAATTTCTTTTTTTCTTTTCTTTTCTTTTTTTTTTTTTTTTTTGGCAGAACCGGGGATTGAACTCAGGCCCTTTTGCTTGCCATGCAAGTGCTTATTCTACTGAGCCATCTCCCCAGCCCCATGGCTCACAGTTTCTGTGGACTTGGTCTATGGTCAAGTAGCTCCGAGGTATAATTGGAATGGATGAGGAGCCGAGTGGAGGAAAGTTTTTCTCCATATGGCAGCCAGGAGGCAGAGACTGAGGACTTGGGGACAAGAATAGACCTTTCCAGAGGGTGACTTTAGTGACCAGACCCTCCCAAACAGGCCCCTGCCCAAGCAGTGAGACTTTGGGGATCACTTTGGCTATAAGCTGCACCATCCACCCCTGGTCTCCAAAAGTTTCATGTCCGTACAATTATGCAGAATGTGTTTAGTTCATCTCTAACAGTTTGAGCACGGCTGAAAATTCCAAGCACAAAGTCTCCTCTAAGACTCAAGGCGAACTCTCAGCTGTCAGCATCTGCAAAAACCAAAAAGAAAATTAAATGATGCAAAAACACACAATGACACAGGGTAAACATCACTATTTTCAGAAGGAAAGAACAAGAAGGTAGAAAGAAATCAGATCAAAGCAAGACCAAAACCCAGCAGGGCAAATATTAAATCTTGCAGCTCCATATGTAGCAACCGGGACAGAAGGTAGTGCTATATGAACTCCAAAGAGCTTGGGCAGTCCCCCCCACCCCCACCCCATGGCCTTGCCAGCCACACCCTGTCTCTTGGGCTGGCTACACTCAGCAGATCATCCTCCATGTTCCTGACACAGCCAGCTTCCCGGGAGCTGCACTGTTCCTTGGGTTTCACCTCAGTGTCACACGCTGCCTCCCAGGGGTGCTGGCAGAGATTGCGACACTGTACTATGTTTTTATTTTTTCTTGGACTTCCCGGTCACCTTTTGAAATCTTGACGGAAGTCTATGTGACTCTATGACTCTTACATTCTGAATGCCTCAAAAAGGAGCACCCAAGTTGGTGACACCAAAGTCTGCCAACTTTAGCAGTAATCTGGCCTCCTTGGATCATGGCTGCAGTGGCCTTTGAGTGCCTGGATGGATGCACTTAAGGATGCACTTCCTTAGGCAGTCCTGAGTGAGCAAGCATGCCAGGAACTTCCTTCTTGAATGAAAACTTTCTACTTTTGTACCTTTGAACTTGCGATAGCTGAGGTCTTACTGACTCCTAAATGCTCTCAATAAGAAAGGCATCTTTCTTACTGACCTTGTGAAAGTACTTGGCATATTTTTAATTGTAATCTTTTCAGGAACCACGTCCTGCATGGCCCCAATTTCTCAGGTACTTCCTTTATGGTGAAACTGTAAACTTTTCAGATCATTGAGTTTTGCCATTTGCTCCTGATCAGCACCAATACCATCTGTCCAAATGTTGGGTTGCCTTGGGATTTCCTCCACTAGGTTAATTAGTCTCCCACAGAATCTCAGGACATGGCAAAATGCAAACAAATTTTTCTGCTGCAGCATTACGCACATGACCTCTAGTCCAGCTGCCGCCAGAGTCCTCGTTCCCAGTGGAAACCTTCTGATGCTGGCCTATCCTGCCTGCCTTTCTGGTCTTGTGAACTTGATCTCTATTGCACATCGAGCTCGGTTCACAGCTTTCTAGGGCTTCTCTAAGCCTGCGTCTCTAAACCTTTCCAAGCTCCTACTGCGAACCCGTTCGAAAGGCCCCCAAGTCCCATGACAGCAGCCACAGCGACAGCTCTGCTCCTACTGCCAATCCTCTTGTACCCGTCACTTTCCCATCACTGGGCCAAAATACCCTACAGCTGCAGCTCAAAGGAGGAAAGGTTGTTTTGGTTTTTTTGTATTTTTTTTAGGGAAGGGTCTACAGGGTGTTCAGGGTCTCACTATTAGATCAGACTCATAGTGCTCGGCTTGTTTACAGCCTTCCAAGAGCTGGGATTACAGGCACGCCACCACGCACAGTCTCATCTGCCATCTCAGCGTGCCCTGGGGGCGGCACCGGCACTGCAGGCCCTGGGATCGACCCCCCCTTGGTGCCTGAGCTATTTGGCCAGCCCAAAAGGAGGAGAGGGTTATTTTTGCACTAGGGTTTTAGTCCAAGACAAGCGAGCTCCAAGGCAGAAACTGCTCAAGGACCCTGGAGAGGCTGCTCACCACAAGGCAGCTGGAAAGTAGAGAGAGGGAAGAGCAACGACAAGAAGGTGCCCTTCCAGGTTATGCTGTTGGTGACCCATCCATTCCAACCAAGCCCCACTGCAAGCAAGCGAGACATTCATTTATTTGATTCTGTCTTTTTGAGTCAGGGTCTCACCATACAGTTCAGGCTGGCCTTGAGCTTGCTTTGTAGCCCAGGCTGGTCTCAAACTTGCAAGGCTCCTCCTGCCTCCGCCTCCTGAGTGCTGGGATTACAGGCATGTGCCATCATGGCTGGCTCAGGGGACATTTTAAATCTATGCAATAATAGTAGGAACAAGGTTGAACAAATTATAATGGAATATTTTAAATTTCATTTAATTACGTTTAAAAGACAATCATTTATTTTGACATAAATGTAATATTTGTATGATACTATTAAGTGTAAAAACAGACTACAAAAATGTACATACATTTGGTATCTGTATGTATTATATATAAGCTATGTGAAAAAGATGTAGAGACTGAAGGTATATAATTCACCAATTCTAAACTTACTGTGTAGTGGAATTATGAATCATTTTGTAGAATTATGCTCTTTTCTGGATTTATTTTTTTTCAAAGTTTTATTGATAAACAGCAATGAGACAGTTTCAAATCAAATCGGAAGTACAGTTTCAACAAATAATACACTGCATATA
>NW_004524681.1:9202855-9206944 GCF_000260255.1 Octodon degus
GAGTGGTGGGGGGCGGCCCGAGGGGGTGGGAGAGGGTCCGGCCCATACTGCGCCTGGGCTGGGACTGGTCCCGCCGGTGCAGGGTAGCAGGAAGCTCTCCACACACTCACTGGACCTGGGCTAGGACTGGGTCTCTCTTTTCTGGATTTAAAAATGCACTATATTTTTGAAAAAATTTTAGAAAGTTAATATTGTGGGAAACCTTAGGTAAATTATTATCATCTTTTCAATTTTAATGATGTTTTTCAATTTTAATGATTTTTTTCAGTTTTAGTTTTCTTTGTAGCAAAAAGTAGCTTTAATAAATTAAGCTTATAAAGAAATTTTACTAGGATTTGTATAATTCTTCCTGGAATAAATAGGTATCAATACAGACAGATATAACTCAATAAGGAAAAAGGATGTACAGTGTTGACAGTGGCCTCTTGAAGTCACATTCTTTCTGTCAGTGCTCGCTTGTTACTTAACGATTCTGCTAGAAAATTGAAATGGGGGGCTGGGGAGATGGCTCAGTAGACTAGGGTCTGAGTTCAATCCCTGGTTCCGCAAAAAAGAAAAAGGAAATTGAAATGGATTTGCCACTTCGTGCTTTCAACAAAGGAGCCAAGTTGTGTGTGGAGATCGCGGTGGAGTCGTCCTACAGTGGGCTACGAGAGTGATGACGCCCTGGGAGCACGTCCCCGCAGTGTTTGCCTGAGCACGTGTCAGGACATCAGAGCCCGCGTCCCCTTCCTTCCAGCAGGCGCTCCAGGATTCTGCAAGCCGTGTCCACCTCGGGGATCCCTGAGCCACATCAGCCCGAGGGGCGTGGCTGGGCAGCGCAAATATTCAGATTTTCTCACTTAGCAGATACAAAAACCCGGAGTGACCTCTCCATGCTTATGCGGAGACTCCGTGAAGCAGGAACAGCCACGCAGCAACGCTGATCGCCCGAGAGGGCACCCGGCCGGGCCTCTCCGGGGCCTGCTGTGACCCACGGCCCGCGAGGTAGGCCAGGGGAGTCCCCAGGGTGACTTTCACACAGATGGTCCGGGAGGACTAGACCGACAGCTTTAGGGTTTGTGATTGCTGTGAGGAAAAGTGTTCAGTTTGTACCACCCAGCTTGGGAACAGGAGCTCTAATAGTCGCAGCTCACTCTAAGGGCAGCCAGGGGTGAGAGACAGAGCGCTGGAGAAAGCGAGGCAGGCTGCCTCTGTGCCTGTGCTGCAGACTCTCCAGTCTCATGGAAATACTGCTCAGCAGAGAATGAGGACAATAAAAATATTCGAAATAGCTTCTGCTTTGGGGGATTCTAAAATTTCACTTCACTTCATGTGAGAGCCAAGGCCAGAGGTAAGAAGTTTTGAATCTTTGGAAAGGTTCTAAGTGACTAGGTGCTGTGGAGAGGGGGGAAATCCTAACATATTGTCGTGGAAATGCAAATTGATGCAGCCATTCTGGAAAACAGTATGGAAGCCCCCACGGAAGTGAAAGATAGAAGTACCACATGACCCATCAGTCCTCTCCTGGGTAAATGCCCAGTGAGGATACCAAAACCTTTTAAAAGTAGCTGCATTCCGCTATGTACTGCAAAATTGTTCATGAGGCCAGGTTGTGAAAACAGCCAAAATGTACACCAAGAAACAAACAAATGTGGTATCTATGGTGGAGTACTATAGAACCTTTAAAAAGGAGATCCAGGTATTTATCACAACATGGATTGACCTGGATGATATTATGTTAAGTGAAAGAAGCCAGAAACAAGAAGAAAATATTGTGTGATCTCTCTTGTACATAGAATCTAAAAACAAGTAAAATGTTGAGAGATAAGGAATCAAACAGGAAGTGAGATGATGTATCAAAATATGAAGAAATGATAAATAAGAAATCTAATATATCAAATGAGACTTAAAATTGTATTGGATATTTTTGTTAAATAAGTAGATTTTAGCTGCCTTTGTCACAAAAACTATGTGGAAAGATGGATATTGTCAATCTGCTTCACTGTAGTGATTATTTTCCTGTCTGTACATATCTCATATACACAATTTAATTAATTTAACGAACACTCGCAGTGTTCATTGAGATTTCACCCATCCATAGATTAATGTAGGGGAAATTAATGTAAAATGGAATCTTCGGCTTCAGCCTTTTTATATCCTCTGGGTTTTTTTTTTTTTTTCGGAATCAGGGATTAAAGTCAGGCGCTTGCGCTCACCAGAGACGCGCTCACTCCACTGAGCCATCTCCCCGGTCCATATTTTCTGTTATTTTAAATTTTATTCATCTAGATTTATAAACTTCTTGTTAAGAATCTGCTATTATTGCTTTGATTTGTAATTATAATAATGTTATCTATTGCATTTCTGAACGGACTTTGGTTAGAATATATGAAAGCTATTGATCTTCACAACGCTGTCCTGTAACGGCTGCCCTGGTGAATGTCCCCATTGTTTCTAATAATTTAACCTGACGTCCTTGGGTTTCCCAGCCACCTCCTGACATCATCTGCTAATAATGACAGCTTTCCCACGTCCCTTTAACCACCGAGGCCACTTATCATGTTCCTGTGACTGATCATACTCTGAAGCGGGTAGAATTTTTTTAGAGAAAAACAGCACTGGGGCAAGATCGGCAGACAACAATACGTAGGAAAGCTATTTTACACGTTAAAATTGGTGCGCTGGGGGCCCAGCCCTAGCTCAGTTCTTTAAGTGGCAGCTTCCACAATGCTGGCAGCCTCAGTTTGCTGTAGTTCGATCCCCACAACACTCCAGCCATGCCAAAGTGCCCTGAAGGCATTCAAGGAGAAAAAAAAAAAAAAATTCCTTAAAATTGGTGCGCTGCTTCAGGACTTTTCCAAAGCTTCAAACAGCGCCGCCCGCCGGCTTCAGGCTTCCCAGCGTGCGCGCGGTGTGTTTAAACAGCCGGATCCGCTTCTCCTTGAGAAGCCGGCCGGGGCCAGGCGGGGCAGCCCGACGCTTCCGAGCGCCTCGGGCAAAGTGCAGGGGCGGCCCGCGGGACCTTGTACCTGGTCCTATTATTTATTATTAAATAATGAGCTCTGGGGCAGGAAAATGAGCAGCACGCATACGAAGATCTTTTATTATTTTTTTTAATTTTATTTAGTGTGTGTGTGTGTGTGTGTGTGTGTGTGTGTGTGTGTGTGTATGCGGCCAGCTCAGCCCACCAGGGGGCAGGCGGGCTGGCACGTGGTGCTGGGGGATTGAACCGCCGTCCCTGTGCTTCGGGCTTCACTAAGCTTGTTCTAAGTAGGTGCTTTAGACCACTGAGCCATCTCACCAGCCCCCAAGATCTTTTAAAAGGACAGAGTTCCCTGAAAACTCCAGAACACAGGCCTCCGGCGCGCAGAGCGACACCCACAGGGGGAGGAGCAAGGTGGATGGCAGCTGGCTCCCGGCCCCCGGCCCCGGGCCCTGGACCCTGGACCCCGGACCCCGACCCCGGACCCGGACCCCGACTCCGGACCCCGGACCCCGGACCCTGGCCCCTGGACCCCGACCCCGGACCCCGGACCCCGACCCCGGACCCCGACCCCGGACCCCGACCCCGGACCCCGACTCCGGACCCCGGACCCCGGACCCTGGCCCCTGGACCCCGACCCCGGGCCCCGACCCCGGACCCTAGACCCCGACCCCGGGGACCCCGGACCCCGACCCCGGACCCTGGCTCCCGGACCCAGGCCCCTGGCCCCAGACCCTGACCCCGGACCCCGGACCCCGACCCCGACTCCTGCCCTCGCAGGTCTCAGGCGGGGCAGTGCTGCGCGTTCAGTGCTGCAGAGGCAGCGCTCTTTTTGCTGAGATTGTGCATTACACAACAAGGAAACAACACACTTTCCAACTATGCTTCCATTTATTCTTTATAAGCGTTTAATGTGTATATTAATTATAACACTGGAGCACGCTCTGGGGCTACGGAAATTGGTGGGGGAACTAGAGCTCCCCCAGGCCACCGCTTCCCATTGCCAGTGATAAAGCAGCCTTCCAAGCTGTTTGGGAGCAAGCTCAGGTGTTCTGCGCACAGAGAGAGAGAGGGAGAGAGAGAGAGAGAGAGAGAGAGAGAGAGAGAGAGAGAGAGAGAGAGAG
>NW_004524681.1:9207044-9253852 GCF_000260255.1 Octodon degus
GAGAGAGAGAGAGAGAGAGAGAGAGAGAGAGAGAGAGAGAGAGAGAGAGAGAGTTTGGAAATGGCCCTAGAATGGCTCAAGTCCTAAGGAGCAATTGAGCCTGCAGACCAGAAAACACCAAGAGAGGTCTTCCTCTTCCACATCCACCAGGTGAGTCCGTACCTGGCACTGCGTTGGAGACAAAAGCAAGACAAACATGGCTGCCATCTTCAGACTCCGCGTCACCTCTGCCACCTCGGAATCACACTCAGGCTCTTACCTGTCACCTTATTCTCAGGGCTCTGCCAAGACGAAGCTTGCATTTTCTAGAAGCTTCTGTGTTTGCCTCATGAACATGTTGTGCAAGCTCCTGATGACAAATGCGGAAGAGACTCAACTGTGTCCCTGAAATGCCTGCCTCACAGAGGACCAGTTTAAGTGGTTTTCTGTTTCTCCACAGGGAAACTGAATAAAAAATAATTTTTAACCAAATGAATGCCAACTGTGAGCCCATTTAAGCCAAGGGAGCCAGACCAAGCCACACCATCCTATTAGGCAGTAGATCAAAGCAACATCATCCTAACCTCCAACAGCAGTCACAGGAACCCAGACAAGCTCTCGAGCAGTCACTAAGCTGCCCAGGCTGGGTTTGAAATTGAATCCTCCTGCCTCAGCCTCCCAGAGCGCTGGGATTACAGGCGTGCCACAGCACCCAGTTCGCATGGAACTCTCAGTTGAGTCCTCCATCCCCTCCGCCAAAGCCTCTTGGTTCATGTTAGGTATAAACCCACACAATCAACCAGACCAGGTATTCTGACACAAGTAGAAGATTTATTGGGGGCATCAAGCAGGCTGGCTGTCTAGCAGACCAAGACAGCAGTGAATAAAGGGGGGGCAGGAGACTTTATAGGATCTTTTAAGGAGGGGGATCGCTGCTGATACAGCTGAGGGAGAGCTAACCTTGGCAGGCTACCTGGTCTGTGGGGGCCCTCTGATGTTAACCGAGGAGAGTTTCTCTGGTTGCTTACCCAGGTCAGTCAGGTGGAGCTGTTCTGAGGTTTCGGGTTTGGCACTGCATGGGGCCAAGGGGGAAAGAGTTTGGGGGCAGGGTGCCTGGGAAACCAAGAGGGGGAGTGTTGGGGGCAAGGTGCCTTTGAATCCTGACCTATCAGTCCACAGCCTTCTCTGCCTCAGAAGATGGCAACCCCATCAGCCAGAGACTTCAAAGTCACCTTGCAGCATCTGCGCTCTAGCTTCCTGGGTCCGGGCGATGACGTCATCCTGTCAGCTGTACCCTCCACACCCCTGAATCCATCTCCTCCCCCTTCCCCGGGACCACCTTCAGCTGTGCTGTCTCATCTCCTTCCCAGGACAACGGCAGTGGGCTCCTGACCAGGCTGCCTCCCTCTGCTCTGAGCTCCATCAGACTCCTCTGAGGGCCCTGTAGTTCTCTTCTTCTTGGAGTACCTCGCCCTTGTCTTCCTAGCACTGGTCACAATGTGTTTAAATAAGTGTGTATTTGTGTATCGGGTGTTTGTCTCCTCGGAATTTCCACTCCACAGAGGCAAAGGCCACGTCTGATTATTTTCACTGAGGTATGCTTATACCTCACACAGAGCCTGGCATCAATAAGGCATGCAGAAACAATGAATGGAGGCTTTGTAGAAGCCCGGCGTGGCAGGAATCTTTCTCGTACAATGGACAATTGCAGCTCTTAGAAGGCTTTCTCCCCCTCACAGCTGCAGAGAGAAGCCCCTCATTCTTCAGGCTGCCTGTGCAGACCTGCACCAAAGCCAGGGCTCTGGGGCTCATCCAGGAGGAGAGAATCAAAACCAAACCTACCTCTTTCTCATGCACTGAAGAGATATGGTGTCATGGTTTGGGGTTTTTGTAAGGGGAGCAGTGTAATAAAGGACAAATTTTATAATAGTTTATGAGGATGGGCTGGTGAGATGGCTCAGTGGTCTAAAGCACCTACTTAGAACAAACTAAGCTAAGCAAAGCACAGGGACCGCGGTTCAATCCCCCAGCACCACATGCCAGCCAGCCCCGCCCCCTGGTGGGCTGAGCTGGCCACACACACACAATGAATGAATGAATGAATGAATGAATGAATCTTTTAAAAAAATAGTTTATGAGGAGTCTCCCAAGAATCATATACAACAAGTGCAGGAAATCTATCCACACACTAAATATTAAAGACTCCAGTGGAGGCCTGGAAGCTATTATTCTGCATGAGTCCAGATGAAAACCTAGAGCTCATAACAAGGCCGCCCACAAGTTCAACTGGAGGCCTGAAGCCCACAGCAAAGTCTCATGCAGGCCGGCTTCATGGATCTGTGCTGGAAAGGCCCAAAGGTCAGTGGTGGAAACTGGGTAGTTATGCCAGAGGGCTGAAAGATCTGTGCTAGCAGGCAGGGGCATCTGAACTGGAGCCAGGAAGCAACGCTCAAGGTAAGCACCAGAGCTCCCCCAAAAGTACCACAGCCGTCCTCAGCTACAGCGAAGTCGCAAGCTCCTTCATAGATGAGGAAAGCCGAGTTCCCATGAGGAAAGCCAATGTGACACTCTTCTCCATGAGGCGGAGCAACGCACCATCTTCCCCTCTGGAGCAAAGAATCGATGCTCAAGTTGAGGACCAGAGCTCCTCCAAAGTTCACTGGGAGGGCGAGCCAAATAATCCAGCAGATTAAAGCGCCTGCAAGCAGGCTCAGGGGCCCGGGATTTGATGTCTGGGGCCTGCCATGCCAGCCCCACCCCAGGGTGCGCTGAGATGGCAACTGAGACTGGGCGAGGTGGCACACACCTGTAATCCCAGCTCTTGGGAGGCTGTAAACCGGCGGATCACTACGAATCTGATCTAGTAGTGAGATCCTGAACACCCTGTAGACCCTTCCCTAAAATACAAGAAAAAAACCAGAAAAACAAAGTTCTCTGGGAAAGCCAGCATGACAAGTTCCTCCAGCAGAACAGCCTAAGAGAACCAGCAGCTTCGACAACCCAACAGCTTCTCCAAACAGCACCCCTAACAGTGTACTGACAGCCCTGGGGGGGGGGGGGCTCCTGCACTCAGCGCCAGGCTAGTTTGACTGAGCTGGGTGTAACAAATGGACCACTACATGTGGATTACTTTAAAAAATGACGTTTAAGAAATTAGACCCCTTGAAGCATTCCTGCCCCCGGTGGTGGCACTCTACGCTGAGCCAGGGATGCCCTCTGGCTCTGAGGGTCTCCATAAAAACAACAGCAACACGTTTTTAGCCTTGGGCATGAGTCTCCTTTGAGTCCCTCTACCAGAAATTTATATCCTTCAGTTCTGGGAAACTTTCTTGAGTTATTTCTCTGATGTCTTTATCTTCTCTCCTGCATTTTTCTCTCGTTAGAGCGTTTCTCTGGATGTTAGATGCCTTAATTGGTCTTTTACATTATTTGTCTTTATCCATTTTCCCCTTCTATATTAGTTTCCTTTTCTTTTCTTTTCTTTTCTTTCTTTCTTTTTTGGTGGTACCAAGGATTGAACTCAGGACCTTGTGCTTGCCAGGCAAGCACTTACTCCACTGAGCTATCTCCCCGGCCCCCTATATTAGTTTCTTAATCATTTTGGCTCTATCAAAATTCCCTCAAAGGATGGGCTGGTGAGATGGCTCAGTGGTCTAAAGCACCTAGTTAGAAAAAAATAAGCCAAGCAAAGCACAGGGACCGCGATTCAATCCCCCAGCACCACATGCCAGCCAGCCCCGCCCCCTGGTGGGCTGAGCTGGCCACACACACACACATACACACACACACACACACAAAATAAATAAATAAAAATAAATAAATTAAAAAAAAATTCCCTCAAAGGAACCACTGATTATTTTGAGATAGGATCTTGCTAAATGGCCGGGCATGGCTGGACCTTCCAATCCTCTTGCATCCGCCTCCCAACCGCTAGATTTACAGTCTTGCGTCACCCTCTGGCTGTTTGTGAGGTTTTGGAGTCTGGCCCAGGACAGGTCTTCCCGTGTACCAGGCTTGATCAGGATCCGGCAAGGGCTGGCACACACAGCAAGCAAGGATTTTGTGGCAAGGAATGCAAAGAGCCTTGGGGAGTAAACTGTCACTTGATGTCACTGGACACAGTTTCACGTTCATTTTAGGGAGGGGGGGACAATTAATTCTTAGAATAGAAAAGTTATTTACATCTTTTATTGCCTTGTAATAGTTTGCCATCGATTACAACATATGGGGCAAGACTGAGAGATTAAGTCTTGTAAATGTGAACAGGAAACCTTGAGGACATGGAATTTCACTTCCCAGAGTCACTTCATCTGATTTTCCTTGGTTTTAGGGGTCTACTTGTTTTCGTTATTTGGTGCTAGAGGTTGATCCCAGGAGTGCTAAGCACCTGCTCCGCCACAGAGCCACACCCCTTGCTCCCTTGCCTGTGGGAGAATTTTTCTACCATAATATTTTCAATTTTCCAGCTGTCTCTTTCTTTTTGAATATCTCTTTAAAAAAAAAAAAGTTTGCAGGGGCTGGGGAGATGGCTCAATGGGATAAGCGCTTCCCTGCCAAGCATAAGGACCTGAGTTCAATCCCCGGTTCTGTAAAAAAAAAAAAAAAAGTCTGCTATTTTGAAGGGGGGAAGAGATATGGTATCTTTTCTTACCCACAAGAACGAATCATTATTATTATTATTATTATTTTAAAACATGTTTTTCCTGCCCACGTCAGGGCCTTCATTTTCCCGAGTTCCCTTTTGGGTGTGGCTTCTCTCTTGGGCCAGGCAGTCCTAGATGTCTGAAGGCGAGTCTATCCATTTCAGAGCAGAATCTAATTAGAGCAGGCAGAAAATACCATTAAACAAGACTCATAAGCTGTAGAGACCCACGGCACAACACCTACCTACAGGCAACAGAAAATGTGCCCTTAAAAACGAGCTAGGGAGGGGCGAGCTCGTCACAGAAAAAGGAAACTCAAGATGAACAATGATGCTAAGAGCTGGGGAGAGACGGCTGGCCTGCAGGACGCTGCAGCGCTTCCCCTCCTGAGCTGCTAAGTTTTCCCAGAGAGGAATTTTCCAGTCGCCTGCGGGTTGAGGGTGAGCCAGGCTGCAGCCTCTCAGAACAGAGCTGGAGAAGGAGCGGAGGTCTCAGGTCCAATGCAGACTTCCGCTGAATTGCCCCTTCTGCGGCAGTGCCCCAGTCCTCGGGTCTGCGTCTCAGCCACTTCCCTCTTTGCAGAGACCCCGGTGCTGCCAACGCCTCAGCTTTCCTGGGGTCCTGGAAGCCAGCTCACCGTGGGCTTCCCACGCTGCCAATTCAGCTGACGCTACCATGACCTCCAAAATGTGGTCACCGTCGTCGTTCTCTCCAGTTTCTTTATCCTTGTGGGGTTGATGCATTTTGAAGATACTGTCATTTTAGAAGAGGTTGGGTAGGGAGTGGGGATAAATCAATGTACTCGTGTAACAAGGAGCTTGCGCGATGTCACTGAGGTCCCCTCCAACGTCTACTTCTGTGAATTGAAATGAATCTTAATTAAGACAAGAGTGACTACATAACTGGGTATAATTTGGAGAAATTACAGCTTGGGAGTCTCTTGCAAATAAGGTAGGAAGACAGACGATTAGCTTTAGCTTTTTGGGCCTGGGGAGTTGATTCAGCGGTTTAAGTACCTGCCTGGCAAGCACAAGGTCCTGAGTTCAATCCCTGGTGCCACAAAACAACAACAAAATAGCTTTAGCTTTTGAATCATCAGCCTAACCTTGTCGCTGAACCTGAAGTTTCCAGTCTTTCCTTTCTCCTCCCTCCCTCCCTCCCTCCCTTATCCTCCCTCCTCTTTTGTCTCATCGTGTAACATTCAACAGTGCTGCGTGCCATCAAGGGCTGCCAGCACCCCACTGGTGCATCTTCCTAGGGTATCAACAGCATCCCTTGGGGGGGGGTCTCCCTTCCGATCTGTTTCAGCCAACAGGCCACGCCCTCCCGTAGGGTCTAATTAGCCATTTTGGTGGGATAGAATTTCTTCTGAATTTGTTCCTTCATGGGCCCTCTGCCTCTGCGCAATACTAAGTTGCTATTCTTCACCTGAGGCAGGAGATTAGGGCTCGGGCAGCCAGGTGAGCAGGTGGGCTGGCCTGTTAGTCACAGAGATCTGGGACAGGCAGCCGGACAGCGGCCTCCCCCTGCTCCTGGGCGACTCAGTGAACGCGATCTTCAATTCTTCCAGCACAGCATCAAGCAAGGCTTTGATAGGATGGCCTAGAATGATGTCACCGGGGCGTAGGAAAGAAGGCAGCCCTTAGGCTCCCCTGTGGGGTCTTTCACCATCCTGCTCGGCACTGGGTGGAATGCACAGTAGTCCCTCCCGCTCTGCAGTTGGACTGTTGTGGAATTGCTGTTTTGCAAAAAATTCATCTAAATTATTTCTCATGGATTTTTTGCTATATCACAGGATTTTGCAGTACCGTACAGTACACTATATTGCTAAAATTACGTAGGTTTACGAGTTCAGAAAATTATTAAGAACATTAGAAGTTTGTTTGTTTGTTTGTTGAGCAGAGTATAGTTATTGAAAGAAAGCTCCTATATGTGAGAGGGAGAGGAGGGGGCCCCGAGCGGGTTGTCCCTTAGAAGTGTTTTTAGAAGTGTGGGAAAGTGAGCCTGCGAGATAGCTCAGTGGCCTAAAGCACCTGCTTAGGCAAGCGGGTAGGGACCATGGTTCAATCCCTGCACCCACAGTGGACTGAACTGGCCACAAAAGGTGTGGGAGGGCCAGGGAGATGGCTCCTTAGAATAAGCGCTGTGTGGGGAAGGCTTATAAAGCCTTGAAATATATATAAATACTGCAATAAAAATAATATCGCTACGTGGCTGATTTTCACGCCCACTTTCGTAGGCCCACACTCACCCCACAGAGCATATTCCTTTCCCTACCATCAGTGCCTTTCATAGACAGAAAAACTTTGCTGCCTTGTTTCCTGTCCTATTTGGCAGAACCCCCACTGCACCCTGAGAACCCCAGCAACACTTCCACCTGTTGCCTTTGTAGTCTTTTAAAATTCTATATATTGACTCATTAGTCTCTATTATTATATTATACTAAACTATATTATACTACATTATGTATATTATGTTGTATTTATTAATCTAGATTATTCTCATGGAATAATTCTCATGGGAGCAGAGGAGGTACCAGGACTCTAATTCAGAACTTTGTGCTTGCCAGGCAGGCTCTGGGCTGCTGAGCTATCTCCCCGACCCTCCCTGTTACTACAGAACAACGCTTTATATTAAACTTTCCCTATTTAATGTGTGGTTTCTGTTTCCTGACTAGGACTCTATCTAACCAAATATCTCATTCATGATTTATTTGGAAAAATTATACTGACAGATACAGACACACTCATGTATCTATACTTTGCATGTATATAAATATCTAAAATATACCAAATTACTACAGGAAAGGGGAAAGATTAAAATTTGAGTATAGAAAGATTTTTCTTAACTCTATTTTTTTGTTCCAGTTTTTTTTTTTATCATGACTATAGAAGTTTGAACAACAGAAAATATATTTCTGTTTTAAAAATTGACATAAAACCTAAATCCAGCTTTGCAACTAGGCCACACCTGTGTGCGAATCAGATTCTGCCCTAGTTGTCCCCATTCAGTGCAACAGGGACTGGACATGCAAGAAAAAAGGTAATAAGAAGGGAAGGGAGGGGAGTGAAGGGGAATGAGGAGAGGGGAGGGGAGTGAAGGGGAATGGAGGAGAGGGGAGGGGAGTGAAGGGGAATGGAGGAGAAGGGAGGGGAGTGAAGGGGAATGGAGGAGAAGGAAGGGGAGCGGAGGGGAGGGGAACAGAGGGGAGGGGAGGAGGGCAAAAGGAGGTAACAGGCAGATGACCAACCCTGGACTCAAGACACTTGCTCTGAGTGGAAGTTAGGACTCCAGTACAAGATGATTATCCATGGGTTCAAAAGCCACCTAAGTCATCCTAAAGCCTGGGGCCCTGCCGGAGAAGGACTTACAGCACACTGGGCCCACACACCGGTGAGGGTTGTTCCTGGAGTGTTGGGCTTCACATCCCAAATTCCTCCCACCACGGCCTCCCTGCCTGCTCCACAGCCTGCTGCTGCCCTCACAACCGCACACACAGCATCGCTCGCTCCCACAGGGGCGGAGAGTCTCCAGTGGAAGTTTTTCTTGAAACTAAAGGTTTCTTTTATTTATTTATTTATTTATTTATTTGTGGAACTGGGGATTGAACTCAGGCCCTTGCACTTGCCAGGGAAGCGCTTATTCTACTAAGCCATCTCCCCAGCCCTTTTTTTTTTTTCATTCTTTCTTTTTTATTTATTTATTTTTTTTAATGTATTTGGTTGTTATAGGGTCTCACTACACAGCTCGGACTCATAGTGATCCTCCTGTCTTCAGCCTCCCCAGCGCTGGGATTACAGGCATGCGCCACCACACCTGGACTCCGACTGGCTCAGCCTGCCCTGGGGGTGGGGCTGGCGAGGCATGTGGTGTCAGGGATTGAACCGCGGTGCCTGCGCTTGCCTAAATTTGCCTAAGCTGGCACTTCAGTCTGCTGAGCTATTTCGCCGGCCCCTGAACTAAAGTTTTCTATTGGGCGCAGCAGACGGAATGAGCAGGAAGCAGAGGCGTAAATTTGTGTGCCGCTCCCAGGTGATGCAGAATTTGTCAAGAACGCAGGAGCCTTAGGCTTGAGATACAGCTACGGCTGCGCGTTTTAAGGAGAAAAAAGACCTGGCCTCTGTGTGGTAATTGCTTTACCTGTTTAAGCAGATGAAGTCTGGATCAGATCCCAGCCCCACCGTTCACTGGCACACGACTCGCTTAGCCTGGCTTCTGGTTTCTTAATAACGCTTAGGCTACTGAACAATGCTGTACGTGAGTGCTGTGCCCAGCACCCGGCACCTGCTGAAATCTCGGCCTTATTACTGTCACTTCTCTGGGGTTTAGGGTGTTAAAAACTTTTAAATTTTATGAGTCCATGTTCGCAGTACCTAACGATTACAGTCATCACGAGGAGTTGTGGCATTCACAACACACCTTCTCCCTTTCTATGTCCCCTGCCTTTTCCCTCCCTCCCCACTCCCTCCATCCCTCGATTCCCTTCCAAATTGCAGACCTATCTTCAGGTCTCCTATTATCTGTCTTTTATTTTGATCTTTAATTTATCTATACTTTAGGTTTCTCATGTAAGAGTATTGTGTGTCGGTTTATTTCACCCAACACTTTTTTCTTTAATTTTATGTATTTGGTACAAGGTCTCACTATGAAGCTTGGACTCATAGTAATCCTTCTGTTTTCAACCTCCCCAGTGCTGGGATTACAGTTGTGCACCACCATGCCTGGACTCGTTGGCCAGCTCAGCACACCCGGGGGTGGGGCAGGCACAGCATGCAGTACTGGGGATCGAACCCCAGTTCCTGCTCTTGCCTAAGCAGGTGCTTTGTCCACTAACCTATCTCGCTGGTCCAGCATTACACTTTTCAAGTGCAACCATTTTTTCTACAAATGTCTCAAATGTATCTTTTTTTAGAGCAGCATAGCACTCCACTGTGTGGGAATGACACAGTTTCCTTATCCCTTCATCTGTTGATGGATTTTTAGCTGCTTCCAAGATTTAACTACTAGGAATTGTGCTGCTCAGTCTTCATTTTCCTACCTGAATATGGGGAGTCCTCTGGAGAACCCAAAGAGCCCTGTCTGTGCCTTCCCAGTCGAGGTACGAAGCGGAAGTGCACGAATGGTCTAAGACGAGAATCAGGGGAAGAAAATCCATCAGAAAGGCGGGATAAATTAGTACGGACTCTTCAGGGAGCTGGCTAGAGGGCCGCCAGGGCCGGGCGCCCTGCAGAGGCAGTCACTAGTAGCGATGACCCTGCTTGCGGTGACCCTGACACTGAATCTGTTAACCCCGCGGCCTAGAAGAATGTAGGCCACCTCTCCCAAAAGGACCAAGGAAAGCACAGTTCCGCTCTCCTCCTAAGAAGCCTTCCAGCTCTAACTCGGGGGCGGGCATAGCTCAGGGGCAGAGCACTGGCCTAGCAGGTGCTTCGCACTCCCGGTGCCAGGAGAAGAGAAAAAACAAAAACAAAAAACTACACTGCTAAAATAGTATGAAAAGGGCCGGTGGTATAGCTCAGCGGACTAAGTGCTCGCTTAGCTAAGCGCAGGGACCAGGGTTCAATCCTTGGCTCTGCGTGTTGCGACTGGCCCCGCCTCTGGGTGCGCTAGCCCGCGATGGAGTCCGGGCGCGCGGTAGCGCGCGCCTGTAATCCCAGCACTTGGGAGGCAGAAATCAGGAGGATCGCTACTAATGTGGGCTATGTAGTGAGATCCTGAACAAAAAAAGAAAGAAAAGAAAACCATAAAATAGTATGAAAAATTATTAAGCAATCTTCCCCCCCCCCGTTGTGGTGTTGGGAATGGGGCCAGCGCTTTCATAGATTCCATCCCCAGTCCTTTTTATTTTTTTATTTTTGGTGGAATGGGGAATTGAACTCAAGCCCTTGCACTTGCCAGGGAAGCGCTTATTCTACTGAGCCATCTCCACCGCCCTTAAGCAATCTTTTACTAAAATGGAAAAAAATGTGGTCAAGATCTTTAAAGAGTATCACCAAATCAGCGTGCCCCAAACTAGAAGAGCCCGCGGCCTCCCTCACCCTCGCTCCAGAGCTGTTGCTCCACTTCCGGGGTGAGCGAGTGGGAACCCTAGGGGCAAAGCCGAGTAGAGGCCATCAGTCTCCCCATTCTTACCCCTGCCGGTTAGCAGCTGCGTTCTGACTCTGCTGGGTTTCTTGTCCTCGGCATCTCCACCCACACGAAATTCTAGATGGCTTAAGTAGTCTCCCCAGAAGCAAAGTCCGAACGTGTGTGATCGATGAGAGGCTGAGTCTTATGAAGAACCCGCTAGCGAGGAGGTAGGAAAAGGAAAAAGCCCCATAAAGGACGTGTGTGCTCAGGTCAGGTCGGGAGTGGCCCAAACCACAGTAAGACATCTGAAGCTTCACTCGTGTGGAAGCTGTCCCCTCTGTAGGAAAGAGGGCTCCATCCCTGGTAACCCCGCCCTGCACCAACAGTCAACCCTGTCCTTGACTGAGGGTTGTGGTTGAGGGAGGTGCCTTAACTTCTTCGGTGAGGGGCTGCTTTCAGCGGAGGCCATTCCCTGGAAAAGGGGCCAACTGTGAGCCCTTAGCATCCGCAGGCCTCGCGCTGGGCACCGGCGTTCCAGATGGGTCACAGGCCATGGTGTGGCTTCACCCAACCCTTCTCTAGCTCTTGGACTAAGGTAACAGTCCTCTGATTGACAAGCCAGCCTGGGAAGCCATGCCCGGCTCACCCAGGCTGCACTGAGTGGAGAGGATAGAATATATATGTGGGAGGCTGAGGCAGGAGGATCACAAGTTCCAGTCCCATGTGGGCAACTTAGCAAGGCCTTGTCTCAAAATAAAAAAATTAAAGAAGAGGCTGTGGATATAGCTGGGGGGGGGAGCACTTGAGGTTTAATCTCAATATATATATTTCATTTTTAAAAAACATGTCTGATTCTAACAGAGATCTGCCCCACCCGTGGCTCACAGGCTGGATAAGCCAGGTAGCCTGGAAGACGCAAGCGTCTCCAATTCACCATTCACACAGCCATTTAGATGATTTTTCCAAAATGAAAATCTAATTGTGTAGCTCAAAATTATAGAAAACAAAACAAGACAAAGCCTGAACTTAACATTTTCTATCAACCCATCGTTGTAAGACCTGACACTACCTCGCGGCAGGTCCTCCGGCTAAAGTCAATGCGCACAAACAGAGCCGGTGGCGGCAATACCGCAGCCATACACACTGCGCACGCGCAGCCCTCCTCCCGCACAGCCTAGCGCGACCTCCGTGGCCAGCTGCGCACCACGCTCAGTCCGCCTCAGATGCTTTTTAGCCACACTGGGGCTACCTGAGCACCTCTTCCCTGTGATCTCCTGCAGACCCTGGCAGCGCCATTCAGGCACCTTGGCCAGGCCGCTATGATCACATCTTTTCAGTTAGTCCGGCAGCTCCCCCATTGTACCCCCAGAGTGGGCTCTGTCGCTGTAAAGTTTTTCTTTTTCTCTCTCTCTCTTTCTTTCTTTCTTTTTTTCTTTCTTCTTTCTTTCTTTCTTTCTTTCTTTCTTTTTTTGCGGAGCTAGGGATTGAACTCAAGCCCTTGGGTTTGCCAGAGAAATGCTTATTCTACTGAGCCATCTCCCCGGCCCATCTGTCACTGTAAGTTGTTGACCTTCCGACTTTGTCACATGTTGAGGAACAAGTTCCATTGTTCTGCTGCTGTCTCATCTAACACTTCAAGAGCTTCTAAACTGTCCTCGGTAATCCCCAGGACACAAACCCTTTTTTAGGGGGGTGGGGGGACAGGGTCTCACTATGCAGTTCAAGGGGCCTTGAACTCACTATGTGGCCCAGGCTGACTCCGAACAGTGATCTTCCTGCTTCAGCCTCATGACTGCTGGGATTATATTTGTGCCCCACCATGTCCCGCACCAGCTTTTAATAGTACAGATTTGGAGTCTCCAGCAGTCCTCTCTGACGCGATGATTGGTACTGGAGCTGCCGAGATTGCTTTCCTTGGGGAAGGAGAAAGCGTTTTGCACCAGACTGAACTAGATGGGAGAACCGAGCGCACGGGGGGGGGGGGGGGGGGGGGGGGGGGGGGGGGGGGGGGTCTGTCTGAGCTCCAAGAAGCAGGCAGCCAGGGTGGAGATGCTGGAGGCCAACAGAGAGGGCAAGCAGGTGAGTCGCCCCGAGTGCCAGGGAGTGCGTGCGGGCAGCGGGCCTGCTCTGGTCCTGGGAGCCACAGCCCTGGACCCTGAAGCCGGAGAGCAGGGCCAGGCTGCGCCCGGGCATTCTGCCTGCGGGCTGCTCATGTTCTGGAACGAGGCCGGTGTCTCCAGTGTGACAGCGGGGGTCACTGAGTGGCCTTCCCAGTGGGCCGCAGCCACTTTCCCGCCCTGCTGCCGCGTGGAGCAGCCCTGGCTAGGCTGCCTCCCGCTGTCCTGTTCCCCTGTCCTCCTGCAGAGGGAAGGTGGCAGCGGGTGGCTGCTTTCAGTCCAGGCCCCGATCTGTGAGGAGAGACCCCAAAGTTTCTAGTCCTGGTTCTCAGGGTTGCTTGGCCCTAGAGATTGAGCGCGGCGTCACCACAGAGCCCCCATCCCTGGCCAGGAGTCTAGTTGATACAGGATTCCTGCTTGTCTTCCTGCGTAATAAACTATTGCCCTGTCTTTACCTGTGTAACAGTATGAAGCGGACTTTAGGGAGGGAGGAGCTGGGCTTCCTCGCTGCACCTCCACTCTACTCAGATGGGTGAACCCAGAGCGCAGAGAGGAGACTTGGAAGGGGCAGCCAGAGAAGCAGGGAAGCCAGGAGAGGGCGCTGTGGACACGGATCTGCAGGAAGACGGCAGCCTGAGGTTTCAGCTACAGCCACGAAGCAGGGACTGAAGGATTGACAGTTTGAGGCCAGCCTGGTCAGCTTGGGAAGTTGTGAGACTCCGAAAAGTAAACAGGGCTGGGATATAGTTCAGGGTGAAGACCCCAGGTACACGTGTACACGCACACACACACACACACACACACACACAGAATGTACTGAATCTCACAGCCAAAGGGTGCCTGGGAGGTTGAAAGTGCTGTTTTCAGAATTATTCAGGAGTAAACCGAGCCTCATCTCCAGACAAGGAAACAGCAAGTGTGACCACGCTCTGAAGACGTCTGGCCCTTTCAAAAAATAGTAACGAGAGTGACACGGGACTGACCTTGAGAAGGGGAGAGGACAATAGCTTTTATGGGACAGAGGACCTGTGGGCCAGTGGGGGCAGGGTGGCCCCAGCATTGGCAAGCCTCTTGCTTCTTATGCCTGGATCCCCCCAAAACACAACTTGTTTTATTCCTGCTGCTGGAAACCTGTCCTAGGAAGGTGAGTACCCCCAGAGAGATTCCAACTCCATCGAACCCAGGCCTTTCCCAGCTTTAATCTTTTGTCGTCGTTGTTGTTGTTTTGTTTGTTTGCTTGTTTGAGACAGGGTCTATGCAGCTCAGGCTGGCCTTAACCTCACTTTGTAGCCCAGGCTGGTCTCAAACTCTCCATGACCCTCCTGCCTCAGCCTCCCCAGTGCTGAAATTACAGGTGTGCACCACCATGCCTGACCCACTTCAATCTTACCACATTGTCTTGTAGCAAATCATGATCAGTCTCATACAATCAGGAGCCCAAAGGGTTGACTGACACGGGTCAGCTTGTACAGAACTCCTGGCAGTGACAGCAGCACTTACATGTAGTACAGACCTGGACTGCTGTCACAGTTACTTTCTTTATCACTAGGGCCGAATACCAGATGCCCACAATGCTAAGGGGGGAGAGATTTATTTCGGGTCGCAGTTTGTAAAGGTTCCACCTCCTGGTCGGCTGGCTCCAAGGCAGAGAAGTGGTTCATGGCTCAGCATGCGATAGGAAGTAGAGAGAGAAAGCAAGGAGGAAGAAGGGAGAGGGACCCTTCCAGGCCATGCCCCCATGACCACCCCTGACCAGGCTTCACCACATTCAGCTATAACTTCATCTGAGGATGAATCTGCTGCTCGGTGTCATGTCCCAGGGATCCGATCACCTCCCCTCATCACCAGTGGGTGAGTGAGGTGTCAGGAAGCCATCTAGATACAAAGCCTAACTACTGTCCTAGGTCTTGTATGGCTGTGGTCCTCACGGCCCCTCTCTCACTTCAGGACTCATCTAGGTACAGAGGGGTAAACTGAGGTTAGAGGGGTTGGCTGTCGGTCTCAGGGCTTGGTAATGAAGACAGCTGAGGGTCAAAACTCACATTTTTTCTGATTCTAAAGATGACACAGGGCGTGATATGCCAGCCCCACCTCCAGGGTGCGCTGAGACGCGACTGAGACTGGGCGTGGCGGTGCGCACCTGTAATCCCAGCATTTGGGAGGCTGAAAACAGGCGGATCACTAGAGTCCGATCTGTGTAGTGAGCCCCTGTAGTCCCTGTACTAAAAATACATTAAAAAAAAAGACAATACAGTATTTCCCCCCTGCTGACTACCTGAGCCTGCGATATGAGCAACAAATGTGTGACAGCTGAGGCCACGCAGAGCTTGGGGGCAGTATTGAATTATAGGACTGAGGAGAGAGATAAAGGCCAGTGAATTTGCCAGATGAGGCGTATGTTGCCCAGATAAATTGGAATTTCAGATAAATAATGAATAATTTATTACTTTAAGTATGCTCCAGATGCTGCATATGACATATTTATACTAAAAAAGAAAATATTCATTCATCTGAAATTCAAAATCAACTGGGCCTTCTGTATTTTTATTTGCTAAACCTGGCAACTATGGGGCCTGAGAGTAGATGCTGTTAGTACATACTAAGGAATTTAGACTTCATTCCATGGTTCATATGGGCCCCATGGAGGAGCTGGGCAAGAGGAACTGACATTAGTAGGGTGATACCGAGACCAGCCGAAGACAATGGCATTTATCGAAGAGGGAAATTCTAAACTAGAAGACTGGGAAGAAGACAGGACCTAGTCGCTGACTAAATATGGATACCTGCAGAATCCGGTATGACAAGTTTACAGGCCAAATGCCAGAAAGAACGGCAGGTATGGAGGGAAAGACAGGTGTCTAGTGGGAAGATTGCTTTAGGCAAAGGAAACATTGACTTGGAGATGAAATCTATGTGTCTAAGTGAATTTTACTGCAACAGGGAGAAGGAGTTCTTCTCTTTAGCGTCTTCCAGCAGGGGCTGTGGGGATGGATCTCCACTCATCCTCACTGTCACCTGCCAGGCTGGTAGAGGCACAACAGTCTTCTTGTGGAGGAAACCCTCACCCCGGAAGGAGATTTCAGGATTTAAAGGCTCAGGCCCGGGGACTAAGGGCCCAGCAACTCCCTTTGAGTAGATGGGCCATTCGGTTCTGAAATCCCACTGTGAAGGTCCTTTTCTTAGCCTAGGGCTCAAATAAAACAAAGTGTGTGTGTGTGTGTGTGTGTGTGTGTGTGTGTGTGTGTGTATGATCAATGCTTTATTTATTTTTTATTTATTTTATTTTATTTTATTTTATTTTTTTTTGCGGAGCCAGGGATTGATCAATGCTTTATTGATTGGTGAAATTCCGGGGAAGAAAGGGTAAGGGGGAAGGGAGGTGAAGGAGGGATAAAACAGAAACAAATAAAAAAGGAACGTGCTGCCAAGATGGCTTCACGCACAGTGAAGCTGTTGGCTGGATCTTGGAGTGCGTACCCTCAGGGTGCACAGGAGGGGACCGCCACTCAGGACTGCGCCACACCGGGGCAGCGAGCAGTGCTGGCTTCTGTCTGTCGCCTGTGTCTCACCAGTTTCAGACATGAAGCCCCGCACTTCCAGGTGGTGGCCTGCAGATCTTCCAGAGAGCCTCAGAAATCTGATCTCTTGGGCCGGCAAGATAGTTCGATGGTCTAAAGCGCCTGCTTAGGCAAGCTTAGGCAAACTGCAAGCATGCAAGGACCGCGGTTCGATCCCTGTCACCACATGCTGCGCCAGGCCCACCCCCAGGGTGGGCTGAGCCAGCCACAGAAAGAAAGAAAGAAAGAAAGAAAGAAAGAAAGAAAGAAAGAAAGGAAGGAAGGAAGGAAGGAAGGAAGGAAGGAAGGAAGGAAGGAAGAAAGAAAGAAAGAAAGAAAGAAAGAAAGAAAGAAAGAAAGAAAGAAAAGAAAGAAAGACAAACCTGAGTCTCCTCGTTTCCTTCCCTCCAAGCATCTGGGCTCCTCAGCTTTCCCTTCTCACCAGTGCCACCAGTGGGCGATCCACCAGATTGTGGGGGGCAGCGTGGAGCTGGAGTTGTGGCTGTGGCTTCGTGACTGTAGGGTGACTTGTACGGCTTCGAGAGGAAGCACGCACATAACAGCTGGTACCCAGCGTTCAGTCACCGCTTAGCAAGCATTCGCTACTACTGTAATTAATAAGCTGTTTACATAGGTGATTGTGGTATGGTGTGACTCCTGCAAACATCTCCTAAACCCCTTTTAGGCCAGGGAGATGGCTCAGTGGAATAAGTGCTTCCCTGGCAAGCGCAAGGGCCTGAGTTCAATCCCTGGCTCTGCCAAAAACAACAACAACAAAACCCTTTTAGTCTTTGCTACAAAATAGCCAAATCTGAGTGGCCGAAAACCACCATGAATTATGGCCCCCAGCAGCCTGGAGCAACAGAGCGTCCAAACGGCTTCACAGTGACCCTCAATCTCGGTAGCCACCACCCGGGCCACATAATACACATGGAAGTCAAGTGTTTTTGCCTTTATGAAAATATGACAAGCGATAATCCTTCCCTTGTCTAGCCACCTTAACACATCCTTGTAAATATTTGACTTGTCTCTGAAAGCCACTAGAGAAAGTTAAAAAACAAAAAACTTTATTCTATAATTTACAGCCAGGTAGCTAAATGGTAGTTTTCTAATTCACACAGTCGTAGATTTGCTTCTAAAACTAAGAATACTGAATCCTTCAAGTGTCAGATATATTAAGGACAATATTTTCTTTGAGAAATTTGCTACATTATCCTCTGAGTTTGGTTAACCATAAAGAAGTCCCCTCCACTTGATGAATAATTCAAGTCTGATTCTTGTCACTGTGGAAAAAAGAGCTGTCTTCTCAAATTTCTCTTTCTAAGACATTCCGTGCCACAGACAGCGTTTTCCTCCCCGGAGGGGGCAACAGCACTTGGCAAGTGGAAATATAATTTCATGAAAAACAAAAAAAATCTCCTCTGTTTTTGTTAAAAACTTTCAATATTTCTACTCATGCTTCAAAAGCTTTTTTGTAGTCAGAGGAAATCTTTTGAAGACTGTGATAGTCAGTCACAAACTGAATTTTGAGTTTTTAAAAATATAGCTTTGGCTTTTCTGAAAGTAAGAGTTGAATTTTTTTTTTTTTAAAGGTCAAAGTTATTTGGCTTGATGAAAATCTAAGCTAAAACGAAAGTGGCTTTTATGTATTTGGTACAGGGTCTCACAGCTCAGACCCGTAGTGATCCTCGTTTTCAGCCTCCCCAGCTCTGGGATTACAGGCATGTGCCACCACACCCCATCTTGGTGGCAGGCTTAGTGTACCTGGGGATGGGACCAGCATGGCATGTGGTTCTGGGGATCGAATACCGGTCCCTGCACTGCCTAAGCAGGCGCTTAGTCTGCTGAGCTATCTCTCTGGCCCTACAAAAGTGGCTTGTTCTTTTTTAAAAATGTATTTGGGTTGCTATTTCTTTCTCATTAAAATTCATAAATTTTTTAAAAAAATAAATGCATTTGGTTGTTCCAGGGTCTCACTATGCAGCTTGGACTTGTGGTGATCTTCTTGCTTTCAGCCCCCTCCACCCCCCAGCACTGGGATTACAGGCGTGCACCACGCAACCTGCCCTGGGGGCGGGGCCCACACAGCATGTGGTCCTTGGGATCTGAACACGGTCCCTGCACTTGCCTAAGCAGGGCTTTAGTCCCCTGAGCCATCTTGCTGGCCCCCCCAAAGTGGCTTTTAACAAATTTCCTAAGCCAGGCTTTCCCATTTGACGGCAAATGTTTATTGTGAGTATCTGGCTCTAGGAAAGTGAGTAAGGCATGCCTTTCACCTACTACAAAAGGTTTTGACACTTTCAGTGAGTCACTGCAAAGAAAATTAATTCATATATTTAAAATACCATGTAACTTTAATTCATGTGTCATAATTTCTAGCTCCAAAGCTGCAAACTCCAGCAGGAAGTGCGTGACATAAACACAAGCTACATAAAATAATCACAGGAAGTACAATGGCTTGGTTGTCTGCATGTCCTTAAAGTCTTCCAGTCTCCCAGAGAATCCTTTATCTTTTAATAAAAAATAAGTCCTGAGCTTGCATCCTATATATGAGAAAAACCTGTATTGCCCCCCGACCCTGTGGGTTCTGGGACACCCTGTCTTTCTCCTCGTAACCTATGGCTCCATGAGGTTTGCTCTGCTGAACTTCTACCCCTTCTGGCTGGGCTGCCCACCTCACCCTGCATATGCTGGAAGCTCCAGGATGCTTGAATTCTTCCGAACAGCACAAACACCAGGGCCCTAGGCATAGCCGGTTCTTACTGAAGATCTAGAAGCAAGGTGAGCGGCTGCAGAGATAGTTCAGGGTTGTAAGCATCTGCCTGCCAAATGCAAGCACTCGGGATCAATCCCCAGGACTGCATGCCTGCCTGTCCCAAATCTGGGCATGGTGGTGCATGCCTGTAATCCTAGTGATGGGGAGGCTGAGACAGGAGGATCTCTATGAGTCCCAGCTGTGTAATGAGACCCTGTACCAAATAAATAAGTAAATAAATCAAGGTGAATGATGTTGACCACAACGTAAATATTAGGAACCCCTGTGTTTTTGTTTCTTATCTTTTTGAGACAGGTCTTCCTGCACCGTTCAGGCTGGCCTTGAGCTCCTTTTGTAGCCCAGGACTTTTTTTTTTTTTTTTTTTTTTTTTTTTTGGTGGTACCAGGGATTGAACTCAGGGCTTTGCACTTGCCAGGCACACGCTTATTCTACTGAGCTATCTCCCTGGCCCCTCAATTTGTATTTCTCTAATTGTTGGCAATAACAAATCAATAGCTTAGGGGCTGGTGAGATGGCTCAGTGGTCTAAAGCACCTACTTAGAACAAGCTTAGCAAAGCAAAGGGACCACGGTTCAATCCCCCAGCACCACATGCCAGCCAACCCCGCCCCCTGGTGGGCTGAGCTGGACACACACACACACACACACACACACACACACAAATAAAATTTTTTTTAAAAAAATAAAGAAATTTCTTTAAAAAAAATCAATAGCTTAATAAAAGAGTAGATCTTCATCAAGAGTAGATGTAGGCATCCAGAAGTGTCAGAAGTCAAACATAGGACCGGCCAAATAATAGCTCAGCAGATTAAAGCTCCTGCAAGCAGGTGTAGGGGCTAGGGGTTCGATCCCCTGGCCTGCCATGGTGGCTCCGCCCCCGGGGCATGTTAAATCGGTGATTGAAACTGGGCAATTGATCCTGGATGTGGTGGCTCATGCCTTAATCCCAGCTCTTGGGAGGCTGAACACAGGCAGATCACTATGAGTTCGATCTACATAGTGAAACCCTGTAGACACTGTACTAAGATACAAAAGAAGGGCCAAGCAGATGGCTCAGTAGAATAAGCACTTCCCTGGCAAGCACAAGGGCCTGAGTTCAATCCCTGGTTCCTCCAAAAAAAAACCAAATAAATTTAAAAAAATAAAATACAAAAGAAGAAGAAGTCAAATGTAAGCTTTAATTAAGTCCTAGAAGATGGTGTCCAGCCTGCCTGTGACGGGTGAAGCCCTGGACACCCAGGCATGCAGCTCTTAGAAGATCACGCACCATGAACATAATTGTATGATTTTAACAACCGTACGGTGCTCTGGAAGCAAACTGACGCATTGCTTCTGCAAAACAAAGTGATATATCCCACCACTTTTCTTTCCTTCTTACTTTCTTTTTTTTTCTTTCTTATTTTCTTTTTTCGAGACAGGGTCTTGCTATATAGCCGAGGCTGGCCTTGCACTCATGGATATCCTCCTGCCTCAGCCTCCCAAAGGCTGGTGTTATAGGTACATGCCTGAGGCCCCACTAGCTTTAGGCTTATTTTGCCCTCTCCTTTATATATTATAATAAAAATATTTAAAAATAAAGGAAGCTTGCTACCTATAGATATTAACTATATTATGTATCTTACGTGCAGCACAGGACAACTCTTCAATCAGTGTGGCCCAGGCAACCCAAAAGGTTAGCCACTCATGCTCTAAAAATAACTGGCCAAATACATAAAATTAAATGTTCAACAACAGGGAAACAGTTCACTGTGGGTCTCTGTTATATGACATATCATGAAGTCAGTAAAACAAAAGTGATCTGCTGGGCCTTGTGCTGAATGCCTGTAATCTCAGGATTCGGGAGGCTGACGCAGTTAGATCCTTCCAAATCTGAAACCAGCCTGGGCTACAAAGTGAGCTCTAGGTAACCTGAACCCATAGCAAGAACCTGTTTATAAAAAAAAAAAAAAAAAAGACAAAAATGTGATCTATGTGTACTGGCCTGAAAAGAGATTCAAAAACATTAAGCCAGAGGTTGGGTTGTGGGGCATTGTGGGGCATTGTGGCAGAACACATAGACACCAGACTACCAGGCTCTTCCCCTCGTCCCACACGATCAACAGCACACGCCAGCACAGCCCCTTCCCACAACTCTCATTTTTCCTTAACACCCCCCACCCCCGTCAGGATACTTTCCTGCCTCCTTGTTTAATCTCCTTCCCTGTGTGTCTGACTCCAACCCCAGGATGAAGTCCTGCTAGGGAAGGCACAGGCTTCGCATCCCTCACAGATGCGCATGCTCCCAGTTGAGGCATTAGTGCTTTGGTCCCGCCCCCAGTGCAGAGACCAAGAGTGATTGGTCCAAGTTCTACACATCCCAAGAGTCTCCACTTCAAGCTGGATCACTTCTGTCCTGGGTCTTCTACCGAGGAGTGCCTATTGGCCCAATGGAATCAGCTGGGGTCTTTTGTGTCAGCTGGGGCTTTTTTAGGTGTTTCGTTTTGTTTTGTTTGAGACAGGGCCTTGCTGTCTTCAAAACTATTTTTGAACTCACTTTGTAGACCAAACTGGCCTTGAACTCTCAGCATCCTTCTGCCTCAGTGGGTGCTAGGATCACAGACGTGCACCAGCACCTCAGGAGAGCTCTGGCTTATCAGATGCTGATGTTAAGATTGTTATACTTCCCAAGAGTATTAGCAAGGTCTGCTAAGTGCAAGAATTTAGACCCAATTTGCTTCCAGTAGGAGAATGAGAAGTAAAAGCTAGCCCTGGAGACAAGGAGCAGCCTCTTTCCCACGTGCCTCTTCAGTGAATTGGATTTTATACCAACAAATTGATAGCCATGAACCCAGCTCCTTAAATACTAACGAGATTAATATTTACACGGGCTTACAGTGAGCACTGACTCCTAACAGCCTCACAGTCCTTACCTATAAGGCCCATCTCCCCATCCCCATTTACAGTTAACAATACCAAGACACAGGAATTAAGATCACCACCATGATAAGTGGCATAATCTGTATGAAAGCTCAAGGAATTTGCCCCAGGGTGCCACACCACTGTGACCATTAATCACGACATGTCAGCTTACCCAGGTTAAGAAATACCCTACCCCCTTCTGGGTGCGTGCAGGACCTCGGGTGCTGTATGGCCCTGAGTGCCCCACTCTCAGGCGCTGGTACCTGCTCCGTTTCCCAGCAACCATGAACTGCGCACCTTTGCATGACCCCATCCTTGCATCATATTCCTGCTTGGAGACGCCCGATCATGGCCTGAGTTCCCTGACACCGTGAGCCAGAAGAGCCCCTCCGCTGGGTTGTGGGTGTCTGGTACTGTGTCTCAGTGACAGGAAATGACTCATACAGCCACCAGCCATTGGACCTGCTGCCTCGGAAAGAAAGCAGACAGAGGGGAAAGCCAGCGTGCAGGCCAAGAAGCATTTTTTGATGCTTCTTTTTGTTTTGTTTTTAGTCCAGTTTGAAAAACATGGGAGGAAAAAAAGAGGAATGGAGATTTGAGAGAAAACGGAGAGGCTGAGCTCAAAGAACTGGGAAGTTGGAGGAGGTGGATCAGCTAAAGGCACCTGTTTTTCTTTTACTGAGTTGAAACTCACATAATGAAATTAACCATTTTAGAGTCAACAATTCAGTACAATGATACAGCACAACTGTGACCTCTATCTAATTCAAAAATAGTCCTATCACCCAAAGTAAAACCCCATTCACATTAGAAAGTCATTCTTTTTTTTTTTTTTTTTTTTTAATGTATTTAGTACAGGGTCTACAGGAGCTCCCTACACAGATCAGACTTGTAGTGATCCTTCCTGTTTTTCAGCCTCCCAAACGCTGGGATTACAGGCCTGCGCCACCATGCCCAGTCTCAATCACAGTCTCAGCACTCCCCAGGGGGGCAGGGCCAGCACAGAAGGCCTTTTTTTGTCTTTTTGAGACAAGGTCTCACTACACAGTTTGGGCTGGGCTTGAGCTAACTTTGTAGCTCAGACTGGCCTTGAACTTCAAATGATCCTCCTGCCTCTGCTTCCCCAGGGTTGGGATTATAGGCGTGCCCCACCATGCCTGCCTACCAATGTGTGTTTCATCACTCTGGATTTATCTGTTGTGGTCAACTTAAATAGCCTTTCATAATGTTTTCAAGTTCCTCTATATAGCCTGTCTCAGGGTATTTTTTGGGATTTTTTTTGTTCCGGAATGGGGGATTGAACTCAGGCCCTTATGCTTGCCAGGGAAGCGCTTATTCCACTGAGCCATCCCCCAGCCCTTATAGCCTGTCTCAGTACTTCATCTTTTTAATGGGGAGATAAAATTCCCTCATATTATACCACAATTTGTTGACCAATTCATCTGTCAATGAGCATCTGGTCCACTCCCACTTTTTGACTACTGTAATGACATTGCTATGAATATGTATATACATGTGCCTGCTTGTATACCTGTTTTCAATTATTTGGACTACATACCTATGAATGAAATTGTTGGGCTAGGTGATAATTCGGTATAATTTTTAGGACTCCTATGTCCATTTGTCTATTATTTACTTTATAAATAATACTGCACAAATAAATAACTATATTCAATACTGTGAACCAGAGTCTTGGCAGCATTAACCTTGGGCCCTAAGAATTCTTTGATGTGGAAAGCTGACCAGGCTTGTAGGAATCTTCGCTGCCATGCCCGCCTCCCCCGGCAGATGTCAGTAGCGTCCTCCCAGTTCTAACAACCACTCCGGTCTGGAGCCGCTGCCGAGGGTCCCCTGGGAAGCAAGATTGCCCCCCCTTCCCACTCAAAACCACTGCTTTAACAGTTCTCGGTAAACCCGAAGCAAGTATGACTGATGCTGAAGGAAAATTCTAAAGCAGAGTAAGAAACTGGAACAAACATACATTCCTGAGAATTTGTGTACAAGAGCTTTTTGTTTACTGTGTTTTGATGTCAAGGAGTTTGCAGTTTACAAATATGTGACAACCAGAAAATTTTTACCATTAAATATTCATGTACCTTTTACATGCAACTTTAGTAATATAAACCTAGCACATCTACAAAACCCCAAGAAATACAGTCTCCTCTACCTCTGTCCCCAGACACGACGCGCACTAAATCTTTCATAGCATACTGCAACGCATATTTTTAAGATGGCAACTTGGAGCCAGGTTTTCAAGACGTTTTTGATGTGGTGACATTTATTTATTTATTTAAATATTAGCTCAAGAGGGCCCAGGAGGAATTTCCTATGTGATTCACCCAGACAATGGAAAGACAAATGCTAATTTTCATTTTTGGGATAGAGTGAACCAAAAGGAATATTTTACTGTCATAGCTCCTGATGCATTCACTCCAGAATGTTAACCCTGAGTGTACAAATGCCCCTGACCGCAGAGCAGCTGTCAGAAGTGTTACGGGGACGACGGAGCGCTCAGGCACAGACCGCGTTGGCGTAGATTTTACAGCAGTTAGCAAGCGCCAGGGCACTGAACTCCTTGTCTTCCCAGGGACCAGAAAAAGAAGGTGGGTTGGTACCATTTGCAGAGGTGCTGGAACGAAAAGCCGGAGAGTCAGTGTGTCAGAAAAAAACCAAGTCAGTAAAACATATCAGTCATCATTACCCGGCAGCCAGAAACAAAACCAGAGCCTGAAGATGCATCCATCCGCCATGACTAAATACATTAGATCCAATTAAATTTGTTCTTTTAGTCACATTGGCAATGATGCCAGCAGGAACTCAGCACAGTGTGTGTGCACTCCTACGCCCAGTTCCTAAGCACAGCCCATCCAGAACTTTCCTTCCTAGAGACCTGAGGCAAAATGTATTCCTAGCGGTGATCTCAAACTGAATGCATTCCAAAAGCAAGGTAACAGCCCCAGGCCTTTTTCCTTCTGAGAAAGGAAAACAGCTCAGACTAAATTAGTATAATTAATTGGACAAAAACCTCTCTTTCAGAGTCTCCTTGCTAATGACCCTCAGTGTGTGACTAGGAAGTCATAAGAACACAGCCATCAAAACTATGCCAAACTGGGGCCAGGGAGATGGCTCAGTGGAATATGCGCTTCCCTGGCAAGCTCAAGGGCCTGAGTTCAATCCTCAGTTCTGCAAAACTACAACAACCAAAAAAAAAAAAACTATGTCAAACCAATGAACTACTCAGATTACAACTCAGCTTTTAATGATGGAGGACAGTGGTGGCTGGATCTAATGGTGAACTAAAGCAAGGCCAGATAGCATTGCCACTCTGACCTCGTGGCCTGTTAGGCAGGTGGCGCCTGAACATCCACCCGCCCGGCAGACCACTTAAGAGGATAACTTCCAAAGATCCCTCCAGATCTGAATCTCTCCTGAGCCCCACAGCCCCGTGTCTTGACAGCTTTACGCAGTGGCCCCACAGCTAGCTCCAGACCAACGTATCCAAAGCTGAATGAGGCTGTAACCTTCCCCGGGTCCTCTCTGTGAATCAGTGGCATTTCTAGAGCCATCTGCCTAAGCCAGCAGGCCCGGTGGTTTATCTTCCTCACCCCACCCCTTCCTCCCGTCCCAGGGCCAACCAACACTATCGGTTCCACGGGCTGCCAGAATGATCTCTTCCAGAGCCGCTGATTGCATCACGTTCACAAAGAAGCCTTCAGGTCAAAACCCAAGTTGCTTAGCACTTCACACAAAGCCTGCTGGGATCTCCCAGCGCCACACCCCACCTCCCCTCTCACCCCACTTCCCCTCTCCCCTCTTACTGTGGTACATGCCTCTGCTTTAACTGTACCTGACCCACCACTGCCTTAAGCCATTCCCTTTGTGTCCCAAACTAGTTTTTCTAGTTTAGTGGCATGTTCTTTTCATACACTAGACATTGATGAATAAGCTCGTTTTTATGTTCTGTGAATACAGCCCGATTTTATAAATTTAACTTTGTCCTCTCTCAGTAGTATTCATGCAGTGTGACAAAGCCCATAATTTTTTTCACCACTTGGGATTGTTGCTAAATGCTCGGCTTCCCTCTATTTTTCAGTTGTAATAAAAACACCAACTTCTCGCCAGAGAAACCACCTCCTTCATCTCCTTTCCCGCCCCTCCACTCCTCAGTACCCCACCAAGACAGAGCGACCCGGCCTGGCACGGAGGACCAGCCCCCAGGCGCACCCGGCCAGGGCAGAGCCCAGCTCGCGGGCTCCCGTGCACAGCGCTCTCCCTTCCGCGGAGGCCCGGTGGAGGACAGGGTGGAAGAGAGAGCGGGGCTGCGCTCGCCCACCTCTGGAAGAGCTCTCGGCAGCACACGAAGGTCTCGTAGGTTCGGTTGGAGAAACTCGTGTTTAGGAAGGAGACACAGTCCGCTTCGGCTCCCCTGGGAACGTAGAGGATTCCTGGACAAAGGAGGCACAGACGCGAAAGGGAGCTTGGACACTCGGTCCGCGAGCGCCTCATCTTCATTCTTGGTTATTACTAGTTCTGATTTCGCTTAGTCCAAGTTTATAGGACACAAGGATCACGCTCCTCGTGGGCTGCTCCGCGGACATGACGCCACCTCAGGCCTTGTCCGCCCCCGCCCCTTCACTCCATCTCTTCACCCCCTTTCATTTCCAAAAGACCTCTCAAAGTCGCTTTTCCTATCATCTACCTTTACTTTGCTTATTTATTTATTTGTTTATTTAGTATTTCAGGGTTAGGGTCTACAGGGCGTTCAGGGTCTCACTACTAGATCGAACACATAGTGATCCGCCTGTTTACAGCCTCCCAAAAGCTGGGATTACAGGGGCGACCACCATGCCCAGTCTCAATTGCTGCGTCAGTGTGCCCCAGGGGGCGGGGCCGGCACGGCAGGCCTAGGGATTGAACCCCTGGCCCCTGCCCCTGCTTGCAGGCCCTATTTTGCTCTTCATTTATACTTTGTGTTTCTTTTATTATTTATTTATTTATTTATTTATTTTTTCGGTACGGGGGATTGAACTCAGGACCCTGCGCTTGCCAGGCAGGCACTTATTCTACTGAGCTATCCTCCCAGCCCTTATACTTAGTGTTTAAGTAAGACAAACCATGTGGTATTTAAGCTTGTCGGATTTATCTCATTTAACACCATGGTTCCACGGTGTATCTGTTGTCCTAAACATGACTCGAATATACGCTTCATTATGACACAGTAGTGCTCCCTTGTGTGTAAATATACTATTTCCTGTACGTGTTCACCTGCCGATGACCACAGAGGCTGCTCCTGAGGTTTAGCTGTTCTGAGCTGTGCTGCTCTAAACGTGGGTGTGCAGGGTCACTGTACGATTATGACATTAACTTTTTGGGGAGACATCCACAAAGGGATGGCTGGGTCTGTCAGAATTTCCAGTTTTAGTTTTTGAGGATTCTCCACACTGCTTTCCGTAGGGGTTGGGGTTGTACTTATTTATTTATTTATTTATTTGGTACAGAGTCTCACTACACGCTCAGACTCCTAGTAATCCTCCTGTCTCAGCCTCCCCAGTGCTGGGATTGCAAGCATGCACCACCACACCTGGTTTCAGTGGCTGGGGCCAGCACAGCATGCAGTACTGGAGATCAAACCTGGATCCTTGTGCTTGCCAAGCAAGGTGCTTAAACACTATCTCCCCAGCCTTCCACTAGTTCTTAATTGAGGACCCTGAACGTTAGGTGCCTTTTCTACTCAACGTGGGGTGGACAGTGGAATCAGTACTCTGACAGCAATCTCCCTGGGATCCAGAGACACGACGTTCGCCGGGAGACCACACCGAGGCACCTACCTGCCATACAAGCGCTGATAAAGGACACACAGGCCCCTGTGAAGAGGGCGCTGACCACAACCTTGGACAGGTCATTCTTCCGGTGGGGTACCATTGGTGCTGTGGACAACAAGGCCATGTGATCCGGTCTCTTCCTCACCCCTCTGTCAGGTCTATGCCGTAAGCTCCCCTTTAGAAGGGTGCCGAGGAGCAAACTGCAGCAGAGGAAGAGCTCTGTACCACCAACCACCTACACCTGGCCAGGGTGGGCCTCGGGACACTTGCTACAGTGGCTCTGTGACCATTTCTAAGCTGTGTACAGGTCATACGAAGTGCGGGGCTGCTCCAGGTGGGGGCCAGTGCCTGACAGCTGCCAACTGAGTCTGCACTCTTCAACCTGAGCTAGAATTAGATGGACATTTTTGAGCCACAGAACTGAAGCAGGCAACACTGACCTGAGCCTTCGCCAGACAACCCGTAGCCCCCTGTTAGCTGGCCTCCTTATAGCCCATAACTAGACACCTGAGTTAGACCAGCACAGACAGGTATTTAACAGAAGGGATGAATCAAAAGGAAATTATTTCACCTTCAAATTTTTCACTCAGCCATCAGATAAATGAATGTAATGATTCTACCTCAGAATATGATTTCCATTAAAATGCGGCTGTTTTTGTCATGCGGTGAGCTGTTATAGCTGTCCTAAGATCCGTTTCTTCCTGGATCTGCTGGGCGTGCCCCTGCCCTGCCCACCAGGACAGCCCCTTGCTCCTGCCTTTTCTCCAGCCATCACCCACCTCAGCCCTGTCTCCAGCAGCCTAAGTAGATAGATGCCGCTTCACAGACTCACCCCCCCCACACACACATACCAGGGACTTTCAGCATTTGCTCCAACACTCTGCCTTGTTGGATTTGTCTTGTGTCTGTTGCTGCTGCTGCTGCTGCTGCTGCTGCTGCTGCTGTTGCTGTGTGTGTGTGTGTGTGTGTGTGTGTGTGTGTGTGTGTGTGTTGACTTGTTACTAGGGACTTAGCCCAGTACCATCATATTGAGCCACCGCCCAACCCTCTTTTATTTTTTATGTTGAGATGGAGTCTCACTTAAATCATAAGTTGTCCTGGCTGCGCTCAAATTTGGGATGTTCTGGCCTCAGTCTCCCACAGTGCTAGGATTACAGCGCTAGGAGTGCAGGATTACACCCAGCTCATCTGTGGTTTTGATTCTCTGTGCCAATCCTATGTCTGTAGAGACAACTAGGGATCAGCCTAACTTCAGACTAAAACTGAATAATTACAAGACTTTTACTTATATAGACACTATGACCATTGAATGGCAAAACAAACACCTAAACATTTTCTCCCCCATAGCAAAATGAATTTTTTTTTTTTTAAACTTTTTGCTGCTTGGAGAACTTTGATAACAATAGGAAAAAAGCAACTGAAGTGGGGCCGGGGAGATGGCTCAGTAGGATAAGCGCTTGACTGGCAAACGCAAGGATCTGGGTTCAATTCCCCAATTCCGCCAGCAGCCGCCTAAGAGGGCACATCTCGCAACCTCAGCCTCTGCACGCCTTGAGCTGTGTGGAGCTCCTGGACTCCCTGCTGTGGAAGCTGAGGTCTGGCTGGCTTGTTGGGAGGCTGGAGAAGATTAGCAACTCACTTAGGCCACCAAGTGTGATTCCTATGGAACTGAGGTTGGCAAATCCACAGAGCGAAAATGTTGCGATGATTTCAGCCTTCACCTGGGGAAAACGGACATAGACAAGTACAGCAGTTCAGTCCCTCAAGTGCAGCTTTGTGGTCCTGATGAGAGTCCCAGGGCATGCAGAACCTCGCGGGCTCAGAAAACAACAGCTTTCCAAATGGCACGGAAACCACTAGGAGCTTCTCCACCCAACAATGGGACCCCTGAAGAAAGTGAAGGCCTACAAATGAGGGGTGAAAGGGAAGAGCGAGAGGGACAAGGGGGAAAAAAGGAGACCAGGTCACAGCAGCTTATAAATGAAGGCCTTCACCCATCAGAAAAGAGTGTCCTCCCCTGGACACGGTAAGGACCCAGCGGTTCCGCCTCAGATAGAAACTGGGTCAGAGAACAGAGCAGAAACAGCACACAGACCTCAGAGCAGCTGAGCAGCTGAAGACGAGCTGCTCACATATGGTTCTGCTTGCAGCGTGGTTAGGCCTGCGCCACCAGAAAGCATCCTCGGTTCTGCAGCCAACCTTTGCGTCACACTTTCTGATACCGTCAGACATCCACAGCCCAGCCCTCAAGCTGTGTCTGCATTTCTGGATTGTCACTTACAGAAACCCACTGCTTCTTGCCCTCGAGCCACTCTTCCTCTCCAGAGAGACGTTTGTTCTTGTACTGAGATAGTTGCTCGTAGGCCACAAACTCGTTGGTGAAGAACTTGATGCCCACGATCTCAGCCACGATCGGACAGTCTGCCCAGTCCACACCCATCATGAAAACCATGGGCCTTAGCACATAGGAGCAGATGACCTGAAGAGAGAGAGGCATGCTGGGAAGGTTAAGAGCAGATCACAGCACTCCCACCCAGAGCCTTCTCGGGAGCCTTGGCCAAATCTTTCCCCCTCTTCTGGCACGCTTGCTTTTAGCTCACTCTGAGGAGGAGGACACCCGCAGTTCAAGGACTGTTAACCACAAAGGGATGGGACAGCCCAACACATTTGATCTTTTACCTGGAAAGTGAGGCCATGTATGTCTACCAGTTCCCCCATCCAGGAGAGGGCAGCGTTGATGAAGGCCAAAACGGCCAGGAAGGCGATCAGGTTGGCTGCTATGTTGGCAACAAGACCTATGGCATCTGTGGCTCCACTGCTGGCAGCTTCCAGAATGTTCCTCTCCTTCCTGTGGTAATCAGGCACAGGGAGAAGGTATGGCATCTGGAGTAGTCTCAGATTCTCAATAAAGAAAATGTCCATGGTTCCTGTAGCATAGGAGGTGGAGCCCAGGCCAGGGTGAGCGGTGATGGGGTTCCCCAGTGACCCCACTTGTGGAAGTTACTCTAAGGCAGTAACAGATGTAATTGCCTCAACATGGCGCAGATGTCGTGGACAAGAAATGGTGGTGCCCAGACGCCAGCGGCAGAGCGGCAGGTGGAGGACCAAGTCACAAAAGAAAATCAACAAGGGAGGCAAGACTGGCCCTGGAGTCACATTTTTCCCCCATGGAGGTGACCTCTCCTCTGCCACCACAGGGCCACTCTTGAGTCTGCACCTGAAGCGCCCCCCCCCCCCCCGAGACTCACCCGCGCTGCAGCTTTAACCCCTCCTTGCTCTTGAACTTGGATTCCTCCACTTCCGGATACACCAGCTTGGACAAGGCCAGGGCGCAAGGCGCGGCCATCACGGAGGCCGAGATCAAGGATGGCGCATCTATCTGCAGGGCCGGATGGGGGGTGAGCGTCTCTGTAAAACCTCACCCGGGTCCCTGGGACTAACAGGAGACTGTGCCTACCCCAAAGGATATGAAGGCTCCCAGCACGGAGCCCGCGATGGTGGCAAACCCTCCGGTCATCACGGCGTGGAGCTCAGACTGGGTCATGTCTGCAAGGTAGGGGCGGATGAGCAGAGGTGCCTCAGTCTACAAACGAGGAGAAAACAGAGTCCTGGAGGGCGTGGCTCCCGTGCCAGCGCGCCCGCCCGGCCGAGGGTGTACGCCACCACAGCCGGCCTCTGTGGCCAGGTCAGCCTGTGGTACTTAGGTTCGAACCTAGGTCCCTGGGCTTGCCTGAAGCAGGTGCTTTAGTCCGCTGACCTATCTCGCCAGCCCAGCTTCTAGAGTTTGTGATTAATTCATGACCCAGTGCTGGGAATATGAGTGTCAGCGCTACACCCGCCCTGGGGTGGGTAATCTGCATACCACATAAAGGAGAGAGGCTTCCCAGATGCCACCCACTGCCGCCGCTCCTCCCTTTGCTCTTTGCTGTTTTCTGCCACCATGCACAGCTGCCCTCTGCCCTGTGCCACTCTGCCTTGGAGCCAGCCAAGTATAGACTGAAAGCTCCACTCAGAGCTCACTAAACCTTCCTGTCTTAATTTTGGGTGTCTGGTATTTTGTCCCAGCAATAAGAGAAAAGTGACTGAGACAACAGTGGAGACTCAGTGAGACCCAGAGCTGGTGTGTGGGCCCCAAGCTCTGCCCTGGGGTCTTCCCAGTATCTGCTTCACTCCCTCTGACGCCTGACCGTGTCCCGGCTACTGCCATGTGTGTTCGTCGCATGCTTTAAACCACGATGGAAGGCATGTGGCATATTTCCGTGTCACGTTCCCAATGTCTCCATCCATGCACCTGCTCAACGAGGTTACAGAACACACTGAGCGCACCCTGCACCCCGAGCGGCCGGAAGCCGGGGAATGAGCAGAGCAGACGCCAGCACGAGTCTCGGTGGCAGGGGCAGCGGCTCCAGAGGAAGAGAATGAAAAAGGAAAAGCGATCCTTTCCGCAGCTGATGGTATCATTGCCTTTGGCTGCTAATGTCCCTGGAAGAACCTCGACTGCCCGGGGACCTTCAAACCCTGCTGCTCCTAATTTTCAGTCCTCTTCTGATCACTTTAGAACTGGGATTGCTGGGGACCTGGCTGCACTGGAGCACAGGAACCCAGGAGGACATGCGTCTGTCTGATACCACTCCGGAGTAGGGCTCCAGCCTGGTCAAATGTTGACACCCTGAGGACTGACTTTCTAATTAAAACCATTGCTAATCGGGGCAAGGTAGCGGCTTTATGGTACTGCTCAGGAAAGTCAAGTTTAGGATGCACCGTGGAAGGCTCACAGCACGGCTTTATTCATGCATGTGTTCACTAAATCTCATCTGAACTTCCACAGCCATAAAATATTCCTGACTTTTCTCCCATCACTTCTGTTATTCGCTGCAACGGACTCTCTCATTGCTTGGATTGTGATGTATAATTGTAAGTTGTGGAGAAACACAAAGTGTACAGAAGGCTCCACAAGTCTCAATACTGTTTAAAATAGAAGCCTGTGAACATGGAAAATACCAAAGTGAAAGTAATACAAAAAACAAACAAACAAACAAACAAAAAAAAAATATATATATATATACACACACACAAACACACACACACTTATTGAGTACAGAGTAGATGCTTGCGAAGATGAATTGCAAAGAGCTGACATAAGCGAACTCTTTATGAAATAAACAAGGGAAACACCCTGGACCCGCTTGCTGGCCCCACCCGCTGGGCACACTGAGACAGCAATTGAGACTGGGTGTGGTGGCATGTGCCTGTAATCCAGCTCTTGGAAGGCTGTAAACAGGAGGATCACTACGTGTCCGATCTAGTAGTGAGACCCTGAACACCCTGTAGACCCTTCCCTAAAATACAAAACAAAAAAGGGAAACAATGTTGGTGGAAATGTTATGGATTTATGAAGGCCCAGCCATGTAAACTATGCCCATCTCAACCCACAATGTTATCATTTAGTGAATGCCAACTATGCCTCCAGTCTTCTACTAGATGCCAGCGATATTACTAGGAGTCAGCTAGCTCCTACTCTTACAAGCTTAGAGTCTAGCAGGGGAAACTAAGCTGATTAGGGGTTATGTCAGCCAAATGTGGGGGGCTGGACAGTAGAAGCTTCCAGTACACGCTGAGAACATAGTGGAAGCAGGTGTCACCTGCAGCCTTGGGACAGAAAGACCTCCATACTAACTGGGAGTTTGACACACCAGTGTCCCTAACTGAGCGGATCAGCTGATAGCCCACAGGAGTACATGCTCCTTACGGACCAGCCAAGTATATGCAAAATAATCTGGTCTCCATACTGAGCAAGACAAGCTATTGCAACAGACCCTGAAAACAAAGATCACAGGGAATCACGGGAAGAAAGCAAGTATGGGCCAAATACCCCACTAGATTCTGAAGGGAAGTAAGATTTGGCCCAGAAATCCCCTAAATTTCTGGGCATGCAGTTGAGTCCATGGCTAGGGTCTTCCACTCAGAGTAAGCATGCCAAAGGAAATACTATGAGGCATGAAGGTTGGGGACGGATGCCCTGGGTCCTCTTAGAGTGTTGGAGAGTCCTTTCTTCGGGGCTTTGTACCCCGTAGCCCCACAGTCCTTACTTGCTTTTCATAAAGAAGCATGTTTTTCTAAACCTGTTTACTATCATGTTCTCAGTTCCTCAGAGACAAAGAGAGCGAAGGGCCATAGGGTGCTTACCATCCCCACAAAGATGTTTCCCACCACAGCCAGGGTCTCCGTGGCAGTGGTGCCCATGGTGACTTGCAGGAACCAGGAGATCTAGAAGGACACAGACATCTGCACCATCAGCATGAGCAGGGCTCCGGGAGAACATCCAGCAAAACCTCTCCTGTTCCGTTCTACTAACAAGGAAACCGAGGCCTCGGGAGGCAGTGGGTGCAAGGCCACAGCACGAGTTACAACAGAACATGGCCCAGAGATGAGGCCTCTTGGCTGGCAGAGCAGCCCCACTGGGACTCAAAACAAAGCTGAGGCCAGCCTCACTGCCTGCTTGGGACCCAGGCCCCCCACTGGCTACAGCTTAGAGCTGCAGTGCCTCGAGATGCCGGGGTGTTGAAAGCTCAGTCACCAGCCTTGGCGCTATGAGGAAGTGGGGTCTAGAAGAAGGGGGTTAGGTCACTGGGGGAGTGGCCCTGAAGGGACACTGGGCCCTGACCTCTTCCTCTCTGTTCTTGCTCCCTGGCCACTGTGAAGGGAGCATCCTTTCGGCACCATGCTGCCTGCCTCCAGCACAGGCTCCAACACTAAAAGCAGGGGAGCCAGCCACCCAAGGACTAAACCCCCGAAGTCACAAGCAAACCCTTTCCTCTTTTCACTTGGCTTCCTCAGCTATCTTGTGACAGCGGTGAAAATCCAGCCTGCACATGTTCGATGTCAGGCATGCTGGGAAAGTTCTGCCTTTCCACAGTGGTTCTAACACTCGTGACCCACAGAGGAGCAGTTCCAAAGTGTCACCTCCAAGCCCTCACAGACCCTGGTGAAGGCCCACCTCCTGCTGGTGGAGGAAGACGACTCACCTTCTGAATGACCCACTGCACGAGCCCCAGGTAGTATAAAATGGACATCACGCTCCCAAAGAAAATGACGATTGGTAAAGACTGCAACGAGAAGGGCAGGGAGGGGCAAGGGAGATGGCTCAGTGGAATAAGTGCTTCCCTGGCAAACGCAAGGGTCTGAGTTCAATTCCCAGTTCCGCAAAAAAAAAAAAAAAAAAAAAAAAAGAGAAGTGCGGGGAGGTGGTAAGAGCACACTGTGCACGTGGTGTGTGCTGTGAGGGAACTGCGGGCCTCTACACTAAGCTCTCAGCATCCCAGAGTGTCTGATGCGACGTGCTTCAGAGTAAATTCTACAGGCATTGCAAGCCTATTGCATTGGTACTAAGCCACAAAGAGATTTCTCTTGAGACCTTCTTCCCCGTCCCTATTTTATACAGTTTCAGAATAGGATTAAAGGGCAAAAGACAAATCCCATTTCCTTTATTGACAAGTTAGACCCTCTTTCGTAAGGTCCAATTACACACACATTTTCTTTTTTTTTTTTTTTTTTTTTTTTTTTTTTTTGCGGAACCGGGGATTGAACTCAGGCCCTTGCGCTTGCCAGGGAAACACTTATTCCACCGAGCCATCTCCCCGGCCCTAAACTTTGAGAGAGAATTTTATTTATTTATTTATTTATTTATTTATTTATTTTGGCAGAAGCGGGGATTGAACTCAGGCCCTTGCACTTGCCAGGGAAGCACTTATTCCACTGAGCCATTTCCCCAGCCTACACACACATTTTCATTTGCCACTCCACTCCCCCTCTACCAACTACCATTCCTGCCCATAAAAGAGTTATAACCTGAAAAGCAAAGGCCTCTTGGACCAGGGTAGTTCCAAAGACAAAACTGGAGCCAGCCACAGTGTAGTCCAGGAAAATCTGAAAGGAGAAAACATGCAGAGAACAAGCGTGAAGCCAGGGAGGACACAGGGAAAGACAGGATCCACCTCATGTGTGGTTAGGACCTGCTGCCTCCCCTGAGCTTGGCCTCCCTTGATGGCTGTGGCCAGGACAAGACCCCAGGCATCAATGTTGAACGGTGGACTCAGCAGACCACATCTCTTTGCTCGGATTCTTACCCAATCCCATTACTCTCTATCCTTCCGCACCTGATCGCCACCACCCTCCTTAGCACAACGCAGCCTAACCTCCTCACACCTCCCTCAAATCTCCTTTCTCAAGGGTTCCAAAAGACCAAAGCCCTCACACTGAATTTCCCGTACCTGAACCTGTTCTCCCAGCCACTGAAAAGCAATGAATCCAGGGTCAGTTCTCATGACCAAGATCCCAAAGACAAACTGAAGACCCAGGCCCCAGAACACTGTCTTCCAAGACACCTAGGATCAATGAGAAAAGTATTCTAATGTGAGTTGCTGACTGTTACCTGGCTTGAGTTTTCAAATGGACTCTGGGTAGAACCAACCTAGGACATTAACAGCACATCTAGAGTAAGACGGTGTAGGAAGAAGAGTTGGAATATAGTAAGGAAAAAGAAGGCAATAATAAATAGACACATATGTCCACATGGTTTTTAAAAATGTATCTAGAAGTTAGGTGACCCAATACATACATACATATATACTCATGTAAATAAGTTTCATAAATCAATACTTTAACATTACTATGTGCAATGCAACCCAATTGTCTAATGTATTCTCTCTTCTTTCCTTCCTTCCCCCCCCCCATTCTGTATTGCTGGCCTATATCCAGAAAACCTAGAGCAAGACTCATTAATAGATTGTAACCTACAATTGGAAGATAAGTGGCCTATGATCTCCAAGAGCTTTAACACTTCACTTAGAAACAAAACTCTTTAAAAGGCAAATTCCTGCAGTTGTCAAAAATAAAAAAGTACACAAATCTTCACCGTTGGTAGAGAATGCTTGACTCATGTACAAGAAGGGATGAAAAAAAAGGTAGTACAATGAGAGACACATTGCCGTTAGCGCCCTCACAATACCTTCCCTCATTTTGAACATGATTATCCCGTCATTCTCGGCACTTTCTGAAGCAGCTCTGGAAGTCTTCTTTCCTGGGTGTCTTTACATGGTGCAATAAAAAATGAAGTGATTACTGCTACAGAGTGCCCTCTAAGGGAGGGCAGGCTCAGAAAAATACTCCTGGGTGTCCTCACTCACCGTATTCATGGATCTGGCCCCATGTGACTTCTAGCTTTTCCCCGGTGCCAAAAGGACCACTAAAGTGCCTGCTTAGGCAGACGCGAGGGTTGGAGGTTCCATCTCCGGCCTGCTGTGCCGGCCCCACCCCGGGGTTGCAATGAGATTGCAATTGAGATTGGGCATGGTGGTGCGTGCCTATAATCCCATCTCTTTGGAGGCTGGAAACAGGAGAATCACTATGAGCCCAATAGGTGTAGTGAGACTCTGTAGACGCCCCCTGCACTAAATTAAAAAAAGAAAAAAGAAAGAAGGGAAATGCTTGTAACTAATTTTGAACGCCAAGGAAGCCATGAGAGTACAAGGACAGACCCTCCTAAAAGAGCTTCCAGAATTGCTTCTGAGAATGGCAAAAGCAACGGGATAAGTGTGTCTGAAGCAAGTAAGAGTGTTTCGCGGTGGGTAATGGCAATATATCTTTTACTGTATTACTCTTTTATTTAAACTCATGCTGTATTTTGGGACCCCGTATCGCAGACCCCATGTCAAGTGTGTAATTAGCACTTGACCCTTGGTCTGCCCAACCCACACACCCACAACTCACTGCACTGTGGTGTTTGGAGCCGGCAAAGAGGATGAGGAGAAACATGCAGATTCCTGCAAAGGAGATCAGCTGCTCCGGCCTTTGGGCCGTATCCAGAGCCAGCCACAGGATGAGGCCGACCAGAGAGACACCTGCAAGCACCCTGAGGAAGGAACGCCAAGATCACGTCACGGCTCGGTGAGTGAATGAATGACAAATAATCACCTCTAAATACTGAAGCCCCCTCCAAGGACAAGTGACAGAACTCAATCATCTGCTGCCGATCAGACAGAGGACTCTGTCTCAACCATTTGTTTAGAGGTTCCTTTCCTCCCTTCCTTTTCCTCCCTCCCTCCAATTCTTCCACTCAACTCACAGAATGAAGTTAAAGGTTCTAATCTGAGGCCACAAATCATGTGACTTTCTTTCCTTAAGTTTTTCTATCAATAAAATAGAAAGGCTCGTCCTGAAAGCTTGCTCCCACAAGTATTCAAAATCCTAGAAACCATAGGAGGAAAAGTGTGGTTGGTTCTGTGAATCTCCTCCCAATCTCTCGCCATTCCAAGGGCGCTTAGCTGAAGAAAAGGCTTAGCAACAGAACAATTACTGATGCCCTTATAGTCTTTTCGGGTACCTAACACATTTGAGTAATAGACAGACTGGTTTCTTCATCTGAGAGCTTCAGTCCTTCAAGTCCAAGGGAAAAAAATTATGAGGGAGACCAAGGATGAAAGCAAAACAAAAGCGCGCCCTGTTCGATCAGGATACCTCTGGACCAAAGCAACGAAGGACACTCACAGGTCGCGACTGCAAAAGCAGAGCTCTTCTCGCTGTAACCTATTTTCCTTAAAGTGAAGAAAATCTGGCTAGGAGAAACTCTCTTATTAACGAGTAAAGGCAGCGTAGCTCTCCCTCCCCAGCATCTCATAAATCAATGACCCAAAATGCAGGTGGTGCCATTTCTCCAGCTTAACCTGCTGTAAATGACCTAACACCTATTATCTGTGTGTTCCCTGGACAGTGGGCTGCAAGAGGAATGAGAAGAAAATCTGAGAGCTGCTCTCTCGCCCCAGCCCGTGCTAAAGCGCATGCGCATGACATAGTAAGGTGAGCTGCTAGACGTCCAGTTTTAGTGAGTATTGAGCGGAAAGCTTCTTAAACCTCAAGTCATCCGTGGGCGAAGGAACTCTGGAGGACTAGCAACAGGGAAAGGCATCAAAGTACCAGGGTTCTAAGGCAGACGCAGATGGCCACCGAATTAACGTGATAACGATGCGGCTGCAAGACTTTGGGCTCCGATTACTTCCCTGGAGAGCAGCCTGGTTTTTCTCATTTCTGACACGGACTTGATGATAAACAGGCTGAAGCTCTTCTCCAAAGCCACGCCTGTCTTGCGCCCTAGCAAGGCTGAGACCCAGGGCCATAGGCTGGGCTCGGGCCGGTGCGCAGAGCGAGGCGCTGCTATTTGCCTTCTGCCCTTCGGTTTTCACAGCCTAGGTGAGGATCTGAGACCCTTACGGAACTGGAAGGGGAGAAAAAGTACAAGCTGCCTGGGCTTTGGAATGGATGAGTCGTGGGGCCAGGGATGCTGAGGCTCTTCTCTTACCATGTCATCCAAACACGCAGGCGAGAGTTTTTCCAGGGCTCCAGACATCTGGTAACTTTTTTACCGAAGAACTTTTTCAGGAAGTGGTAAGCCAGGACAAAGATCACAAAGCAGGTGATGACGAACAAGGCCAGCGCCCGCTGGAAATCCAGGATGCAGGCTGCCAGGAAGTAGGCAGCGTACGCTAAAGAGACGAGGTGCAGAGGGTAAGCGAGGCAGGGCCTTGGGGGCCAGCACAGAGCCAGCCTGCCCAGGTCTGGCCTGGAGCATCTGTGGCTTTGAGCAAGAAACCCCTGAGACCCCAAGGAGAGGTCTAACTGCTCTCTTCTTGGGCTCCAGGCCACTACAATTTATTCTGAAGATCGCCTCTGGTCTCCAGTCCCTGGTGTCACCTCACTGTTATCTGACATCCTCTCGCCATCCCTTGGAGTAGATTCCACGAGCAGCCACCATGAGACTCTTCAAAAATAAGGCAGGCGTGGTGGCACACACCTGTAATCCCAACACTCAGGAGGCTGAGGCAGGAGGATTGCTGGGAGTTTGAGACCAGCCTGGGCTACAAAGTGAGATCAAGGCCAGCCTGAGCTGCATAGTGAGACCCTGTCTCAAAAACAAACAAAAAGCCATTCATTTCTTCTTGAAACTTTATCACCCTGGTCTTGTTAAAATGCTAAAAGGCCAAACTTTCCAGTTGGACAAAGCCACGCAAGCACGGGGCTGGAGTACAACTCCTGCTATACATGAGGCCCTGGGTGGGGAGCTCCCCACCAGCACAGGAGCAAAAATCCTGCAAACAAAGCTACCATGAGGACGTACAGCCCTGTGGCCCTCACCCTCCCTGAGCCACCCCAAACATTTCTGTTGTCACCATCCCAGCTGCTTCTAATGTTGACATCAAAATTCCATATAAAGATACATCACTGACAGTTTATCTTAAGCAGAGATTTGCTGTCTTTTAAAAATATTTTATAACAGCGACTATACTTGTAAAGCAGCAAATACATAATGTATACTGCAGGCTTCTCTCATAAAGACTAGGGGATATTGCGCTCTGCATGAAATCAAGACACTAAAAAAAGAGACAAGCCCGTCTCCTCTGAAGTAGTTTAAGTCTGTCAAATAATGCAGTTTTGGAAACTATTTTATTGTCAAATCTTACTTGTTCCTGCAGGTGCAATTCAATAAATTACGGCTTGCCTGCAAGGAGTTAGGATCTGTCCATCAAACAGCCTCTGGGTCGCTTTGTGAGTAAGATTGCTTTCCACCTACTAATCATTGTGACACAGGTGACATTCCTGAGGTGACTGTGTCTCTCACTTCAACAGAGCCTCATTATCTCACCCAAACACAAGAGGCCCAACAGGATCTTCTGGAACAGTCTGGCATGCCTTGCACAGAAACTTCTTATCTTGATGAAAGGCTGTAGACTCCTCCTGATGAGAACCCAAAATTAAAACACAAGTGTCACCGCATCCCATTTGTACCAAATCACAGAAGCTGGATTACCTGGTGAAGGTACAACTCGGACCTAGTCAGTGAAGAAAATTCTTCATCTGGGGGAAGCTTAGTGGTTTCCCAGAGCTGCCTGAGAGGGCAGATCAAAACCTGCCAAGGTGCTGCAAGTAACAGTGGCCTTACTTCACCTGGGCCAGCAGCCACCTACCCTTGACAGTGTCCTACCCAGGACGGGACTGGTGGGTGGGCGGATCAGGGATGATGTCTTTCCTGTCAGATACTGCTCAGTGGCTATATTCAGAAAGGCCTGGGCTCCTGAGAGGAGAGTTGGTCATCCCTCCCTAAAAACCACACAAGCCCATAGCCTTGAGCAGTCCAGTGGGCACTGAGAGGAAGGAGAACACCACCAACCTCAAGAGTCCCTTGGGGCAGGCCCGGGGGCTACCCAGCAAGTACCACAATTCAAGTTTGACTTAACCAACATTTATATAGTTCTTTTATGTGCCGGGCTCTTTCTAAGAACTTGGCAAATACTGACTCACTGACTCCTCTAAGAAAGATAGATGCTATGTGAGTCTCACAGAGGCTGAAAGGAGCCGGATTGGATACAATCTCCAGCAGCCTGGCTTCTGACCCTCGCTCTAGATTGTCACCACATGCTGCCTCTTACCTGGACCCCCGGCTCACTGTCTTTGACACTTCCAAGTACCCACAGGATCCTGCAGCCACGTGAGCAGCAAGCTCTAATCTCTAAGCCCTCAGAAGCTCCACAGAAGGTGAGCCCAACAAGAAGGTCATAGTCGGGCATCATGCTGAGGCAGGAAATAAGCCAGAGCTGGGACCAGCCAGCCACTAACCCCAAGTGTCCTGGGGCCTCGGGGTCTCGGTCCACGGAGTTTCGTGGTCCTTCCTCTATTGCCGCTTCTCCCATCTAAGAGGCTGCCTGCTCCTCCTTTCCAACCCAGCCCCCACCCAGGTTGCTTATTCTCCTTTAGACAAGACGCCTGTCCCATGATAACTGAGCAGAGCGCAGTATCAGATGCAGGTGAGCGGAGGAAGGAGAACACGACGAGCATGCACATGCGTGTGTGGGTGCACAAGGGTGTGCGCACGCCCCAGGGACTGAACTATGGACCACGTGTACACGGAACAGACTCTACCATTGATCTTACCACCAGCCCCAAGGAAGCTTTCTTGGTCACTGCCTCACCAAGTCAGTTCAGGAGGGCACTGCCTAAAGCCTTGCTCAGAGGTGTCACTGTATCTGAGTGCAGTATTGTCGTTGGAACAGCATCTAAAACCACATCCAAGAATGGGCTTGGCTTCAGCCCTTGGCTCTGTACGTGCCGGACCTTTGGTTTCCTGTTTCACCTTCCTCCATGCCCTGGAACCCCAACCCACTCAGAGAGCACCAGCGGACTCCATGACACCTGGGTTATCAAGTTGGGCTCTTCCAGGGGTACCCAGCAGGACACCAGTGTGCACAAAAACATGCAAAGCATGGAGGGCTTGTCTGGCTCTTGCTGGGCTCTTTGGCATCTCATCCCTTCAGCCTAGGAATTGTGACTGTTCTCTGCTTACAGCCTTGGCGTCTTTCTGTATCCTTTTTCCTGGGATCTATTATACCTTACACATATGTTTGTAAGCAAAGCCCCCTCCTGTTATCCTAACTTAAATATGCTGCCTCTGTCCTGCTGGGGCTGAAACTGATACATTAGGTGAATCTGGTTACACCCAATCAAATGCCAGCTGAACAAGACCACTGCAAAACGAGGAGGCATGCACGGGTCCACATGTGGATGGAAATTCCAGGCCTGGACAGAGTCCTGCTGTCACCCTCTGACATGGACCCACCATCTCCTGGGAACTATTGAAAGGAACAGTTAATGCTTAAATTGTTTTTCTTCTTTTTAATTTTTTCAGATGAATTTTGCATGCTCATACCTGATAATATGAACAACTAATTTGAAGTCAGCAATATGCAACATGACAGCCATTGTTGAATTCCTTTCTTGTTTAGTGAAATTCTGTATCATTTCTGTTTTTTTAATTCTCTTTTAAAAAGGGCCTGGGGAGATAACTCAGCAGAATAAGCGCTTTCCTGGCAAGCGCAGGGTTCTGAGTGCAATCCCTAGTACTGAAAAAAATAAATAAATAAAAATAAAAATAAGCACTTACCAATGCTAAGCACCCTTAATCATTATCTTAATTGTGTCTTAAAAACAATCCCATGGGGTAGGTTGTGTGTTGTTAGTTTTTAATTAATTGTTGTTGATTGATTTGCATAAGCCTATGGTGTTGGTTTGTTAAAAGACTTAATGATGAGGGGCTGGGGAGATAGCTCAGAGGCGCAAGCGGGCCCAAGGTCCCGAGTTCGATCCCTAGTACCAGACAAACAAACAAGATTTAATGATGAAAAGAAAAAGAAACCAATAAAGTCTGTTATGGATTATGTCTAGTTGTCCCCCCAAAGCCTCATGCAGTCATGGGACTTCCAGAGTTTGAGATTAACTCCTGATCTACTGGGATTATGGGTCTTAGTACTGCTGGGATTATGAGTGTGGGTACTTCCAACAGCCTGGGGTAAAGAGCCTGAATGTAAAATAAGAGAGACAGACAGACAGACTTCCTCTCTGTTGCCGCTGTTGCTGCTACTCCTCCCTTGGCTACTCTTGCTCTTTGCCGCCACCATGAACTGCTGCCCTCTACCCTGTGCCACTCTGCCTTAGAGCCAGCCGGAGTATGAACTGAAACCTCCAGTAACCGTGAGCTAAATAAACCTTTCTTTCCTTCATTTTGGGTGTCAGGTACTTGTCCCAGCAACAAGAGAAGAGAAACTGAGACAAAGTCTATTCATTTTTCAAAACCTATCAACAACATGATTCTGCAAAATCAGCATGGAACTGAGTCTTTGGTTGAAAAATGAAATTCACAAATAAGAGATGTTCCAAGAGAGGAAGAGAAAGCAGGTTTTCTCACCCTTTGGGAGCAATTGAGAAATAGTACACTGAAGCACAGTCCTGGTACCCGGCATGGGACAGGGTCTTGCTAATACCTCCAAGCTCTTCACCTCTGGTCATGGTGCAGTTTGAGCACTAGTGTCTATGCAATGTTAGGAAGCTGAGCTGAAAAGAAATCTAACTGACAGGTGCTGAGTTCTGGGACCTCACCACAACCTGCTGGGGAGTATGTACCCCCAAGAAGAGCATGTGTGGGAGGCTGTCCGGGTGCAGACTACTGACACCCGTCATGACATGCTTACTGCCTGTACCCCAAGACTAGCTGAATGTGACTTTAGTCAGGCCTAGCAGCAAGGTGTGTGTCTTCATCACGTCTCTTGCTGCTGAGGCAAAATACCCAATATCTGAACTTAAAGGAGAAGGTCGGGGAAATAGTTCAAGTGGCACAGCACCTGCCTGGCAAGCTCAAGGTCCTGAGTTCGATTCCCTGTACCCCCCCAAAAAAAAAAGTCAAAGGAGGAAAAGTTTATTTGGCTTATAATTCACAGAGGTTTCACACCATAATTGGCTGGCTCCAAGGCAGGGTGGCACATGGCAGAGGGCAGCTGTTCATGGCAGGCGGAAGGTAACAGAAGCAACAAGGGACCTCAACAGCGTCTTTCTGCTCCTTACATCTTCTCCAGGCTTCTTAGGGTAGGTGGCCCTCACACCCTTAATCCTGATGCCCCTGAACTTAGTACTGCACCACGAATCAATCCCAGCATCACGCATGAGATCCAGCCACCTCTGCCTGCATGAGATTTTTGGGAGACATCTAGGTATAAGCCGCAACAGTGTGCATGCGTTTTCTCAGTGGCCCTAACTACAGGATGTGGAAACTCTCCCAACCAAGGCCCAAGGACCTCTTGGGACTGAAAGGCCCTGGGCAGTGAAAATGGAAAACTTGGGGCAGACTCCAAAGGGTCCAGCTCTCGTGACCATGGGCAGCATGGTCTTGGGTAGCTTAGAGGAAAAACTAAAAGAAAAAACTGAGTCAAGCCAAGACCAGACAGTGGCGTGCATAAGGCCAAAGAGACATTTGAAAGGAATGAAAGGGTTTCTTTTGACGATGGCATAGAAAGAGTTTGTCAGCAGGAACCGCGTCAGGTATCTCAGTGCTACGTACGTAGCAGAGCTGAAGGAGCGGGGTGGTGGTGTGCGTGGGCAGGAGAGTGGTTAAAAGCATCCAACGGACAGTGGAAACACTTTAGAAGCAAAAGGATGTTCGGAAGCAAGGTAGAACGCCAAATGGGACTGTGGTGCCAGAGAACGCAGGGGAAAGGCCTACCAGGCAGCAGCCAGCTGACTGAAATTGGGCCGGGGCTCTGTGCTGGGAGCGGCCTATTCTGAGAGCCCAGGCCCAGGCAGGGGACCCGGAGACAGAGCACAGCCAGCACCTTCGCTGCTGAGTGTGGTGGCTGCTGCCTCGGAGGGAGCTCTCCCCCTGGGCAGCATGCACAGTTCTGCTTGAAGCGCCCATTCCAAGAGACAGCAGACACCAGATCCTCCGCACACCCACCCGGAGCCCCAAGCCAGAGGCCCACCCACGCAGACAGGTGGCCCTGTGATGGCGTGTCCAGCAGGCCTTTCAACCCACCCTCCACTTCCTCCTTCAAGAGTCCTTATGTCTCTGAGTTCAAGGCAGCAGTGGCTCTGACAGGCAGGGAGGCTTCTCCTGACTCTACCTCCCGTGGGCTTTTTAGGTCAAGCAAACTTTCTCTAGGTTTTCAGGATATGACTTACACCCACTGTGGACTTCCTGTAATGATACGGTTTGCCCTATTTACACATCGTGTGATGACAGCTCAATAGCAAGCTGGGGGCTACGAGTTCTTGCTGCTTCAGCTGCTCAGGGTAGGCTTAGGCACAAAAGCAAAAGAATGGAGCCCAGGAAGGGTGCGCCGGCCAGAACTCTTCACTTGGGACTCCCACCGACGCATAGCAGGGGCCCTGAACAGCTCTCCAGAGCTCCGGCCCAGGAATTGAAGTCACTTGTCCCCACCAATCAGGAAGTCAGAAGAGCCACTGAACAGCACAAGCAGGAGAGGCAGGCCACTTAGCAGCAGCTGGGAAGCCGGAGGAAGCCAGAAACAGAGGAGGGAGGGGAGGTAGCTGATGCTTCACAGCACACACAAAAATTTGACAGTGAAGAGGTGACTTTTGTGTTTTCAGAAGAATGACCCATTGCAAAGGAACTTAGAAGATCGAGTCTGAGCTCACATGAGCTTATTAAAAAAGTCTGCCCATGAAGACAAGCACAAGATAATGTTACCAGGGACCTCAATGTCTCCTCTGCCATTTTAGAAGCAAGGAAGCCAGCCTACCAGCAGGTGGCAGAGTTGGGATTTAAAACCCAGCTGCACCCACTCCTCCAAGCTGCCTCTAGCAACCAACAAAAGGCTGAGTTCCAGAGGGACCATGCCAGAGAATGGGAGTTAGTGGAGAAGAGGAGCTAGAGAACCATGCTTGTGAGATCCAAAGACATTTCCACAATGGAGAAGACCACTTCTCTGTAGCAATGGATATAATATCATTCAAAAATAAAAATAAATCATTTAAGAAGTAGACTTTGTAAATTAAATAGGTAACTAAAACCCTAAAGCAACCACTAATAAAACAAAGATTATGGCTGATAGAAAACAAAAAAGATATGATGGAGTTGTTTAAAAAAAATTAGTTAAAGAAAAAAAAATTAGTTAATGTGAAAGAAGGCATAAAAAGAAAAGGGGAACAAAGGGCAGGTGAAACAACACATAAACAGCTGGCCAGGCAGATCGCTCAGTGGCACAAGTGCCTGCCTGGCAAGTACAAAGGCCTGTGTTCAATCCCTGGTACCAAAAAAGGAAAGAAAGGAAAAGAAAAACAAACATCAATAGGGTGGAACTATCTATTAAATATAAATGGCCTAAACAGTCCAACCAGAAACTAGGGCTGGTGAGATAGCTCAGCGGACTAAACACCTGCTTAGGCAAGCACAGGGACCAGGGTTTAATCCCCGGCCCCACATGTAGTGCCAACCCCACCCCTGGGCACACTACCTAGAAACTATGCAGGTGATCCCAGCAGTTGGGAGGAGAGACAGGAGGATTATTACAAGTTTGAAGCCAGCTTAGGCTACACAGTGAGTTCAACAGTAGTCTG
>NW_004524681.1:9254442-9256605 GCF_000260255.1 Octodon degus
TTTATTTATTTTATTTATTTTTTGCAGAACCAGGGATTGAACTCAGGCCCTTGAGCTTGCCAGGGAAACACTTATTCTACTGAGCCATCTCCCCAGCCACATATTTATTTATTTTTATTTTGCAATACTGAGGATTGAGCAAGAGTAGTGGTTTTTAAATAACTGCTGAAAGAAGCCAGCAGATGCAGCCTCGTGGCGAAGACAAGCGTCACCAGGCAAAAGGGCCGGGGCTCCAGTTTGGGGCAGTGGTTTCACGTTAATGTTGTGAGTTGCCATTGCTTAACTGGGCTCTATGTGAATTCAAGGCTCACCTGGAAAAAAAAAAAAAAAACTTGGAGCTGAAATTCAACAAAGTTTATAACAAAATGAATCCAGCACTCGGTCCATATTCTTTCCTGGTAACTAACTTGAATGATGGCAAAACCATTCATGGAAACAAATATTTTCATATGATTTCTCCACATTTTTGGAGTCAAAAATGTGAAGAAGCAGCATTTTAGAAGACAAACCAGGGGAGGCCCGGGGGAGATGGCTCAGTGGAATAAGTGCCTGCCTGGCAAGTGCAGGGTCCTGAGTTCAATCCCTGGTACCGCAAAAAAAAAAAAAAAAAAAAAAAGAAGGAAGAAGAAGAAGAAGAAGAAGAAGAAGAAGAAGAAGAAGAAGAAGAAGAAGAAGAAGAAGAAGCTGTGTCCATCACCTTTTTATAAATAAAGCTTTATTTGAACACAGCTATGATGCTTTGTTTAGTGTTACCTGCAGGTTTTTCCCACTAAAATGCTGGAGTGGAATAAGTGTAGCAGAAATAATCTAAAGTATTTAATTAAAGTTTTGTCCTTTGCAGAAATATGTCTCCATAGCCTGTTCTTATTCAATTAAGAAGAACCACAAATACCAAACATCATTCCTGGCAAAACTGGCCTTGGAGAGCCAATTCTGAGATATTTCCCAGCATGCCAGGAGGTAGAGCTCAGGTAGGATTCCCAGCAGTCTGGCCCTAGAATCCACACTGTCAGCCACTGTCCTGCTAGGCAAACCACGGAGACGTTTCCCTCTTCTGTTCTTTATATTTATTTATTATAGTGCTGAGAATAGAGCCTTCACAGGAGCTAAATCCCCCTGCCTACCTTATTTGATCTTATTTTGTGATGGAGTCTCACTATGTTGCCAAGTTGCCCCGCTGGGCTTAAATGTGCAGTCCTCTCACCTCAGCCTCCCAAAGTCCTGGGATTACAGGCACGTCCCACTACACCCAGTCAAAGTACGAAATATTATGTAGTCATGACAAATTGAAGCAGTACTTACTGTCAATTCATAGATACATTCAATATAAAAGAAGCAGAAAGCAAAAATACAGTGGTCATATCCACATTGAAATATATCAATTGATTTTTTTAAGCAAAAATTGTTCATAGCAGACCCAGTCCTAGCCCAGGTCCGGTAAGTGTGTGGAGAGCTTCCTGCTACCCTGTGCCGGCCAGCCCAGCCCAGGCGCAGCGTGGGCCAGACCCTCTCCCACCCCCTTGGGCCGCCCCCCATCACTCTGCAGTACGTCCCCCACCCTGCCCACTGAGTAGGAATTTCTGCCGTAGGAATTTCTGCCGCGTTCCGGGAACCCCCAGACCCAGTCCTAGCCCAGGTCCGGTGAGTATGTGGAGAGCTTCCTGCTACCCTGCACTGGCAGGACCAGTTCCCAGCCCAGGCGCAGAGTGGGCCAGACCCTCTCCCACCCCCTTGGGCCACCCCCCACCACCCCGAAGCACCTCCCCCACCCCGCCCACTGAGTAGGAATTTTGCCACGTTCCGGGAACCCCCAGACCCAGTCCTAGCCCAGGTCCGGTGAGTGTGAGGGAGAGCTTCTCTTCCCCCCTACTTCACCTTGATGGAGCGCTTCTCTTCCCCCTACTTCACCTTGCCCCCTCCAGGCACAGCTCAGGCCTGGCATATACGCCTGGGGTGTAACCCTGAAGCTGCAATCCATGCAGAGAGTATAGAGGATAGATCCACACAGCTAGTCCAGGAGCAGAACATCTCGCCACAGGGGCACAACAGGTTCACCCTCAAGGGCAGCAGTGGGAAGGAGCTGAGCACAGCAACCAGACCCAAGTCAGACGCAGCTGGATAAGTCCAAACTTTGTAGAGCTGCACCTGAACTTCAGTACGTGC
>NW_004524681.1:9257657-9258609 GCF_000260255.1 Octodon degus
AATTTGAAAGCTTAAGCAATCCCTTAGATAATTCTTTAAAAAAATAGAGAGAAAAAACAAGCAAACAAAAAAATCAAGTGCTTGGGAGCAGCTCTGTGTTATACACACATCCTCTTTACAAACTTTCCAATATTCTCGGCCCTTCCATGTGTGAGGTCTATATCCTTTTATAAAATTTCCAGGCCCTTTCCACACACAGAACATGGCTTCTGGCTGGCCTGTTTACCAAAAAAGTTGTTCACATTATGTCTGAGACTGGATCCATGATCAAATTCAAAGATTTCTCTCACACCTTCCTTGAGCACAGCTTTCTTAACACTACAGGTTCTTTCTTTCTTTCTTTCTTTCTTTCTTTCTTTCTTTCTTTCTTTCTTTCTTTCCCTCTTTCCTTCCATCCTTCCTTCCTCCTCTCTCCCTCTCTTTTTTTTCCTTTTCCTTTCTTTTTTGTTCAGGACTGAGCTTGAGCCCAGGAACTGCACACACTAGGAAGCCCTCTCTCACTGACCTGCACCCCAGCCCCACCTCTACTCCTGAGACCTTCTGTTGATTCCCAAGAGAGATCTCTCCCTCTGCCTCCCAACTCTTTATCATCCTTCATAGACAGTCCTCCTGTCTTTTCTCCCTTGGTTGTCTTTTTCCCCCATTTCTAAATAAAAATATTTAAGAAAGTCTTTTCTAAAAATTGAAATGGGAAAGTTAATTTCCAAGCTTCTGTTTTCTAATTTAAAGAATCATATTAAGCTTGGAAACACACCTGTTGTGAAAAATTAAATTACACTGCTCAATAGCGAGCACTCAAAAAATGTCAGTCGGGGCTGGTGAGATGGCTTAGTGGTCTAAAGCACCTACTTGTTCAATCCCCAGCACCACATGCCAGCCAGACCCGCCCCCTGGTGGGCTGAGCTGGCCACACACACACACAATAAATAAATGTAATAAATAAAAATAAATA
>NW_004524681.1:9258709-9266456 GCF_000260255.1 Octodon degus
AATAAATAAAAATAAATATTAAAAAAAAAATGTCAGTTGCACTGTTTTTCTCTTTGCTGCTCTCTGTCCATCCAACTCTAGCGAACTTGCTCATGCTGCAGGGTTTTGCTTGTGTGGGGGAAGTTGTTTATAGTTAGTTTTGTTTTTCTTTGGTACCAGAACTCGAACTCCGAACCTTCCGCTTTCAGGGCAGGCACTGTGCCTGCAGAGCTATACCCCTGGCCCTGTCTTGGTATTTTGAGACAGCATCTTTCTATGTACTCTGGGCTGATCGTGAAGCCACTGTAGACTTCAGGCTGTCTTCAAACTCATGTTCCTTCTGCCTCCGCCTCCTGAGTGCTGGATCACTGGCTCACCCACTGGCACACATAACACATCCAAACGGGGGTGCTGTGGTCTTATCTCCAAACAAGGCATGGGGTAGGTGTGAGCTCTTGCCCCGCCACCCCAGGCCCCAGCCTCGCTGGGCCTGGACTCAGGACATCTGTACCTCTGCGGAAGTCCTCGCGCTGTGACGTTCTTGGCTTCCTCAGAGTTTTCTCCTTCTTCCTATGAGCACAGGTAGAATGGGCTCAGTCGCACAGCCCTGCCACAGGCAGCAGGGGACAAAAGCAGCCAGAGACCTGCGGCAGGTCCGGGGGCAGCCACACCGGTGGGTGGAGCCCTGCTGAGTTACCGAGAGCTCCAGGCCCAGGTTCTGGATGCCGTGCTCCATCCCGGACAGAACAACCTCTCTTCCACTGGCTTTGTCCATCTTCTGTTCTCATCTGGAAAACAATCAGAGCCAAGGCTGAAAGATGGATCATCCCGTCCTGTGGGGGTCACAAGACATTTTAGGGCCATTCACTGGCTGGGAATGCAAAACTAAAAGCTTTAAAGTGGGGCATGCCTGTAATCTCAGCACTCAGGAGACGGAGGCAGGAAGATCTGCAAGTTTGAAGCCAGCCTAGGCTACAGAGTGAATTCAATGCCAGCCTGAACTACACAGTGAGACCCAGTCTCACAAAACCAAAAATAAATTAATTTAAAAATAAAGGGCCAGAAAAAATAAAATAAAATAATAAAAGGACTGGGGAGATGGCTCAGTGGAATAAGTGTTTCCCTGGCAAGTGCAAGGGCCTGAGTTCTAATCCCCAGTTCCACCAAAAAAATAAAAATAAAAATAAAGGGCCAGGCGTGGTAGCACACACCAGTAATCCCAGCACTTGGGAGGCTGAGGCAGGAAGATCTTTGCAAGTTCAAGACAAGCCTGGTCTGCAAAGTGAGCTCAAGGCCAGCCTGAACTGCACAGCAATTCTTTCAAAGAGTTGATTTCGGGGCCAGGGAGATGGCTCAGTAGAGTAAGTGCTTCCCTGGCAAGCACATGGGCCTGAGTTCAATCCCCGGTTGGGGGGGGGGATTAAAGGAGCACATTAAAAAAAAAAAGAATGGCGCTGGGTGTGGTGGTGCCTACCTGTAATTCCAGCACTTTGGGAGGATGAGGCAGGAGGATCACTACAAGTTCAAGGCCAGCCTGACCTACACAGTGAGTTCAAGACCATCCTGAGCTGCATATCAAGACCCTGCTCAAAACAAAGAAAGAAACAAAAAAAAAAGTGGCCTTGTTTACATCCTCAAAAGAACACTGCTAAAAAAAAAAAAAAAAAAAAAAAACCACTGCTACTGGGTATAAAGTCTCAGCCTCCAAACACTTGGGAGGCTGAGGCAAGAGGTTCACCATGAGTTCCAAAACAACCCAAACTACATGTGAGACCCTCTTTCAAAAATTTTTTTAAAGGGGCCGGGGAGATGGCTCAGTAGAACAAGTGCTTGCCTGGGTTCAATCCCGGTTCTGCCAAAAAAAAAAGAGGAAGGGTTGAGCTGTCATTACTCCCTTTCCCCAGGGGAGGCCCCAAAGCGCCAGGCTGCACATAGAGACAGAGAAGAGAGCTGAGAAAAGCCCAGAAACCAAATCACTGTGGACAAAACAGCCAGGCCATCAGCTCCCTGACAAGAGCGTGCACAGCGGCACAGAGAGAGGGCCTGCGCCTAGGCTGATGGGTACAAACACCGGTGTCCGAGGCGAGCAAAGTGAAATGTAAAAAACTTAAGCCTCGAGGGGCTGGAGAGATGGCTCAGTGGTCTAAAGCACCTACTTGGAACAAGCTTGGCAAAGCACAGGGACCGCGGTTCGATCCCCCAGCACCACATGCCAGCCAGCCGCGCCCCCTGGTGGGCTGAGCTGGCCACACACACACACACACACACACACACACACACACACACACAATAAATAAATGTTAAAAAAAAAAATTAAAAAAAAAATAAAAAAAAAAAGAAACTTAAGCCTCGGGACAGGCAACCCTAACACAGGAGCGCTCGCAGGCAGGAGACAGGTTCATTTGGCAAAAACTTCCTTCCTCTGGAAATAGCTTTTTAAAACTGTGATCTCTTCCAGCATTCCGAGTGTAACTTCACTAAGCATCGACAGCCGGCTTTTAGGGCGCAAAGGAGGGAACAGAGCTACCTGAATCTTGTCCCTCTCTGACACCTAAGGAAAACGGCAAATCGGGGTCCCATCCGTCCCCACCCTGGCTTACCCCAGCCTGTGGGATCCCTTAGGCTCCTCCGGGCGACACTAAGGACACGCTCAGCTGTGTGGGATGGGCTGCAGAGCCATGGCCAGCTGGGCTCCCGGCCGTCCCCGCCTCCTTTACGTGTCCTTGCTCCTGCAGAAGCAGGGGCCTCCCTGGTTAATGATTGATAGGCTTATAGGGGCTCTCCAGCCGGTCGGAGGATCTCCAAGAACCTCTGACCACCGCCCTCTGCTGCTCTAGGGACTGGGTGGTACAGCAAAGTCTCTCGGTTCCCAAACGCACCCGGCTTGCCCGGAAAGACACTTCCTGGAAAATAACAGAGCGCACAGCTGTTCGAGATTCAGTGCCCCAAGACTCTGGGAGTTCCTTTATCGATCCGTTCAACCAGTATTGAGAATATCTGCCAAGCACCCGGACAGAGCTCTTGAGTGCTAGGGATGCAGGTGACAGACAGAGCGACGGTCCTGCGAGAGCCGGTGAAGCTCCAAAGGAAACAGGAGAAGAGTGATAAAAAGACAAATGCAAGGGGCTGGGGAGATGGCTCAGTGGAATAAGTGCTTCCCTGGCAAGCACAAGGGTCTGAGTTCAATCCCCAGTTCCAAAAAAAAAAAAAAAAGACAAATGCACAGGACTGGGTAAGAGGCAGGCAAGGAGATGGTGAATGAAAGGAGGGAAGACACGTTTTCAAGATTGTCGGGAGCTGAGGGGGTATAGCTCTGTGTAGAGCCTGTGTTTAGCACTTGTGAGATCCCGGATCCAGTCCTCAGCACCCGCGTCCCTACGTGCTGTGCCCCAAACACCTCCGTGCCTTTAGGACTTTGGTACGGGACAAAGCTCTGGGACTGTACGCCGGCCCTTCCGCCACGGGTACTCCGCTCTGATTCACTTACCTAACGGCCCCCGCCTCTGCCATGAGATGCTCCGGGACTCACCGGATGAGATCCCGAGGCCAGTTGCCTGCCTTCCCGCCTTGCCATGTCCTGTGAGACTCGCCCGCTAGACAGTGGTGTCCTGCAGCTCTGGCTCTCCAGCTGTCCCCCACAGATACCCCAGCTCAGGGACTACCTCATTATTAGGAAATCAGCAAATATTTGCAAAGAAGTGCAAACAGCACCAACGCTGCAATGCTCTGGCTTAGATTACTTGCTATTAGAGATGAGTCCTACCCTAAAATAGGGACGTCTGTTTCTAGTTCCTCCCAGAGAAAGTGAACAGTGGATCAGGGGCTAGGTCGTCTCCTTGGACCCTGTGTCTTTCCTGTCCTGTCTACTGCTATCTCACAGGATTATAGTGAAAAGTAAGTAATTTACTTACTTTTAATCTTTTATTTACTTATTTATTTGGTACAGGGTCTCTCTCTGCCCAGTTTAGACTCAGTGATCCTCCTGTCTCAGCCTCCCCAGCACTGGGGAGGTATGACAGTGGTGATATAGAAAAGACTCTGCAGGGAGCTGGGGATATAGCTCAGTGGCATAAGCACCTGCCTGGAAAGCACAAGGTCCCGAGTTCAATCCCCAGTACAAAAAAAAAAAAAAAAAATTAAATGAAGTTGAAAAGTCTCTGCTTTCAGAGACTCAACCAGCTTACACAGAAAGACATTTCCTGGAAAATAACAGCATAAAACCATTCGAGATTCAGTGCCCAAAGAGCCCTGGGAGTTCCTTTACCGATCTGTTTGACCAGCACTGGGATTACAGGCATGTACCACCACTCCCACCACCACTTCCAGTTTCAGTGGCTGGCACAGCAGACCTGGGGTTCCCAGGGCTGGCGTGGCATGTGGTAGCCAGGACTGCACTTGCCAGACAGGTAGTCAGATCGTTGAGCTATTGCCCCAGCCCAAAAACTTAAGAAATTTTATTTTTTAAATTTATTTTTATTTATTTATTTATTTATTTTTGGTGGCACCAGGAATCAAACTCAGGACCTTGTGCTTGCCAGTAAGGCACTTAAGCCACTGAGCTATAGCCTAGGCCCAAGTAATTTAATAGAAAAAATAATCTGGAAAATTGTAGATAATCTTGTAATTGTGGGATGGCAGAAGATCCTGCTGCTAGATCTTCAGGAAAGACGCCTATGTGAGGGCTGGCTGCTTCCAGGTGCTCACGGCTGCCATCGGACTGCATCTCAGGGCAGCTGTTGCTCCTTCTCTGTGTGTGTTTGTCTCTCTTTCACTTTTGCCTTAAATAGCTGTCAGTTCTGGAGCTAGGTCCAGGCATAATGACAACCACCCTCCTCCTTTTGCTGCAGAAGGTATAAAATCCACACCTTCACTGTCCAGTTGCCACCGCAGAGTTCATTTCACTCTCTGCAGAGATCCAGATGGGCAGCCACCACCAGGAGCAGGACATTTGCCCGGCAGAACTCTCCCTGGGTGCACCGTTCAGACTCCCCTGTATGTGCTTTGTCTTATCAAATACAGTTTTATTGATAAATGCTCTCAAATGACAGATCATGAAGAACAAGGTGATGTACTACTTCAGGTCTCCCAGCTCTGGGTACCCCCGCCCTTCCCCCAGCTCAGACCTCTGTCTGGGCAGCGAGGTGAAAGGTTAGTAAGAGACGCTAGGCCGCAGCAGCTTCCCAAAAGGTTTTCCTGTACCTGCGTTTTTCATCCCACGATATTCCTGTAAGCCCAGCAGGTCGGCTGCTAACCCTGTCTGTGGTACAGAGAAATAGATGCACAGGTGATGAGCAGTTTGTCTATAACCGAATAGTTAGGGCAGAGCTGCTCCTTCCAGTGGTAGCCGGACCTGAGGGCTTCCTAGAGCCTGAAAAGCGCTCCTGGAGCACGAGGGACCCGCAGGACCCAGCTGTGGTGACAGAGGCAGAGTTGATGGGCACAGCTACCTTCCTGCTCCTACCCTCCCTTTGATTACTGCAAAAGCAGGCAGAGCCTGAGAGATATAGGACTTCCGGTTGGGGGTCTTAGGAGAGTAGTTGTTTTTTCACTGAGATTCCTCCTGCAAAGCTGAAAGGGATTGACAAGATACAGAAAGCATCAGCTGGAAGGCATCACAGAGCAACCAACAGCGCCAGGACTGGTCCTGCGTAGCGAAAGGGAAGCATGAGGCTTGTGCCCCACATTTAACCTGGCTCTGTCCTTGTTATTGCTGTTGTTGTTGCTGCTGCTGCTGCTGCTGCTGCTCTTGTTTTGTTACCAGGAACTTCACCCAAGTCTTTAAACCAGACGTGATGGCACACTTCTGTAACCCCAGCACTCCAGAGGCTCAGGCAAGAGGACAGCGTGGAGCACTGAAGGCCAGCCTGAACTGCGGAGTGAGATCCTGTCTCAAAGAAAAAGAGAGACTTAAATAACCACAATAGTACTGTAACTTTAAAATTGAATTTATACTTTTGAAAACCTCCTAACAAAAAGACCTCCATACCCAGCTATCTTTACATATTCAAATTCTAGCAAGTACTGAAGAAAAAAATAAAATCAATTTTCACAAATTCTGCCAGAATATAAAAGAGAAGAGATGCTGAAGTCTCAGTAGGAGTCTAGTTTTAATTACCCTGAGACATAAGCCAGGTAACAACATAGGAGAAAAGAAATCTATGGGCCGGCATCCCATGGGAACATAACGGAAAAAATCCTCAGCAAAATAGTAGCCAATCAAAGCCAGGGATCAAAACCAAGAGGAATTCATCCCAGGCCTAAAAGGCTGTTTCCCATTTGAAAATAACACAATTCACCACAGCAGTGGACTAAAGAAGAAAAGCCATATTATTATCATCCTACATATGCAGAAAATGGTCTTCAAAGTTCTATTATTTTATTTACAATAAAAACTTTCAGCAAACTGGGAGGAAAGAAAAGACAATTTCTTCAACCCCCTAAGGGGCACCATCAACAACAAAATGCTACAGCTAATAAATGTCTTATTTATCTGCTTGTTTGCTTGCCTATTTATTTATGCAGAATTTGGGTCTTGCTTTTTTTGCCCAGGCTGCTCTGTAACTCCTGGGCTCAATGGTCCTCCTGCCTCAGCCTCCCAAGTAGCTAGGCCTGTAGGCACACACCACCATGCCCAATTTTTTTTTTAAATTTTATTTATTTATTTATTTATGTGTGTGTGTATGTGTGTGTGTGTGTGTGTGTGTGTGTGTGGCCAGCTCAGCCCACCAGGGGGCGGGGCTGGCTGGCATGTGGTGCTGGGGGATTGAACCACGAGTAGGTGCTTTAGACCACTGAGCCATCTCACCAGCCCCTAAAGATTTTTTTTTTTTTCCTCGAATGCCTTCAGGGCACTTTTGGCCAGCGGGAGAGTTGTGAGGTTTGAACTCCAGCAACCTGAGGCTGACAGCTTTGTGGAAGCAGCCACTTAAAGGACTGAGCTAGGGCCAGGCCCCCGAACCATGCCCAATTTAACCTCAGTTTTGACAGTGAAAAGTTAAATGTGTCCTTCCTCGGGTCAGGCACAAGGCTGTCTACATGCTTTGCCATCACCAACCTCCGATCAGGTCTTGGCAAATGTAATAACGTAAGGAAACACTCAAAGACAAAGAAATAAAATTTTCTTTATTTACAGACAACATAAGAATCAAACATGATTTCTTAGCTACAAAAATCTCAAAGCATTTGCCATGAAAAGACAGCCTTACCTGATGGGTTCTGACCCTAGTGTTGTAGGCAGCTGAATTAGAAATATTACAGGCAGTCGGACAGGGCCAGGCCTTCAAGGAGACGATGGAAGACAAGGTACCCTGCAACTGTGACAGAGACTGATGCTTCCGCGGTGGGCCGACCCTCCCCAGAGACAGCATTGATCATCACCTTGAGAAACCAGGAAGACCCACTAATCCAGCTGCTACATGGGCCGGGGAGATAGCTCAGTAGAAAAAACGCTTGCCTGGCAAGCGCAAGGTCCTGAGTTCAAGCCCCGGTACTGCAAAAAATAAAATAAAATAAATAAATCTTGTCTGCAAAAGTACCAAAAAGCATGAAATACTTCAGCTTACATGTAGGCTGTGTTGAAAAGCTTAAGGCTCTAGTGGAAGAAATCGAAGAAGTCAAGTAAGCAGACATATTAACTTTATTAATGAATTAGAAAACACAGTTATATTAAAATGTCATCCCTTCCCCACATGGTCTATGTATTCAAATTGTAATGAGTCAACTCAAGTTTTAGATTATAAATGTAAATCTTATGCTTTCTGTTGTAAAT
>NW_004524681.1:9276077-9277682 GCF_000260255.1 Octodon degus
GGGGGAACAGAAAATATCATTTGCTGGTGTGTGTTTTCAGAGCAACTAGAACTGTTTTCTTTAGTTTCTTTTTCTCTCCCCTCCCATACCAGGGATAGAATCCAGGGCTGTCACACTGAGCTACATCCCCATCCCTTTTTCTGCTTTCTCTGTTGAGACAGACCCTCACCAAGTCGCTAGATCGCCCAGGCCGGCCTGAAGCTTGCAGTCCTTTGGTCTCAGCCTGGGAGTGCGAGGACTACAGATGCACACGCCACGTCTGGGCTGCAACTAGAATACTTATCCACCCCTGGTAGGGATGGTTTCTCCAGGAATATACAAAAGCAAAACACAAGGCCTGAGTTCAATCCCCAGTACCACCAAAAAGAAAGAAAAAGAAAAACTGTTATAGTCTCAACCGGCCGCCTCAGCCCCAGCCCCTCCTGCCTGCCTGTCCTGCATCTGGAGATGCGTCCCCCACCTAGCTGATGGTTGGGCCCCTGTGCCCTCTTCCCCTTCCCTGTCCTTCCCCCCTTCCCCCCTCCCCTTCCTGCACCGGAAGGACTCCAGGAAGGAGATGTTGCTGGGGCCAGGGCTGAGCACCATGTCTCTCCATCATCGCAGTTTCGGATATGGCTGACCCTGAATCCCAAGCCTTGGGGTTCCCAGGGGACAGTGAACACAATAGGTTTAATTAATTTTATAATTCACATATATAAAATACATGGACAGCACTTGGTACATGTGTGTGTGATTTCTCAAGAAATTCTATGCTTTTAAGTTTCACGGGGTTTTTCCCCTCCAGCTCTGTCCCACAGGGCAGCTTCCTTGGAGCTCTGAGCCACACTCATTCCCAGGTGCCCCACAATTTGCTTTTCAGTAAAGAGTTTCAAACCCTCCTGGTGTGCTGGCACATGCCTGTAATCCCAGCACTACGGAGGCTGAGGCAGGAGGATTGCTGTTTAACTCAAGCCTGAGCGAGGCCAGACTGAAGTGCATGGCAAAACTCCATCTCAAAACAAAAACTAAATTAATTAATTAAAGAATTTTCAGAACCCCGGGGTTGAAAGACCAACTGGGTGTGATAGGAGCCCTGGCCATGCCCAGTATCACCACCTCCTGGGGCTACAGTCTTAGCAGAATGTGGATTAAAATCCTTCATCCTTGGGAGACTCTGGGGTTGGGCTCTAATTATGAAAGCTGACCTTTGACGTTCCTTATTGATTTATAGCTGGCTAATTATTTTCATGGCTAAATCGTGAGAGGCACAAAGTCTAAGGAAATGGGAGCTGGGTTCGCGCTCCTGACCTTGCTCCTCGGTGCCCTTAACTACCTGCGGTGAAAGCCTGTCCTTTCCTGGAAAACAAATCATAAGGAAGTCATGCTCTGTTTAGTAAGCATTTGGGGGCTTAGTCCCGCTTGGGTATTTCCCTGGTTATTTTATTATTAAGGCGAGAATGGAAAAATTTGGAGTCTGAGGCTTTGTTGGCAAAGTGGCCTCCTGAATTGAGGGGAAATATGGAACTTCGTTGGGCCCCGACTTCCACCGCTGCAAAGTGGAGGTTATGAGCATCCCGAGATGGGTCGAAGCGTTGTTAGGACGAAAGTGACACGAGAAAAGCTCTG
>NW_004524681.1:9277782-9279658 GCF_000260255.1 Octodon degus
CATGTGTGTGTGATTTCTCAAGAAATTCTATGCTTTTAAGTTTCACGGGGTTTTTCCCCTCCAGCTCTGTCCCACAGGGCAGCTTCCTTGGAGCTCTGAGCCACACTCATTCCCAGGTGCCCCACAATTTGCTTTTCAGTAAAGAGTTTCAAACCCTCCTGGTGTGCTGGCACATGCCTGTAATCCCAGCACTACGGAGGCTGAGGCAGGAGGATTGCTGTTTAACTCAAGCCTGAGCGAGGCCAGACTGAAGTGCATGGCAAAACTCCATCTCAAAACAAAAACTAAATTAATTAATTAAAGAATTTTCAGAACCCCGGGGTTGAAAGACCAACTGGGTGTGATAGGAGCCCTGGCCATGCCCAGTATCACCACCTCCTGGGGCTACAGTCTTAGCAGAATGTGGATTAAAATCCTTCATCCTTGGGAGACTCTGGGGTTGGGCTCTAATTATGAAAGCTGACCTTTGACGTTCCTTATTGATTTATAGCTGGCTAATTATTTTCATGGCTAAATCGTGAGAGGCACAAAGTCTAAGGAAATGGGAGCTGGGTTCGCGCTCCTGACCTTGCTCCTCGGTGCCCTTAACTACCTGCGGTGAAAGCCTGTCCTTTCCTGGAAAACAAATCATAAGGAAGTCATGCTCTGTTTAGTAAGCATTTGGGGGCTTAGTCCCGCTTGGGTATTTCCCTGGTTATTTTATTATTAAGGCGAGAATGGAAAAATTTGGAGTCTGAGGCTTTGTTGGCAAAGTGGCCTCCTGAATTGAGGGGAAATATGGAACTTCGTTGGGCCCCGACTTCCACCGCTGCAAAGTGGAGGTTATGAGCATCCCGAGATGGGTCGAAGCGTTGTTAGGACGAAAGTGACACGAGAAAAGCTCTGTGTAAATAAACAGTGAATAGTGAGGTGCTCTGAAGCTGTCACTTCAATCACTAGTTTAAGTAGAAAGATGCAGAGAGAGATTTTTTATTATTTTTTCTGTTAAGCTAGACTGTTCTCTTGTGTTTCGGGTGTGACCCTGACAGTTTCACCCGCACCCTTTTACTTTATCTTGACCACTGACTATAAGGAAGATAATGTTGCTATCTCAGTTTTCCAAGGAACCCAAGGCTGGGACAGATGTCGTCTGCCAAGGTCACCAAGTGAACAGGGGCAGAGCTGAGCAGAAGGCAGAGTCCTCGCTGCTAAGCCGGCTCCTGCCCACCCTGCCCAGCTGTCCTGCATCCTTCTCTTCCTGTCCCCAAACTGCTCCTCCTTTAAGATCCAGCTGAGGAGCTCCCTTTTCCTAAAGCCCTTTGGCCTCCTGGCTGGCACCCCCACTATGGAACTCTGTTGTCTTCCATCCCCAAACCACACGTGCGTGTGCATGCGTGCGCGTGCGTGCACGTGCGTGCGTGTCAGTGGTGTGACGCCATCTGCATATCTGCTGTTCTTCACACTGCTGTCTTTGTGTCCAAGAGGAAAGACATTTGCAGCCACAGCAGAATTCCTGAAGAACGACGCAGGGGTGGAGGTGTGGCTCAGAGGCAGCGCCCTTGCCAGGCTTGCACAAAGCACAGGGCTCCACCCCAGCACCAGGACCACAGCAATGAATGCAGAGCACTTATTCTGTTTTTTTGAATGAAGTGTTACTTCATTCTAGAATCATGAATAAAGGTCATTGAAATTTTTACAAAAGCATTTTTCATCCATGCTTGTAACCCCAGCTACTTGGGAGGCTGAGGCAGTTTAAAACCAGCCTGGGCACCTCAATGCTGGCTCAACATTAAAAAAAAAAAAAAAAGTGGGCCAGGGATATAGCTCAGTAGAATAAGTGCTTGCCTGGCAAGCACAAGGGCCTGAGTTCAATCCCCAGTTCCACAATAAATAAATA
>NW_004524681.1:9281343-9282867 GCF_000260255.1 Octodon degus
TCAAGATATATGAATTTAACTTCAACTTACTTTTATGTAGGCAAACTTAACTCATTTTTGTCCATTTTACTGTTTGTTAACATAACATCTCTCTCCTACATACTCTTTTCTTGACCCAAATGAAATACTAATGTAAGGTCAAGATGAGAGAGAAATGACTGAGATGAATGTCTTTACTAAAATAACCAATAAATTTTGTCAAACTCAAAAAAACAAAACAAAACAAATGCTGGAGGGGCCATGAGGGAAAAGGAGCCCTTCTCCACCATTGGAGTGTAGACATACAACCACTGTTGAAATCAGGGTGGAGATTCCTCACAGAACTAGGATTAGAGGTCCCATTTGAGCCAATTAGTCCCCTTCTGGGTGTCTTCCCAGAACTGAAAACATCAGACCACAGAGGTACACATGCACCGGTGTTTGTAGCAGCACGATTCGTTACAGCTGAATCTTGGAAACCACACAACTGCCTGCCAACAGAAGGATGGATAAAGAAGCTGCGTTTTTTTTTTGTTTTTTTTTTTAATTTATGCGTGTGTGTGTGTGTGTGTGTGTGTGTGTGGCCAGCTCAGCTCAGCCCACCAGGGGGCGGGGGCTGGCTGGCATGTGGTGCTGGGGGATTGAACCGGGGTCCCTGTGCTTTGCTAAGCTTGTTTTAAATAGGTGCTTTAGACCACTGAGCCATCTCACCAGCCCAGAAGCTGCGTTTTTTAATGCCATGGAGTATTGCTCAGTTATAAACAATGATGACCTAGAGATTTTTATAGGCAAATGGGTGCAACTTGAGGCCATACTCATAAGTGAAATAGATTATACTCACAGGGCCAGTGAGATCGACCCTGCCCTGGCCACACTGAGTCGGCCATGGAGACCGGGCGTGGTGGCGCACACCTGTAATCTCAGCACTGGGGAGGCTGAGAATGGGAGGATCACTATAAGTCTGAGCTGCGTAGTGAGCCCCTGTACCAAATACATAAAAATAAATAAATAAATAAATAAATAGGGCTAGCCAAATAGCTCAGCAGATTAAAGCTCCTGCTTAGGCAGACGCAGAAGCCAGGAGTTCAATCCCCAGGGCTGCTGTGCTGGCCCTGCCCCGAGGGCGTGCTGAGACAGCCATTGACGCTGGGCGTGATGGCGCACACCTAGCTCTTGGGAGGCTGTAAACAGGTGGATCATTAGGAGTCTGATACAGTAGTGAGACCCTGTAGACCCTTCCCTAAAATGCAAAAAAAGAAAAAGAAAAAAATTGTTATCTTTAAGTGTTTCACCTTAAAATGTATTTCCTAGAATCTTTAATTTCTCTGTAATGCTCTCTAGTTTTCTTTTCCTTTTTTTTTTTTTTTTTTTTTTTTTTTGCAGAACCAGGGATTGAACTCAGGCTCTTGTGCTTGCCAGGGAAGTGCTTATTCTACTGAGCTATCTCCCGGCCCTCTAGTTTTCTTTTGGCGGAGCTGGGGATTGAACTCAGGCCCTTGCACTTGCCAGGAAAGCTCTTATTCTACTGAGCCATCTCCCTGCGCC
>NW_004524681.1:9284532-9285392 GCF_000260255.1 Octodon degus
GGCATTTGGTGCTGGGGGATTGAACCGCGGTCCCTGTGCTTTGCTAAGCTTGTTCTAAGTAGGTGCTTTAGACCACTGAGCCATCTCACCAGCCCGTTTTTTGTTTTGTTTTTTTTTTTAACCGTTATTTAGTTTGATTCATAGCCATAAACTTTGCAATCCAGGTACATTTGGAGGGGAGCAAGGAAAACACGGAACCCAAAGAACTGCAATAGGAGCAGAGTTGGTGGGGTGTTTTGAGCAGGGAAGGCGCAGGTGCTCTCCTGAGCCAGAGGAATGGTCTGGGCTGGTGGTGGCGATACACACGATCCACACATGTGAGAGCTGTCTGCAGTCGGTGACGGTGGTCTTCTCACTGGTCTTGCCATTCCTGGCCCTGAAGTAATCCATGGCGTCCACCGTGTCACGCCCTCTTTCACCTTTCCGAAGACCACATGCTCCTTGTCCAGCCACTCGGTCTTGGCAGTGCAGATGGAAAACTGGGACCCGTTTGTGTTTGGCCCAGCATATGCCATGGACGAGATGCCCGGGCCTGTGTGCTTCAGGATGAAGTTTTCATCATCGAATTTCTCCTGGTAGACGTACTTGCCACCACAAGTGCCGTTGTGGGGCATGGAGTCACCACCCTGGCACATAAATCCTGGAGTAATTCTGTGAAAGCAGGAACCCTTATAACCAAATCCTTTCTCTCCAGTGCTCAGAGCATGAACATTTTCTGCTGTCTTTGGAAATTTGTCTGCAAACAGCTCGAAAGAGACTTGTCTCTTGGGGCTGGTGAGATGGCTCAGTGGTCTAAAGCACCTACTTAGAACAAGCTTAGTAAAGCACAGGGACCGTGGTTCAATCCCCCAGCACCACAT
>NW_004524681.1:9286197-9287270 GCF_000260255.1 Octodon degus
ACTTGCCTAAGCAGGCGCTTAGTCCTCTGAGCTGTCTCGCTGGCCCTTGGATGCCCTCTTGCATAAGTGTCTTCACAAGACGTGTTCAAAAATACCGGGAGACTGGGTGTGGTTGCACGCACCTGTAATCCCAGCTCTTGGGAGGCTGTAAACAGACTGATCACTATGAATCCAATCTAGTAGTGAGACCCTGAACACTCTGTAGACCCTCCCCTAAAATACAAAGAAAAAAAATATGAGGCCAGGGAGATGGCTCAGTGGAATAAGCGCTTCCCTGGCAAGCTCAAGGGCCTGAGTTCATTCCCCAGTTATGCAAAAAAAGAAAAAAAAAGACTTGTTCAAAAGTACTACGAATGCTGCTGCCCAGCACCATTCCCCAGACAGGTAGGCTCAAAGACACTTGCTCTTGTGTCCTCATCCACGTGATTCGCCAGATCGGACAGCCACGTGACTTATGGCTTGTCCCCAAAGTCAAAATGACCCTGAAAGGGACACATTTTAAATTGACTCAGGGCAGAGAGTCATGACAGAATAAAGACACTCAGGGGGCTGGGGAGATGGTTCAGTGGAATAAGTTCTGTGCAATCCCCAGTTCCACAAAAAAAAAAAAAGAAAGAAAGAAAGAAAGAAAGAAAGAAAGAAAGAAAGAAAAGAAAAAAGAATAAAGACACTCAGACACTGGGTTCATACCACCCTTAACCTGTTCACAAGCACGTGACTGGCACTTAAAATGCACAACAGCAAAAAGCTGTGTTATGTGTGCGCACTAACTCCCCATGGTATAATCATTATGTCCAGCAAAGAGGCACTACTAAAAATAATTTTTTAATGCACAAAACACAATAAAATGATAAAAATGAATTCGTGTAGATCTATAGCATTTGCAAGCCAAGGGGCAGGCACCTATTTGAAAGCTTTCTCTTTTTTCTTTTCTTTTTTTGTGGTACTGGGGATTGAACTCAGGACCTTGTGCTTGCCAGGCAGCAGCTCATGCCACTGAGCTATCTCCCAGCCCTGAAAGTTTTTCTTGACACAATTCTAAAAGCCCAGGGCCCACAGTACTGGGTGCCTGC
>NW_004524681.1:9294021-9295377 GCF_000260255.1 Octodon degus
TGAATACACTGTATCTGCCACAGTTATCTCATTTAATAAAATATTTTGTAACATAAAAAAAAAAAGATAGAAGACTATCAATAAAGTACCTGCTGAGGCAGCACAAATCTTGTACAGGCTCATTTAAAGCATTGAAGATAAAGCCTTTAATGATTAACTGATTATCTTGTAAATGAAGGAAGAGGGCCTCAGGGCTTCGGAACCTGCTCAGCTAAGATGCACAGGGGTGGGTGGGACAGGGGTGGGGAAATACCAGGAAGAGCTGAGACAGGAGGAAGCCCGGGTGGAGCAGGCTGGGCAGAACGTGGGGGCGGAGGGACAGGAGGCTACAGACTTGGGTGACGTTTATCCATGCCCAGCCTTGGGCTGGCCCTGGTGCTGGACAGTGGCTCTTAGCACTTTGCCCTTTCCAAGATCATACACAGCAAAGTCTTGTGACTACAGGTCAGAAAGGGAACACTGGCAACACAATTCGTCTTTGTCTAAAACTGTTATGAGGTGTTATCAGATTTATTGTCTGTGTATCGTCTAATTATAATCTTCGACCTCAGTAAAATGTGCCTCTGGAAGGTTTCAGGAATCCTCGCCTTCTGTCACTTACAGGATGGCTGTGTCGCGTCATGGCTGACCTTTCATTGCCTTGCTGGTTGCCAGCAAAGTAGGACCCTAAGTTACTCAACAGTCTCATAATTTTTCCTTTACAGAGCTCTGAAAACTGCTGGTATTTCCTGGCCCAACAAGCATTCACATTTCCCTGAATAATTTATGAAGATGGTTTATCTGTAAATAAAGCTTTCTAATAAATTTCCTTTATGAGTCGTGAACTCCTTGCCAGAGGTGGTAGCAGACCCCTGTAATCCCAGCAGTCAGGAAACTGAGGCAGAAGGATCATTGCAAGTTCGAGACCAGTCTGGGCTACAAAGTGAGCTAACGGCCAGCCTTAACTACATAGTAAGACTCTGTCTCCCAGTGAGTTTGTTGTTGTTATTGTTTTTGGTGGAACCGGGGATTGAACTCAGGCCCTTGCGCTTGCCACGGAAGCACTTATTCTACTGAGCTATCTCCCCAGCCCGAGACCCTCTCTCAAAAAGACAAAGAAAAGGCCAGGGAGGTGGCTCAGTAGAATAAGCGCTTGCCTGGCAAGCACAAGGGCCTGAGTTCAATCCCTGGTATACAAAAAAAAAAAAAAAAAAACAATTATTTCTTATTCTTAAAGGTTTCTTTCTTTGGGTCAGAAATTTCTGAGTGTCTGGTCTAGGTAGATGACTCCAGCAGTATACACAGGGACAGGGACTTGCAAGGCTACTGAGAAAAACCAGAAAGGCCAGCTCTCTCTTAGGATGCGGCTGTGACCTG
>NW_004524681.1:9296007-9301488 GCF_000260255.1 Octodon degus
AAATCATCTTGCCACTGCAACAAAACACCCGAGAGAATCAACTATAATGAAAAAGTATTTATTTTGGTTCACAGTTGAGGGGTTAGAGTCTGGGACGGGCAGGCTCTGTCGCATTGAGGTCCAAGTGGGTGGAACATCATGGTGCCGGGGCATAGCGCAAAGCTGCTGGCCTCATGGAAGGGAGGAAGGGAGGGAGAGGCCAGAGGCTGCAGCAGAGGCAGAGAGCCCAGGGCCAGGGGTCAGGGTACCCCTGGAGACATGCCCACGGAAACTCTGTGCCTCCCAGAGCTTCCATCACCTCCCAAGAGCGCCATCTGCTGGGGCCAAGCCTTTCCCTAAAAAAAAAAACAGCTAAAATTTAGTTGGGGCCAGGGAGACAGCTCAGTAGAATAAGCACTTGCCTGGCAAGCACAGGGTCCTGAGTTCAATCCCTGGTACCGTTAAAAAAAACCAAGCCCCTGGGGGACAACCTGGACCCAAAGGCCATAAGGTGGAGAAGACAGAGACGAGACAGCGGTGTGAAGGGACCCCCAGGGGAAGCTGGGAGAGGCAAGGACGGAGCATACCTACAGCTCAGGCGGCACCGCGAGCTGCACCCTGATTTCAGTCTTCTGCCTTCCATGGAGCACACAGCTCTGCTGTCTACACTCCCCACGTGCGGGCCTGCATCCTGCAGCCCTAGGCCACACGCAGGGCCCAAAGGATTCCACCAGGCTGCAGCCCAGGACTCTGGACTGCCTTGGTCTCGGGTTTGTTGCCCCACCCACAGCATTTCACATCCTCTGACTGCTCGTCTTGTCAGACCTAAGAGCCTTCGCCTTCACCCTCCGCACTGCTAGGGACACATCTCCAGAGATGCAGACAGCGGAGAACACTGAAGACCCCTCTGCTTCCTGAGGGGATGTTTGGCCTGTCCAAGGAGGAGGCTTTCTGGGCCTGGAAGAAATAACTCCGGCTGTAGTGCTAAGTGCAGAATCCAGAATAGCCCCAAGACCTGGAGGACAGCACTTGTGAAATCCAGCCGGAAGGATCAGCCAGCGACCCCAACAAAGCTCACAGAACGTGGGTAACAGTAGCTAACTCACAAGATGTTTTCACAGGCCAGCAATTTGAGCACGTGTTCGAGGTGTTAGTCTAATCTGGGATCTCAGTGGGAACAATGGATGGCACAGTGACAGAGGTTGCATAGCTGCGTAAGAATGAACCATATAGGGGCTGGGAGATGGCTCAGTAGAATAAGCACTTGTCTGGCAAGCGCAAGGGCCTGAGTTCAATTCCCAGTTCTGTCAAAAAAAAAAAAAAAAAAAAAAGAATGAACCACACGAGGCCACGGCTGTGCAGTGGGACACAGGCTGTGTGGTCAGCAGCAGGCGTTGAGCGCCGACATCCTCGTTACTGGTTAGCTATTCATCATCTTCCTGGAATCAAACAATGAGTGCCTCCCAAATCTTCACAGAAAGGAGGCTAGGCCTGCAGGCCACCCCAGTGGTGAGCACACAGGGTCCCTTTGGTCCCCGTCCGAGGGCCCTCCATGTCCTCCCCGTGCTCTGCCCTGGGTGGGCTGCCTTGCCCTCTGCCTTCTGGTTGGGCTTAGTCCATGGCAAGCACCAGCAGGAGATTGGACGCCTGTTAGGGTCAGCGCCTAAAATGCCCTCCAAGACTCTTAGGGCTTCGGAAACAGGGTTTCCAGAAGGTGAGTGGATCTTGGGGCTCTATTTCACCAACGCATTGATCTGTGCATGGCTTCGGAACTTGATGGCACCCTTGGGAGGTGACAGAAGCTGGAGGTGAGCCTGCCTGGAGGGAGTGGGTCACGGGAGCCCTCCCTGGGACTGTCCTGCCCCAGAGTCCCCAGCCCTTTCCTCCCGCTCTCTCTCCATCACTACACCTTTCTGGTGCGATGTTTTTGCCTTGTCCTGGGCCTAGAAGGCGCAGAACCAGCTAACTGTAGACTGATGCCGCGAGCCCAGTAAACCTTTCCCCCTTTACGTCCTTATTCTCGGGTATTTTGTCACATCAGCAGAAAGCTGAACGGCTCAGTGTCCCCGAGCCTGTTTCCCTAGGTACTGCGGCGCCAGCTTAGTGGACTCACACTGTGGCTGGGGACTTCTCATGAAGACTAACCCCAGTACTTCTACTGGAGATGCCACATCTGCCCAAAGCGGAGACCAGTGACAGTCCTGTGTGTGCTACCACCGCTCAGCAGAAACAGCCGGCCATCTGGTGGCAAGGGGACTGCATTTCTTATTGTGCAGGGGGTAGAGTCCCACGGTAGACCTGACACTTATTCTGGATGAGGTGTCCCTGGGTACCTTCAGTGTCCCGTGTCAAAAGGTAAGGGGCAGCGACAGCAGTACAGTTCTGTCCCGAGCATTAATGGTCACACACCTAAGGAAGAAGGTTCAAGTCTTACCATCAGGGAAAGACCTACTACCCGAAGCTGACGCTGACCTGCAGCTTAGGGCACAGGACTGTGAAACACGTCGGAGAAGAAAGATGCAGAAATCAACTCCTGCCTCTTCACTAATGGTCCTCAGTTTATGAGACAGACATATCAGGTCCTTAGTTTTTCTATTTATTGGCCAGTCTTTTCCTACTGTGCCCTTATCTCAGTTACTTTTCACTCACTTCTGGGACAAATACCTGACACTCCAAATGAAGGAAGAAAAGGCTTGTTTAGTTCACAGTTGGTGGAGGTTTCAGTCCGTACTCCACTGGCTTCAAGGCAGATGGCAGCAGTTCATGGTGGCAGAAAACAATGAAGAGAAGAGGAGGAGCAGCCGCGGTGGCGTCCATCAAGCCTCTCTCTTCCTTCCACACCAACTGCAGAGACCAGAGCTCCTCTGAGAAAGTGGGGCACTCAGAAGCCTTCCTCAAACCCTTCATATACCCATTCTGTGCTGCGTCACTCTAGGGCGGAGCCGCCTCGCCCCAGGGCATGGTGTCACCAAGCCTATTGAGCCAGGCTTCCTACATCTCAAGTTGACACATTGTCAACCACCACAGCCTCTAAACTTCCACACTGGGTGAGTTGACGATAGCTTCCCTCTTTTATTTATTTAGGTTTTTTGACGCAGGTCTCATTATATAGCCCAGGCTGGCCTTCAACGCCCAGAAATCTTCCTGCCTCAGTCTCCCATGTGCTGGAATTACAGGCGTATGCCACCACACCCAGTTGAGCCTTGTGGTTTAGTTTTCACATTGCAGGATATCAAGGGAGATTGTGACCAAAATGAAAAAGAAAAAGAATTACTATGGTAGAGTAAAAATAAATGACGGCCAGGGAGCTGGCTCAGTGGAATAAGTGCTTGCCTGGCAAGCACAGGGGTCTGAGTTCAATCCCTGGTTCCGCCAAAAATAAAAGAGCCGACAAAAATAAATGACGGATAGTACTTTGGCTCTCCCCTTGTGACAGAGGATGGCAGGGTCATCTTCCTTGGTAGGGAGTCACAAAATGTTAAGCAAAAACGTTATATTGTTGCCGTCACTGTGGGGACATTAAATGTGACCCATGTCAATGGGACAGATGGATGCTGGATAACTAAAGCAGCGTGATACACCAGCCTCCTGCTGGCCTAGCCACTTTTTGGCTGTTTCCCAAGAATTAGGAAACCTGGAGGACATTTCTTAGAACCCTTTATCAGCCATCTCTCCTGTTAACCCCGCAAGTGAGCGGTGCTCAATGCCACTTGGAGAACAGAAGAGCCGGGTGCTGTTGTGGTTTCCCAGGTAGCAGTGGGTGGATACGTGGGCTTCAGCGGATATGAATGAATCTATAAGAACCAAAAGCAGCGGTCACAGGTTAATAAGCTAATTCTATCAACAGTACTTCAAAACTTGAAGAACAAGACAGATTTCTAGGAAAATAATAGCTTTCCAAAACTGGCTCAGAAAAGAAAAGGGAAATCTCCAAAAATCTTATTAAAGAATCATGAAAAAGCTTCCCACAGACTTGTGTTTGGACCTGAGAAATTGTTATGGTAATTTGCCTTCCAGAAAACTAGAAAATTGGACAAGATACATAAAATGTCAGTTTTCAGACATTGGACAACAGGTATCATACACAATCTGACTCAAAGATATGATGAATGCATAATTTTTTTTTCTTTTGTGGCTGGCTCAGCCCACCCTGGGGGCAAGTGGGGCTGGTACAGCATGTGGTGCCGGGATTGAACCACAGTCCCTGGGCCCTTGTCTAAGCAGGAGCTTTCGACTGCTGAGCTATCTCACTGGCCCATGAATGTGTAATTTTTTAAAAATTATTACAGCAAGGAGTGGGGGTATAGTTCAATGGCACATGCCCCAAGGTCATGAGTTCAATTCCCGATACCAAAAAAAGGATAAAATTTATTACAGTAAAAGATGCCTTGTCCTTAATCTCCTCCATAACACTCCCCCCAGCTTCAAACACACTTATCCCATTGTCCTTCCACCCTCTGAAGCAGCTCTGAAGTCCTCTTTCCTGAGCGTCTTTAATTGTGCCATCCTATCTGTCTCAATGTCCTCAATCAGCTCAAAACATTTACTGTTTTGAGCATCATTTTGACTTGGAAAAGGAGTCACATGGGGTCAGATGCAGAGAATAAGGTGGGTGAGGACACAGTGTCGTGCTCTTATGCACTGCTCTTCTGATGGGTGCGCTTGGGGACAGCATTTGCCATATTTTTGGGTCACATCTCATGAAGACTCTCGTGAAAGAGAGGAAAGTAGCAAGAACAATGGAATAAGTACACTCACCCAGGCGGGGAGTGATTTGAGGGGAATTAATGGCAAGTGTCTTTTACTGTAAATGATTTTTACAAGGTAAGCATTCCTCATTTATTTCACTATATCTGCTGATGCTCTCTTATAGAGCTATGGTCCTTGACAAGTGGAGTATAGTAGGTGGGCTGCCAGCCTACACACAGAGGGAGGGCTGGGGAGGACCCCCTTAAATCGAGCTAAGCAACAGCCTCTGCATGCACTGGATGAGCACAAAGCCACTGGAATGCACCAAGTCACCATGTCTGCAGCTCACATAGAGCTGTAAAATCGTCTTAAGAAACAGGAATAGATTGGGCATGGTGGCACCCACCTGTAATCCCAGCATTTGGGAGGCTGTAAACAGGTGGATCACTACGAGTCCAATCTAGTAGTGAGACCCTGAACACTCTGTAGACCCTTCCCTAAAAATACAAAAAATAAACAAACAGGGGTAAGATGCCAGGCACAGTGGAACATGCCTGTAATCCCAGCACCCAGAAGGCTGAGGCAGGAGGATTGCCGTGCGTTTGGGGCCAGCCTGAACTGCACAGCGAAGTCCTGTTTGAAAAAGATCAAAAATTAAAGAACTGGGAATAAGTTAGTCCTAGAGGAAACACTTCTCTAAAATTGACCTTAAGAAATCAGAAAGCAGGGCCAGGGAGATGGCTCAGTGGCATAAGTACTTCCCTGGCAAGTGCAAGGGCCTGAGTTCAATCCCCAGTGCTGCCAAAAAAAAAA
>NW_004524681.1:9301698-9306783 GCF_000260255.1 Octodon degus
GCACCTGGCAGGCACAGTGGTCAGAGTCAGTCCTGCCCCTGGGTCGAGCTGAGACTGCAACTGAGACTGGGTGTGGTAGTGCACACTTGTAATCCCAGCACTTGGGAGGCTGAAAACAGGAGGATCACTATGAGTTCGATCTGTGTAGTGAGACCCTGTAGATCCTGCGCTAAATACACTGAAAGAAGGAAAGAAAGAAAGAAAGAAAGAAAGAAAGAAAGAAAGAAAGAAGAAAAAAAAAAAAAAGAAAGAAAGAAAGAAAGAAAGAAAGAAAGAAAGAAAAAAAATAGCTGGCAGCCTGGAATTCTATATACCAGGAAAAATTGTTTTAAAATACAAAGGCTAAATAGACCTTGGAGCTTGGTAGGAGCTTTCCAGGAAGGAGCAACGCTACTGGTGCACTCTTGAAAGAAGACTATCCCTCTGTGTGTGTGTGTGTGTGTGTGTGTGTGTGTGTGTGTGTGTGTGTGAGTGTGTGTTGGGGGGTTTCATCCTCTTCCACTGAGCTCGCTCATGCTGCTGTCATGGGTGGAAGTTTGATAACTGAAGTAAAGATTTTCTTTTGTAGAGTATTAATGGTATTTTCACTGTTATTCATATAGGGAATTTATTATTCAGTCGATGTTGAAAACTTTAACAATCAATAAATATTTGGTACTATTGTTTGTGTGTTTTGTTTTTTTTTTTGGGGGGAACCAGGGATTGAACTCAGGCCCTTGCGCTTGCCAGGGAAGCGCTTATTCCACTGAGCCATCTCCCCGGCCCCTACAACAAACAATAAATATTTAAAATTATATTTTTCCTATTAAGTAGGCATTGTTTATCGTAATAAAAGGCATGAAATTAGCATTAGTAATTCCCCAACAGAAATATTCTAAGGAGTAAACATGGGTTTGACACATCCTTATTCATGGCCCTTTACAACAAGAGATGTGTGGTAGCCCGGTGTGGTGGCGCACACCTATAATCCCAGCACTCGGGAGGCTGAGGCAGGAGGATCGCTGCAAGTTCGAGGTCAGCCTGGGCTACAAAATGAGCTCAAGCCCAGCCTGAACTACATAGCGAAACCTCGTCGCATAAAGACAAAAAAACAAAAAAAAGGAAGGGAAAAAAATATGTCACTTCCCTGCCAGCAATCCAAAGCCTAACTGTTGTCATCCTTCGTGATTTGGAGACACTTCTACATATTTAAATTATCTTACAGGTTATATCCAGGTCTCCCTGCGTTCATAGGTGGGTTTTGGGAGCTGCGATCGAATCTTGGGGGTGCGGCGCTCACGGAGACGCGAGGTCGGAGGCCGGCCGCTGTGGGCGGGGCCCCACGCGCCTGGCTCCGCCCCTCGCCGCCCTGGACTCCGGCTTCCGGTCTTTCCGTTGCCAGCCGCTCTGCCAGGCAGCCCTTCCCTGGAGCCGCGGCCAGAGATCTGCAAACCGTGAGCCAAGATAAACATTTTCTTCCCGAAATTGCGGGTGTTCGGTATTTTGTTCCAGCAAGAACAAAGTCACTAAGACACTCCAAAAACATATTTTGCTGGAATATCGTTTAAAGCATCTTTTGGAATTGTTTTAATTTTTTTCTTCGAAGGTTAGATTTAAAATAATTTTAAACTAGAATGTGGTGGTAAATATTGAGGTGGATTTACTCATGTGGTTTGTAAGTTAGTCCTGAGGAAAGTCCCTGAGTGATAGTTCAAAAAAAATATTTGGGGACGTTAGCAAGCAGAATGCTGAGTTTAAAAGAAACACAAGTTAGGATGCTGAAATTCTACTGTGTTCATTTTTATTTTTTTATTTTTATTTTTTTTAAGTTTATTTATTTAGTGTGTGTGTGTGTGTGTGTGTGTGGCCAGCTCAGCTCACCAGGGGGCGGGGCCGGCTGGCATGTGGTGCTGGGGGATTGAACCGCGGTCCCTGTGCTTTGCTAAGCTTATTCTAAGTAGGTGCTTTAGACCACTGAGCCATCTCACCAGCCCCTGTGTTCATTTTTAAATAGTTGGTTTATTAGGTCCTATTTCTATTTATTTAAAGAAAACTTCAGGAGGCCCCCATAAGTGCCAAGTACTGTTCCTTTACAAAACAGAAACTAATTTGTTCCTCAAAACAGGGCTGCTTCCCAGTTCCCATTTCACAGATGAGGAAACTGAGGCAGAGACGTTAAGTCACTCCCCCCGAGGTCACCCAGCCAGTAACTGCTCTTTCAGGAAGAGCTCGGGCTGTCACCAGGGTACTGGGACAGGGCGCAGCAGTGGACTCCCATTCCCAGAATCAGAGCTCACAAAGCAGTTTTACAAGCAGGAGGCCAAGGCCAGGAGGGTAGGATTGGGCTGCTCAGACAGGGGTACTGAGTCAGCGTACACAGAGGTAAGTGGCCCGAGGGCAGTGAATCCCACCATCCAGACTCTTAGGGGTGTGAACCAGAGTGCCACGGGGAGGGGCAGCTCCCAAGCGCTGCAGAACCGTCCTGCCCCAGAACCTGGCAGGTGGTCCAATCGTTATCCAAGTCTGCCTCCTTGGATGAGGCTGTAGTTCTGCGGAGGAACTTGTGCTTCAGAATTTAGGTTAGATCCTGAATTCTAACCCAGTACAAAACGACAAAGGAGAAGTCTTGGTTTTTAGGCCTGAGATCATCACTGAGGGAGTTCCGCCTTTCCTGCTGCTCCCTCTGAGCAGCACCGCTGGTGGCCAAGGCGGCGGCTGGTGCCGAGGGGCTTGCTTTCTTGGTTGTTTCTTGTGATACTCGGCATGCTGCCTCGTGACTTCCCTCCCAGGCTCTGGAAGCAGCTGGCTTGGAGGGCAATTAGGTAGTGAGGCGGGGTGGAATAGACTTACCGCCTTCCTGGGGATCCCTTCTCTTCTAGGGGATGTTGGTTGTCTAGATGTGTGTACCCCTAAGTCAGGAGACAGCAGAGAGCCTGCACCGCCTGCAGCAGGTCTGCATTTTCTGTGCTACACGCAGTAAGTCCCTGCTCAAGGACTGTGGGCGAGGGGTCCAGCCCCACTGCCATGTCCACACTCCCAGGATAGGAGTGGATGGCCCCACTCTCTAGGCCATCCCCATCTCCCCTGGGAAGAGCCAAGGAGGCTTATTCCCCTCTCCGTCCTTTCTCTTTCCGTCCTCCTAACCCCCCCAAAACAGTGACACTGCAGCCACCAGCCTCCCGGGAACCAGATCCAGCGCTCACTTCCACAGTGCATAATGCCAAGTGACAGACCTGAATTTGTTGAGCTTGGGTTTTCTAAGGGCACATAAACACAAACCAGCAAATAGGATTTGCTGTAAGCCAAAGGTCCGGGAGAGGGGACCGTGTGCAGGGAGAAGCAGGCCTTCACCTCCCTGCTTTGGAGACCGAGAGCGCTGCCAGAACCGCGGTGGTCAGAGCTTTCATAGGCTCTGACCCGAAAATGATTCAGTGTGTTGTTTGTTTTTTTTTTTTTAATTATGTGTGTGTGTGTTTGTGTGTGGCGAGCTCAGCCCACCAGGGGGCGGGGCTGGCTGCATGTGGTGCTGGGGGATTGAACCGCAGTCCCTGTGCTTTGCTAAGCTTGTTCTAAGTAGGTGCCTTAGACCACTGAGCCATCTCACCAGCCCCTCAGTGTGTTTTCTGATCAGCATTCTTTTCATTTTAATTTTTCATTCTTTAATTTTTATTTATTTCTGTATTTAGGACCAGGGTCTCCAGGGTCTCACTACACAGATTGGACTCCGTAGTGATTCTCCTGTTTTCAGCCTCCCAAGAGCTGGGATTACAGGTGCGCCGCCCTGCCCAGTCTCAGTCACCCTCTCAGCGTGCCCCAGGGGGGCCAGCGTGGCATGCTAGGAATAGAACCCCAGCCGCTGCGCTCTGCCTAAGCAGGCTTTTAGTTTTTATTATTTTATTTTTTATTTTTACTGGTACATGTTTGCAGCCCATGAGGATTGATTCCATTCATGGTGGGCTGAAGTTGTGCGTTTTTGTTTTAATTCCCTTCCAATCCCCTCCTCCATCCCTGGCCCCCTCCTTAGCAGGGGACCTGGAGCACCACTTTTGCACACTGCCTTTTTAACACCTGGGACCCCAGACATTGACCTTTTAGCAAATGTGAGGCTTTGAGGACCTGGTATATGCCTTGGTCACTGGCAGGGCTCAAATAATGAAAGAGGCACACAGAAAACAACCGAAAATGAGTCACTGAGTGGGGCAGAGAGGCAACTGCCTGGTTTTTTTTTTAATCAAATGAATTTAGAAGGCGGGAGAATGCCAGGCCATAGAGCCTCCAGCCCCGCGGGGCTGACCTGACCTAATGTCCTTTGAGGTTAGCTGGGGGAAGAGCATTCATTAACTTAAGAGAGTGCGACTTCACGACTTGGGGACTCCAAAAGGACGCCCTTGCCGTGCCATTGTCGCCACAATGCCGTGACTCGGATTCGAACCGAGGTTGCTGCGGCCACAACGCAGAGTACTAACCACTATACGATCACGGCGCGCTACCGGGACGCCACGGAGGCATGGTGCCCAAGGGTGCCTCTTCACACCCAGGAGAGCCGCTGTCCTGGGTTTTCTACCTGTCTTGGTAAGCAGGACCACACGCGCCACCTGACCTGACCCCTCACGACCAAGCCGCAGAGGGGACGAGGGCATTGGTCCTCGCGCCCCGAGTATGCGCGGGTGCAGCGCCGGAGCGAAGCTTGGAAAGGCTTTGTGCCCTGGACTCCCGGCGCTCCAGACCTGCGATGCTGTGACAGCCCGGGACCTGTCACGGGCCCTGCGCCCTGGCCGTCAGGCTAGCCTTTACAGAGACTGTTGTCACTACAGTTGTCACTTCATTTTGGAAGGAGCGGCCCTGACCCACCCCACGCAGCCACTGCGGCACAGCCCGGGAGCCCTGCAGCGCGAAGTCCCTTGGGGTGAAGAAGGCGGGGACCGTGACGTGCTGGTGACACCGAGGAGGCGGGGCTTGCAACAGACAAGAGGCCAGCTGCGGAGGCACAGCCCGCGGTCCCCGGTAGCGCGCCGTGATCGTATAGTGGTTAGTACTCTGCGTTGTGGCCGCAGCAACCTCGGTTCGAATCCGAGTCACGGCATTGTGGCGACAATGGCACGGCAA
>NW_004524681.1:9307728-9316821 GCF_000260255.1 Octodon degus
GGTCCCCGGTAGCGCGCCGTGATCGTATAGTGGTTAGTACTCTGCGTTGTGGCCGCAGCAACCTCGGTTCGAATCCGAGTCACGGCATTGTGGCGACAATGGCACGGCAAAGGGACTGAGACTTTTTTTTCTTAAAAACTACTTGAGAATAAGCTCACTTCACGGAGCTACTGGGAATCTTTTTTTTTTTTTTTCTGGCGTGTAATTTCGTCATTGAGGTGCATGAACCACCCACGTTTATTCTTTACAATGTTTCTATTGTGAATTGTTAATTATAATTTTATGAGTTTTATTATTAGATGAAACAGTGAGTACTTCATAGGAAAAAACACAAAAATGGTTTTCATATTTTTTGAGTGTTCATAAAAAAGCATCCACATTTTCAGCATCCACTGGTGTGTGATGCACAAAGTCTAAAAAAAGAACTCAGACATTCCCACATGAACTGCGCTGAAAATACCAATAGCACGCTACCAAAAAAAAAAAAAAAAAATTTTAGTTAGTGCGCCTGAGGGGGTCTACGCGCCCAGTGGCACGTTCTGCACACACACATCGCTTACGCTGACGGCCCGTGTCATTTACTTTCCTGGACTTTTGGTAGGACATACTTGACATCTCAGTGTCTTGCTGTTTTGTCCAGATTCTTATTATGTTATACAGTGTGAAGTTAAGAAGAATATAAAATAATAGAATAAATTATTAATTTCTTAAAATATATTGAGTATTTAGAACAGACATCAACACTTTCACGTCAGCTGAGTGTTTCCTGACAAAACCTAAACAATAACATCAGAAGTAAGTTCCTATGTGAACTGCAACAAAAGTCTCTAGAGAACTCGACCACAAAAATAAGCCTTGCCGCAGTTGGCACGCCTAAGGCAGTCTTCACACGTGACAGCTGCGTGTTCTGTGCACAAGTATCGCTTACACTCAGCACGTATGTTGTGTTCCTGTGTTTCGTGGGGCACAGTGGGCATCTTCTCGGTTGTCCTGCTGTCCTAGTCAGTCTCTGTGACGCTGTCTCCTGTTCACCTGTCAGCTCACCAGCGCACTCCACAATTTTGGCAGAAACATTTTACTTTTCCTCTGTTGTCAGTGGTCTCTTAGGAGCTCCAGTCCCAATCCTCTAAGAAAACTTCGCCATGCTTTTTCGCATTTGCTGTTTTCTTTATAAACTATCAAATTATTTGTGCCACATGTGTTTGTGAGTGAATAGAACACATCCACTGGCCAACGCTTTGTGTTTCCATTGATGCCATAGTTGCTGTATGTCTCATTTATTCTTTTCTCTTTGCTGAGACAAGATACCTGACACCCCAAATGAAGAAAGGAAAGGTTTATTTAGCTCACATTTTGTGAAAGGTTTGGTCCATACAAAGCTGGCTCTGGGGCAGAGTGGCACATGGCAGAGAGCAGCCGTTCATGGCAGTGGCAAAGGGCAAGAGCAAATGGGAGCAGCAGCAACAATGGCAGCAGAGAACAGGTCTCTCTCCCTGATGTTGCATTCAGGCTGTATGTCCCAGACTGGGGTCACACTCACATCCATAATCCCAACAGCACTCCCCCATAATCCCAGCGGCACTTACACCCATAATCCCAGCAGCACTCACACCCATAATCCCAGGACTGGATCATGAATTGATTGCAAAATCTAGAAGGCACCCCCTGACTGCATGGTGCTTTGGGGGGACACCTAGGTACAAACCATAACACTGCATGACTCATCAACATCTACTCCACTTTTGGTTTTGTAGAAAGTTTCCACCCCAGGCTTCCGTCTTGTCCAGGTTTTCCCTATGGGTATTTCCACCATGGTGTAATGTTGACATCCCCAGTGCCAGTTTGCTTTTCTTTGCCTTACATGAGGCCAACACTATGTTTTTCTGAAATCCAAAGACTGTGCTATACAATTCTCTGCTTCGAAATTGCAGCATTTCATTTGGAGCTTCTGCTTCCATCCTGCGGCCAGTTCCTGTGCTGGTCACCTTGTGGTCTGTGAGCAAAGGAAACACCACGTGGACACTAGCAACACAATTGTCCAACGTCACGTTCTGATTAGCTGGGGAGGTGGGAGAGCAAGTCTCTTCACGACATCATCCGGTTTATCACTACATAAATAAGGACCTGAAGGCTGAGCTCCAGGATAAAGGCCTAAGTTGAAAGCATAATAGGTCTTGGCATCGACAAGGGCATAAATTGGATCCCCTATTCGGACCCTTTGCTTTTCCATGAGGCCTTTACATTCCTTTGATGGGAACCCGCACCCTGTTCGGAAGCGCACCCTCCTGATTTCCGGCTGGAAGGGCAGTGAGGCAGCCTGCATGTGGGGTGTGGAAGCGCAGTCCGACCCAGCCATCAGTCCAGAGACCTGGACTCCCTTCTCCCCCTTCTCTGAATGCAGGACCCAGCTAAAGTCACAGACCTCTGACCTTAGAAAATTCAGGAGCGTGGAAGGCGGGTGTGTCTCAGGATGTGCCTGGTGCTCCGTGTAGCCAGCCTTTCCCTAGAGAGTTCACGAAGTGGCCGGGTTTTTGCTTTATGATTGCATTTTGTGTTCTTCCCATAAAGAACAATGTTATTTTCTCATGAAATATAGTCCCTGATTCCACTAACAAATACGTTCTCCCATTTTTCTAGTAACATATATAGTGGTCCCTCACCATGGAGGTCACATTCCAGACAACCCCTCGATAAGTGAAAATCAGCCAAGCAGCGACATTATATTTATTTTAGTATTTATATATATTTTAAGACTTTATAAACCTGTCCACACTTTTAAAAATACTTGTGATGTTCTTAACCATTTTCTAAAGTGAAACCTACATAGTTAAACAACATATAAGGAAAGCAAGAACTTGAGGACTAGACAATGAAAAGAGAGCAAGGAGAAGAGCTAGGAAACATGACAGGGGCAAGCCATACAGTTATATGTAGAAGATGGGTAAGGCAATGATGCTGAGAGTCTCCAGAAGATTTTTGAATCTACCAGTTAATTGGAAGGATTCTCACCGTGACTAACTATATATACCAATATCTGTGAACTAAGCAACTGCACTGAAGATGGTAATCTGTAATAGTTTCATGCTTAGAGTGCCTGTCATTCTGGTCTTCTGAATATGGGCTGCTTGTCCTGACATGCCAGTTGCTGCCGTGCTCTCTAGGGTAGATGATTGTTCAAAAAGAAGCGGGTGGTGATTGAAGGCAAGAGACAGGAAAAGGAATGTTGCGGAACTGTCCTGCTACAAGGTTGTATATGGTTAGATTTCTGGACTTATGTGTAAATATAAGAATTATATAATTCTTTATGCCTATTTAAAAAATATTTTAATTTTTTAAATGTTTTTTCATCATATTCTGTAGGGACTTAAAGTTCAACATATTAATACTTGATGAAAAATACCTGTTCCATGTTATGCCTAAGATGTTTGATATTCAGACAGATAGTGAGGTTAAGCTTAACAGCCTAAGTTGTATGGTAAGCTTCTTTTCTGGAGGGCTAACAACCTAAATTTGCAGAGCAAAATTAGAGAAAAAGGAGGGCCACAAGGAAGGCCAGCATTTTGGCCCTAGCCTTCCAAGGTTAATTAAGACTCAGGACATATGAGAACTTGTATGGGAACGTCATGTAACTCAGTAGTGTCCCAAATTTTCTGATCAAGGAGATTATAGGGCCAAAGAGGAAAGTGATCGATGATGTAGAGTGTGCATAAGGAGAGTCACATGGAGAGAAAACATTCTCTCAGGCTTTCATGTGGAATACATTGGCCAAGCAATGGCCGTGACTCATCCACATGGCTGACACTGACAAAGGTTCTACAATCTGAGGTACAGGATCTCAGGATAAATCCTGAGGGGATTTCACTGACCTTATCAGACCCAAAGCTACAACTCTTTTTGCATAGGTCCTGCTTTATCTTGGTCTTAATCATCCAGCAGAAAAGTATAAAAATAAAATATAAGAAGTAAAGCCATGCTGCTATGTTGAGCTGTAGGGGACTCAGGTCAACAGTTTCTGACACTGCCAGTCAAGCGCAAGACCCAATACTATTATGGACTACTGGACTCTTTTAGAATATTTTGCTGAGTTAACACACCTATAATATTCAAATGACGGAACTAAACAAAAAAGGGGATACAGATGAATGTCCATTTTGTATTTGTGTATTCAAAGTGGTTAAGATAGATATATAGTTACATTCTCTTAAGGAATAGAGGGATTTGTTGTAATAGTGTTTGTAAATAGAATATCATGTCTGCATCTTGTACAGCAATTAACCACTAGGAAGCGAGTATGCAGTGTGTTAATTATTGAAACTGTCCTACCAGTTTGGTTTGAAACTGTGTCATTGCTATTTGTCTCTCAATAAAATTATGGAAAAAAACCCATACATATACTGTACACTACCGCAAAATCCCACAATAAATAATATAGATTAATATTTTTTGAAAACCCACAAAACAGTCTGTGAAAATTGAATCACAAAATAGCTAGAGACTACAGCAATCCTCTAGGTCTTCCCTCCCTCCATCTCTTCCTTCCCTCCTTCTTCCCTCCCTCCCTCCTCCCTCCCTCCATCCCTCCATGTCCCAGAAAAATAGTTCACTGACTGAAGCATCTGCTCTTTGTCCTTGATTGGGACTCCAGCCCATGGCCCGAGATCACCTGATATTTCAGGATAAGGCAGAAATCTGAAGAAGTTTTTGTGAGATCTCCCAAAGTTTTAAACACTGGCAGCTCATTAAACACCAAGCTGACCAAAACTACGCAGCAAAACAAAACTTCACCCACCTCAGCTCCATCTCAGCTCTGGATTACCTGGCAGGGTGCAGCTGTCCTGTCCAGGAGCCAGGCCAAGGGAGACCAGAGACAGAAAGCAAGCACTGGACCTCCAGGCAGCCCCAGTCCAGAAACAGGAGCGAGCGGAGAGGAAAGTGCCGCCCAAGACGGGCCTGGGGTCCAAGGAGGAGGCAGAGCCAGCCCAGGGGAGAAGGCCGAGAAGATACGAAAATAGCCATTTAAAGAGCGAAAAGTCAATTTTAAATACCATTTCCAACAGAAAGAAGATGCCTTAAAGTAATGTCTCATTCCAGGTTTGCAAAGTGAATCCAGAACATGGAATATTGACAAGTAAGTGCTTTAAGGTTGGTGGCCTAAAAGAAATGGCAACCACTGACCAAATGTGGGACAATTCGAGTACATTAAAAACCATAATGATAGAATGGTGATAATGGATTCTACTATGTTGAATAAAAATCAGTTTCTCCAAGCCCCGCCCAGTGGGGTTCACTGCTACTCCCAGCAATGCAGGAGGCTGAGGCAGAAAGATCTCAAGTCCTAGGCCAGCCCCAGCAATTTAGCAAGACCTTGTTTAAAATGAAAAAAATAAAAGGTTGAGGTTGTAGCTCGGCACGATGCATTGGGTTCCATTAATATGGCACAATAAATAGATAACTTCTCAAAAAAACCCTAATATTTCAGTCCATGATATTAAGAGAAAGAGAGAAGGGGGAGGGGGAGGAGCAAGCTGATGCCTCCCAGAAAGCTAAGGCCTGAGAGTCACGCTGTTGCTGCCCACAGTAACCACAAACAGAAACATTCTCAATGCAGGCTTAAACCACTGAGTCATATGTTAGAAGCAAATACCTCGCTTTTGGTTTTGTTGTCCGTGTGTGGGGAGCCCTGCTGTGTGGCCCAGCCTGGCCGGAGGCTCACTGTCCTAACTCAGCCTCCTAAGTAGCTGGGATTACAGGCATGTGCCACCACACCCGGCTCCACAGCTCCCTTTAAATAAAGTGAGGAGAATAAATAAATAAATAAATAAATAAATAAATAAATAAATAAAGTGAGGAGATCCAGTGGATATCAGCTTACCCTAGATATCAGGTCTGATGTCACCAGTAAGCGGACAAAGAGGTTTTGCAGGCTTGCCAGTGTGACAGACTGAAACATCCACGACATTGCCTCTGTAGTGATCTTTCCAGAAATGTCTAACCTGAATCTAGTCACAAAGAAATCATGGAAAGACCCAGAATGTGGATCTGTCTAGATGACAGTGGGCCTGAACACTTGAATATGATCCGTGACAAGACAAGCAAACCAGCAAAAAAGGAAAGTGGGCCAGGTGTGGCGGCACACTCTAGTAATCCCAGTGCTTGGGAGGCTGAGGCAGGAAGATCATTGTGAGTTTGAGGCCGACATGGGTTACATAAGTGAGTGCAAGGTCTGAAGTGCTGGGATTATGGGCGTGTGCCACTACACCTGGCCCTTGATTGAATAGACTGAGGAAAAACAGATAAAGGACATTTTGGGAAGAAATGGAAACATTTAGTATAGACTATATAGTAGTCAATACTGTTAAACAGGTGTTAATTTTCTTAACTATAATAATGGTCTTGTGGGCCTGCAGAGTTCTTTATTCTTAGGAAGTATGTCTGCCAAGGAGGGGTGGAGGAAATACACCAAAAGAGACGAGTCTAGGGTAGACAAGTTTCTACTGTACTTTGAATTTTTCTGGAGGTTTTTTTTAGTTTTCTTTTTGTTGTTGCTGTTGTGTTGTTTTGATTTGCTTTGTTTTAGACAGTCTGACTATGTAGCCCAGGCTGGCCTTGAACTCACAGCAGTCCTCATGCCTCAGCCTCCTGAGTGCTGGGATTACAGTCATGTGCCACCGTGCCAAGCATTTACTGGCTTTGGTTTGTTTTTTATGTATTTAGTACAGGGTGTACAGGGTCTCCAGGGGGTCAATGCATAGGTCAGACTCCTAGTGATTCTCCTGTTTTCAATTTCCCAAGTGCTGGGATTACAGGCACGCGCCACCACACCCAGTCTCAATCTCCATCTCAGCACACGGGTGCTGCTGATTTAAAGAAGAAAAAAATAAAAGCTATATAAGAAAAATGGGAACATTAGTAAATAATGTTAAGAAAAAAGTACATGAAATCATGTACACCCAACCATTATGATTCTATAACACCAGTAAGAAAAATTGTCTTAGTTCATTGAACATTTACCAGGCAGGGGCCTGTAACAGGGGTGTTAAGCTCTGGGAAGACTCCTGCAAGTCAACAGCATCCTAAGCCCAGCCACATGCTCACCTGCCCACAGCAGCTCAGAAGAGCCCTCCTCCTGAGAGCCACCCTGTATGCACCGTGCCCTCTACCTGTGCCGCCCAGGACACAGGCACCACCGCTTGTTTCCAAGAGCTCCCTCCTTGGAGGTGGGGCCCCGCTGGCTGGCCCACGTCAGCGCCTGCTGTGCTCCAGGTACAGTACTTTTAAATACTGCTCCTCCACTCCTGCCCTCTGCCTCCTGGCCGCGCCCCTTCCTCAGCCTGTGCTCACCTCACAGTGAAGCTTTGTGCCTCTGTCTCTCCAGAACAGTCTCACCCTGCACGGGTCTCCTGCCTCCTTCAGGAAGACCACACACTCGCTCCATTCCCTTCTTGGAAGACTGTGAAGCCTGACTACTATTAAACCTCCCGTCATAAGCACGGGGCAGCTTTAAAGCTACTTTCTACCCTTAATCCACACACTTCTCTTGCCAGGCAAGAATGAGTGCCCCACCCTGACATCTGGCTGATTCCACAGCTGTTGAGTCCATGCCTCTGCCCATGGCTGGAGACCCTCTCCAAGAAGTAACTAGCCTGTTCTCCTGGTGGGGGTCAGCTGTGCCCACCTTTGCACGGCTATTTCTGCCATATGCCTTCGCGTAGCATGCACATGTATTTCTCTGTTGCACTCCTCAAGGTCAGACACAGATTTCTCAGTCTTGTCCAGCTCTACTCCTAAAAGTGCCATCAGGTCTGGGGCTGCACCCCAGACAGACAGACAGACAGGCAGAGAGACGGAAACAGGACCTACAGTTGAGCCAGCTGTAGTGGCCTGCCTGTTGTGAGGCTGAGTCAGGAGCGCCAGCGTGAGCTACACATCTAGTTCAGGGCCAGCCAGAAGTGCCTTTGGAGACCATGTCTCAGAAACAAACAAAAAATCGGAAGGTACAGTTTAGCAAGTCCCCAGAAGAATCGTGTTCACATTAAAGTTCGTGGTCCTGGTTATATAGCACCCACTAAAACTTGCACAGAGCATTTAACAAGTGTTTCAAGCCCCACGGCCCTGGGAATCCTGGGGGTTTGCAGTTTCCAGGTGCAGCGGCGCGTTGCTTCTTTTCCCCCAGCTTGGAGCCCGCTCCTTTTGTGGTGGCGCTTGGCTCTGCCTCCTAGAAATGACAAACAGGACACACCTTCCTAGCGGAGCCCCGAGCTGGCCTAGGCTTCAGGGCCCTAACACTTCTGCTGAGGAGCTCACTCCATGTCTGAAAGAACCAGCCTAATGCAAGCTAGGGGCTTCTGATAGACAACACTGGAACGGTTTCTCGACTTGATTTATTGACTTGTCGGTTTTCATTCTGTCACGAATCTGATTGACAGCGAAACGCGGGATGTGGCTGGGGGGATTCCTGCGGGTGTGCGCGCAGCCGCGGGTCTGTGTGCGCGCGCGCGAGCGCGAGGGGCGCTTGTGTGTGCAAACGACACGGACGACGTGGGTGCCCCGCGGACTTGACCGCGCTCCACAAGTGTTTGCCTGGATTCAAAGCAGCGGAGGGTGGGGTGTGCGTGGCTGGCCTGGGGAGGGGACAATTACGAACACGCGGGGCTACGGGACCCTTGGCCACCACCACCCTCAACACCCCCATCCCCGTCCCTGCAGGCTGTCGTTTCCGACCGAAGGCCGTGGGGAAGGAGGAGGAAGGACGCAAGGCGCCCAAGAATGGTAACGGCCCCTTGTCCACCTCTTGCGCCAGTCGCTGGGAGCCAGAAGGGAAACCGATTGGGGCTGTGCGCTCCCCCCAAACCCCGCGGGACACGCGCGGCAACACGTGGGGTACTCGCAGCCCTCAGCTCCGGCCGCATCCTGGATCCAGCCCGCCCCTGCCTTGTTCCCAACGCCCCGCCCCGCCTCGCGGTCCCGCCCCGGTCCGCCCCCCCTTGTTCCCGACGCCTCGAGGCCACGCCCCCATCCCGCCCCTCCCTTGTTCCACACGGCCCGCCCCCACGCCGTGGCCCCGCCTCCTCCCGCCCCCGCCGCCGCGAGGCC
>NW_004524681.1:9316966-9369253 GCF_000260255.1 Octodon degus
TGCCGGCCCGGGAGGGGGCGGCAGCGGCGGGGTGGCCAAGTGGCTCCGGGAGCACCTAGGCTTCCGTGGGGCTGGAGGCGGCGGGGGCGGCAAGCCCGCGCCCCCGGAGCCCGACTACCGGCCCCCCGCGCCCTGTCCTGCCGCACCCCCCGCGCCTCCCCCAGACATCCTGGCCGCCTACCGACTGCAACGGGAACGCGACTTCGAGGACCCCTACTCCGGGGGCCCGTCCGGTTCCACCGCCCTCGCCGCCCCTGCCATCCCCGGACCCGCGCCGCCCCCGCGCCACGGCTCACCCCCGCATCGTCTGATCCGGGTCGAGACCCCGGGGCCCCCGGCGCCCCCTCCGGAGGAGCGGATCTCCGGAGCCCCGGCCGGCGGCGACCGAGTGAGTGTGCCTTGGGCGGGGGTGACTGCCAGGGGAGGTGGTCGCAAGTCTGGAGGTTGTGCAAGGGACAAAGGTGGCCTGGCCCGAGCCGGCTCGGCGCTGTCACGAGCTCCCGCGGACAGCAGCGGAGCCGCTGACCCTGGGGCTCGGTGTCTGAGCCCACCTTTGTTCGGATTCTCTGTTGGCTGATCGGAGAGGGGACCCTGGATGTCATCCCTGTCCTTAGCTGTGGCCCTAGACTGATGGCCCTCCCCACCAGGGCTCCGCTGCCCTCCTGCAGCCCCCAGCCCCATCCTGGAGCCTTTATTCTAACGGGAACGGAGGAGCGCGCGCGCGCGCACACACACACACACACACACACCCTTGCTGGTTTCTGGCCTTTCTGTGCCTTGCACTTTGTTACCCTTTGATCTCTGACGCTTCCCCAGGGCAGAACCTAGCGAAGCTTTCCCTCGCTGCTGCCGCTCCTCCTCTTCTTCCTCTCCCTCTTCCTGAATCCCAAGCATCCCCAGAGGTGCTGGAGCCCCGGAAAGGAGGTGAGGGCCGAGGTTTCTCCTTGTAGACACAGCCAGAGACTGCGTTTTTATCCCCCTGGGCAGAAGCTAGCTGGGCTGTTCCTAGGAGGCCAGGGCTCTTGTCAAGGATGTTGGCCACAGGCGTCCAGGCCCAGTCCTCCTGTCTCCCCAAAGTAGGGGGCAGTTGCCCAGAACCTGTTGCCCAGCTGAGCCCAGGCCTAGGACACATTCTTTCTGAGAGCCTTCATGGCTGCAGGCACTGGGGTGGTGGAGAGAGCAGGCAGCTACTCCTCCAGGACACCGCCTGTCTCTGCCTGGCAGAGTGACAGCTGGAAGCCATCCCCAGGGTCTCTGGCTGTAAGTCCAGCTGCTGACACTGTGCTGGGCCCTGCGCTTCCCTCACCACTGTGCGCTTAGTTCCTCTGGAGAGAGCTCGCGTCTTTATTAGAGCAGAGCTGCTGTCTGAATCCTGGCACTGAGTTATGTCAGGGTCGGAGCTGAAGCCTCAGGAATGTGATGCATGTTTCTTTCCTTTCTTGGGGCTGGCTGCAGAGTGGGGCGCAGGGGCACTTCCCTGGGCTGTGGGGCTCCTTCCTCATGTCCCCTGCCACTCCCTCAGTGATTGTGTTGGTGGCAGCCTGGCAGAGGGGAGTGCAGGCCTGGCCCTTGCTACCACTCATTCTCCTCTCCGACCACTCCTGTTGGTGATGGGCCTCCTGAGCTGTCTTTGACTGCTGTCCTCTCTGCATTGGCTAAGGGCAGCCTAACAAACTGCCCACCAGCTGTGGGTCCTCCAGGACAGGGACTCGAATGTGTGTCCTGCCCTCTGTGCCTGTGGGGTGTTAGAAGACAATGCCTGCATCCAAAGAGTTGTCTACTATGAGGGGCTTCCTAGCCATAGATCCCCCTGTGTTCTTTCCCAGAGACAGCCAAGGAGGGGCTGCACTCGTGCAGCAGGTGGACAGACCAGGACAGCCAGGCCTTTGCTGGAATCAGCCCTGTGACTGTGGGCTGCTCAGAACTGGGAGATAGACAAGAGGTGTCTTTGTCCGCCACAGGCACAGGAATGAAATCCAGCAGGCTCTCCAGGGAGCCACACCATCAGTCTGTGGTTTCCTCAGTGGGTGTGAGGAGAAGAATCTGGATGTCACCCGAGCGTGGCCGTAGGTAGGGACACTCAGGATGCTCCTGACCTAGGGCTCCCTACCAAATAGAGAAGAGGGTTCCCACCCCTAGGACTGGAGCTTGGGTGATCTCAGTGTCCTCCCTAGGCAGAGCTGAAGCTAGGCACTGGTACCTTGTGCTCACCCCGTGTCTGGCAGCCCTGAGCCTGGGCTGCTGCCCCTGCCGTTTCTGATTCTTTTTTTTTTTTTTTTTTTTTTTTTTTTTTTTTTTTTTTTTTTTTTTGGTGGAACCGGGGATTGAACTCAGGCCCTTGCGCTTGCCAGGGAAGCACTTACTCCACTGAGCCATCTCCCAGGCCCCCCCGTTTCTGTACCATGGGTCCTCCTTTCTTTCACTTCCACAGGACCCTTGTGCTATGGCTCTAGGTCTTCTCTCAAAGTGACCTGGAGCCTGGGGATGGGGGACTTCCATGTGCCCTGTGCTGCCTTCCTTGTCTCCTCCCAGAGACCAGGGTCTCACTGAGCTCAGGGGAGGAGTCTGCACCTTTGGTGTTGGGAGTTGGTGAGTGGGTGCAGGGGGCTTCTGTCAGAGCCCATGGGATTGGTGCAGAAGGAGGCCAGCAAATGTGGGGACAGAGCATGACTTAGACAGGATCCTGAGAGGTCCAGGGGCCAGGGGCCCTCAGCTGTGCGCCAAACAGGGCTCTTGCTGTCCCCACTGTGGTTGGCAGGGGCTTGGGTGGCCATCTGGGTAACCAGGCAGGGCAGGTGTGGGCACAGCAGGAGTGGTGCCATCCGGTGGGCAGGCCGTCCCTCGCCTTCTGGCTGCAGGAACAGGCCCAGCTGTCACTGAGCCTTGTCCCGCCACCCTGGTTGTGTGTGGCAGAGGGGCCATGGATCAGGGATTTGCCTTGATCGGCTCAGTTTTCAGTGACCTTCAATGGGAAAACCTGGTCCAATTAGTGGAGGGGATGGATGAGCTCCCCATGACCATCTGTGCAGTGTGTCCCTTACCTCCTCTGTCATGCCAAGATATGTGGTTGGTGGAGGGGCTAAGTGACACGGACAGCAAGACAGCCCTGTGTTGAGACCGGAGCTCTTAGCTCAGAGGGTGGACGTGGCTCGGGTGTGTAGTCTCCCTGATTCTTGTGGAGTTTGCAGTCCTCAGATAGCATTGAGAACAGAAGAGGGGTGTGAGGGAGACCGTGTCTAAAGTCCAGCACAGCATTCCCATCCTGAGCTCCCTAGCCAGCATTCTTCCAGTACAGTGCATCTTTGCATTGCCCTAGGCGTGGAAAGAACCCTCTTCCTTGAAGGTGTGGGCCTTGCTTCTTGTGAATGGCTTTATTGGCTTGATTTGTTTGGCCTTGAACTCAGTGTGTAGCCTAGCCTGGCCTTGAACTTGTGGCAGTCCTCCTGCCTTAGCCTCCCTTGGGATGGGATTATAGGCATGCACCACCATGCCTGGTGTGAGTAGCTTTGATTTCCTTCCTGTGGCCCCGCATAGTCTGAGGAAGTAGAGGCAACAGAGGAGGCCAGGTCTTGAATCTTTGTGCACTGACTGGAGCTCTTTGTCTGTAGCCCGACCTGGCCACGTGCTACCATTGGTGCTTCGAGGAGAGCTGTGGCCTATGGGTACCTAGGGGGATCGTGTGGGTGACCTGTCCACTTTGCCCAGCATAGTGGCCCTCACTCTGCCGGGAGACATCTACTGCACTTGTTGGCTTGGATAGTGCCTGACTGAGCCCCAGCTCAGCCCTGGCACTCTGCATGTGTGAGCTGGTGACAGCTGAGACCCTGGGAACTGTAGGCAGGAGGTGCAGGTTGAGCTGAGTAAGTCCTGTCAGTACAGATGTTTGAAAGTACCTGCACAGGCTAGCCTTAAACTCATGACAATCCTTCTGCCTCAGCCTCCTGAGAGCTGGGACTATAGGTTGAGCCACCATACCTGACCTCTTTTCATCTTGAATTAACATAGTAGCTGACATTTATCTTGGCCTGGTACTACTTTGAAGCAGCTGATGTGTTAGACCTGTTGATCTTTGAAACCACCCTGTTACTTCATAGGGAAACTGAGGCATGGGACTGTTGAACCAAGCTCACATGGTTTCTCAGCAGGTAGCACAGTGGAGGTCCACAGCCCTGTGCCCTGATTCCAGACAACACTATGCCTGCCCTCCTCCCCAAACTACCTGCGCCTATCAGAGAGGTGTCCAGGAACCGTTTGCTAAGGAGTAGGAGGAGGCAGGCCCAGGAAAAGGCCAAGGGGCGCATTGTGTGGATCCCACCGCATGCTGGGAATCACTTCTTTTTTTTAAAAAAAAAATTGTGTGTGTGTGTGTGTGTGTGTGTGTGTGGCCAACTCAGCCCACCACGGGGCAGGGCTGGCTGGCATGTGGTGCTGGGGGATCGAACCGCGGTCCCTGTGCTTTGCTAAGCTTGCTCTGAGTAGGTGCTTTAGACCAATGAGCCATTGAGCCATCTCACCAGCCCCTGGGGATCCCTTCTGACCCCTCCATCCTGAGGCAGTCACAGATCACCCGAGGGCCTTAGAAGGGGCAGCGTTGCCCCACACTTGTCATGTGTGATGACTCCTTTGTAAGCATGGAATTGCACTCTAATTAGAAAAGGAAACAAAAGCAACACATGTCACGTCAGAGGAGTTTCCCAGGCAGAGAAAACAGGCGAGGGTGTCCCAATAACGAGGAGCAGCCCACGCCGGAAGTTTGACTCTGGAAAGGTGAGCAGCCTTCCCTTCCTCAGACGGGTTGGGTACTTGCTAGGCATTCAGTGACAAAGGACTTCCGTGCCTGATCACTTGGGGAGATACTGAAGTAAGCAAACCTTGGGGTGGTCCCTCTGCGCGAGTGCGGGTGTGGTGCTGAGTCTTGAACCCGAGGTCTTGCCATTCTGGGCAAGCCCTTGTCACTGAGCTACATCACTAGCCATAAAGTACAATATGTAATCCACAGGACAGTAGAGAAGATACAGCGTTTCCTAAATTTGGGGGAAATGTGTGAACCCTGGGAGTCAGGAGACCTGAGTCCCACTCTGACCCGCTGTGGGCCCCCCACAGGTCTTACACAGATTATCACTCAGAGCCTCTGGTGTTGAGCAGAAACCGTGGTTAGAGAACTGTTGCTGTTCCATTTGTCTTCCTTTCCCTACTCTCTGACTTGAGTTCGAGTCCACCTCACTCTGCAGCTGAGGAAGGCAGAAGTCTCCAGACCTGAAACATAAGCTAAAGCTGTAGTTTGGGCGCCTTGCGGAGCCAACCTCTGAAACACCAGCCCCCTCCCTGTCTCTCGGGGATGGCTGGGGACAGGTTGTGCGGCCCACTGCCGAGGGGAGGACCTGCCAGCGCCCACGCGCTGGCCTCAGGAGTGCTGTATGCAGGAAACAGATCAGAGGGACGCTGCCCTAGGGGCGCTGCCCAGTTGAACAGATGTGGAATAGGGTCCAGGAGCTGGCTGCTGGGTGGCACGGGGGACAGACGGGGTCAGGGCGCCCCCGTTTGGGAGTAATTCCACATTTCAGCTGTGTTCCAGCAGTGCAGCACCTGGAGCCTGGCCTTAGGGTCCCCTGAAGGCCCTTGGCTGACAGGCTTTCTGCCCAGGGCTGAGGCCTGGATCCTCTTCACACATTGATCCTGTGGCCATTGATGGTCAGTCAGGGGGCGGAGGCGGGGGGATGAGGGTCTGGAAGTGTGGGTCACTCCTGAGGTGGTGTGTGGGTTGGAGGAGGAGGCCTTGTAGGACCCACTGAGATCTGCTCTTTTTTTTTTTTTGAACCATGGTTGGAACTCAGGCCCTTGTACTTGCCAGGCAAGTACTTATTCCACTGAGCCATCTCCCTAGCTGAAGGCTGCTCTTGCAGATCCTGGTGGACGTGGCTGTGGGGGCCACATGATCATTAACAAGACAGCAAATCCTGGCAGCTTTGAGGGGCCCATGGCCTGGAGAGCCGCCTCCCTGAGTGGTTGGTCGTTCTCTCAGGTCTGGAAGCCCTGGAGAGCCTGGCGTAGGTCGGCTTGGGTCCAGCAGGTGCAGGGCAGGTGCCAGGCCCCCGGCCTTCCTGGGCATTGCGGGCAGTGATCAGGGCAAGAGCCAAGGCTTCCTGGAGCAGGGGGTGGACCCAGGAGTGGAACAGAGGAGCCATTGAGCTGCCACCTGGCTGCCCGTGGGCACTGCAGGCTGGCACTGCAGACTGGCACAGGAGGCCTACTGGCCTGTGAGGGGTCTGGGTCTAGACACAGGTGGGGTGCACCTCCTGTGGCTCTGACCAGGCCAGAGGAGGGGAGGAGGGGCTGAGGGGATTGGGGCAGTGGGAAGGGTGGAGTCGAGGAGTAGGAGCCTCTGGGAACAGGGCCTCACCTGGTCCCCCAGGGGCTCCACACCAAGCTTCCACTTGCTTCTGAATGAGCAGGAATGACACTCCTGATGTCTGTTTTCCTCCTCCGTGTGGGTGGCCAGACAGGTGCCCACAGGGAGGGGTGCACTCGGGTTTTGGAGGTGGCCGTGGGTCAGGGAAGCTTGGCTGGCAGGAGGTGTCCAGAAAGCAATAGGATCAAGGACAGACAATTGAGCTTCTTGGGAACACAGTCCCAGGCAGGTAGAGAGAAACCAAGCAGGAGAGGGGAGTCGTGAGTCTCTTTAACTTTGGGCCTTTTCTCCGAGCACTGAGGAGCTTTGTGAGGCTAAAGCCCCAGCAGGGGCGGGCTCCAGAGCCCCTTGCTCAGGGTTGGGGCTGAGGCCAGGAGCAGTGGGGTGAAGGCTTTGAGGGCGGCCGCTAGGGATGCCTGGGAGCATTTTCTAGGGCCTGCTGCGTGCCAGCTGCCTGTTGAGCTGGAGTGTCCAGGACGAGGAGCTCCAGGGTGGATGACACAGTGGTGGTAACCGGATCATGGGAGGTGGCAGTTGTCCAAGCAGGGAGGCTCAGGTGGGGAAAGGCAAGAGCAGACCTTGCCTGAAGCCCCGGTGCTGGAGGCCCCGGGTGAGCGGCCCTCTGTGTGCACTGCTGTCACCACCCCCAAAAAGGTGGTGCCCAGCTTAGAGAAAGGCTCCTTTGTGCTGAGCCAGCCCGCCCTGAGCACCTTGGGCGCCTCTGCAGGGTGTGTGGCTTGTGGGGAGCTCTGTGCGGGTGCGGGACAGACGGGGTGGCCAGAAGCCCATCTTTGGGAGAAGGCAGGGCCTGGAGGGCAAGGCAAGACCACGCCCCACCTGGAGTGGGTGCTTGTCCTGTGGGAACCCCCAGGCAGGCCATGCGGCCGAAGACACAGCCCAGGGACCCGCATTTAGGGGGAGAGAAAGATGGACACCTTGGCAGGGCTGCAAAGAGCCAGAGCTGGCTCCCGTGTGAACTCCGAGTTGCCCTGGGCTCGGGGCTCTGGTCCAGGCTGACCCAGGACTCCTGCTTGTGGACAGCTTGAGGAGAAGCAGAGCACCCCTTCTGCCATCTGAAGCTCACTCTCCTCACCATTCTCCCTGTAGCTGGCCATCCTAGAAGACTACGCAGATCCGTTTGATGTCCAGGAGACTGGAGAAAGCTCAGCAGCAGCCTCAGGGGCCCCAGAGAAGATCCCCGAAAACGATGGCTACATGGAGCCTTACGAGGCCCAGAAGATGATGGCTGGTGAGTGATGGGTGCAGGGGAGGGGTCCGTAGAGCAGGTTCTGGGACCTGCAGCTCTCAGGATGATGTGCTTAGGTCCCGAGAAAACGGGCGAATCCCTTTGCCAGGCCCTTTTGAGGGCGGCCACAGCTTTCAAGGTAGTCACTTTTACCCTTCCCTAAAATTAAAAAAAAAAAAAAAAAAAAAATTAAGATGGTCACTTTGGAGGAGGAGCTTGATTTATAGGACGCCTCACAACCAAAAGTCAGACAGAAGCACTGGAGATTGGCAGGGCACACAGGGGTGTGGGCCAGGAGTCCAGGGCCCCGAAAGACAGTCGCTAGCTCTGGGGCGCTGCCATGAATTCAGAACATTGCTGTTATATCAAGGGGAGACATCCTTACTGCACTAAGAAACACTAGAAACAGATTCAACGGGGCGAGGGTGTCAGCTTCCTGAGCCCCCACTCCCTACCCCGGGCTGGCCCAGGCAGTTGATGTTGGTGCTGGTGTACCTGGCAGCTGAGGAAGGTGGGACACACAGGCAAGGGCTTCAAAAGTTGCAGCGAAGCATTTGGGCTTGCTCCAAATGGTGTGTGGGCCTGTCCCCGATTCCTGAACATGAAAGGATAAATGTGGCATTTTAAGAGGCGTACTAAGGCCTTTGTGTACAGAATGGATTAAAGAACTGGGCATCGGGAAGTTAGAAGCGGGCACAGGGTGCACACCTGCAATCCCAGCTCTCGGAAGACTGCACTGAAGGCCAGCCTGAGCACACAGCAAGTGCCAGGATAGCAGGACTGCACCGGAGGTGGAGAGGCAGTCTTCCGAAAGCAGCGATGAAAACAAAGAGCTCGGGAGGGTCAGACTATTTGTTTGTTAGCAAATTTGGGAATCGTCAGGGGCCAGTAAGTAAGGCATCCTCCTTCCTCTCCTGAGCTTGGAGATAGTTGAGAAATGAGACACAGGAAGCACGGGGCGTGGAACTAGGTGCTCAGCAGTGCCGCCCCACTGTGCTTCTGTGCTGCAGAACCGAACTCGCCCGCTCAGGCTCGGGCAGATGGGAGGCTGTGGCCTCTGCTGGGAGCAGGCTGTTTGCAGCCTCAGAAGGAGGGAAAAGACAGGCAGAAGGAAGAAGGGCAGATGTGGGGAGAAGGAGCACCGCTGGCCAATTGGAGAAGGGGGCGGAGGCCCATGGAGCATTGCTCCACGCAGCCCTGGACAGGGCTGAGGGGGTGGAAGTCATCACGTGCCAGCAAGGGACAGATGGGGTTCAGAGAACCATGTGGGGTCAGGTCCAAAGGGGCTGTGTGGAGGGCAGGACTGGAGGAGGAGAGGTGGCCACTTTCTACGGCTCACTGGTCATCGGATTCACTTCGGGGCTAGTGGTGCCAAAACTTTAGCAGCTGTAGAAGCTGATACGTGGGAAGGCATCATGTGTCATGGGGGGGCACTTCTTGGCAGTGGGAAGACAGCTAGAGATCTAGATACCAGCAGTGTCAGGAGACCAGGCGAAGTCATGGGCCAGGGTAGGGAGGATGAAGATGACAGCCTGGGAGGGTGCAGGAAAGCCCTTGGGACCGCAGGGAGAAGACCCATCCAGACATTGGCTTAGAAGAGAGGCAGGCTTCCAGGGGGCATGGCCCCAAGCATGCAGTGACAGCAGTGGGGACACAGGACATAGAGAGCTGGGCAGTAGGATATGGGGGGGGGGTGCGAGACAGTACCCAGTCCCCTAAGACCTGTCAACTTCAGCTGCTCACCCGTCACTGTGTGTCATGGGACCCTTTCTATTTTTCTTTTTGAGACCGGGTCTGGCTATGTGTAGCCCAGGCTGGTCTTGAACTCACTGTGATCCTCCTGTCTCAGCCTCCTGTGTTCTGGGATTAAGAGCCCTTAAGTGTTTGCTTTGGAGGTTTCCCTTTCCCTTCTATTCTCTCAGGATAGAACCCATACCTGTGCAGCCCACAGTAGCTTTGAGGGCGATAGCCCAGGAAGTATGGCTTCTGGGCTCTCTGGAGCCCAGGCCGTGGCCTCAGGTCTTGGTCGAGTCCGTACCTCTCCCTTGTCCTTGCCCTGGCAGAGATCCGGGGCTCCAAGGAGCCAGCCACCCAGCCCTTGCCTCTGTACGACACCCCCTATGAGCCAGATGAGGAGGCCCCCACCCCTGAGGGTGAGGCTGCCCCCTGGCCTCGGGAGTCCCGCCTGCCTGAGGATGATGAGAGGCCCCCCGAGGAGTACGACCAGCCCTGGGAGTGGAAGAAGGGGAGGATTTCCAAAGCTTTTGCAGGTGAGTATAGGCCGAGACATTTAACACGTTAGTGCAGCAGCCGTGGGTGCATGTGTGTGCGCACACGTGTGTGTGTGTGTGTGTGTGTGTGTGTGTGTGTGTGTGTGTGTGGCTCCAAGCCCTGGGCTGTGTCTCCTGGTGGAGGGCGTGGCACACCAGGGCTCTGTGGCTCCTTACCACCGAGTGAGGGCCAGCCATCCCCTGTCCCGCTGTCCATCCCAAGCTAGGTCCAGCACAGCTCACAGCCGACCCAAGCCCTCTGCCAGCTGCCTGCTCGGCAGCCAGACCGGAAACCACAGCCCATCCTTGGCTTCCCGTAAGCGCACGCAGCACACGAGGGCAGGGATGCGGATGGCCGTTTATCTCCTGCAGAATCAATACTGTTTGGATTGCTTAATGGGAAAATCTATGCCCGTCATTAGGAAACCTCGTTAGCAGTCCTGCAGCCGCCCGCAGCGTCACTCTTCCAGTGATGGGGCACTAAATTTCAATAAAGCATCGGCCCTGGCCTGTCTGCCTGTCTGCAGGTCTGCACCATCTGTACCATACCATACTGACAGCCAGAGGCCATGCTTCCTGTCTGGGTCCCCGGGTGGGCAGAGGGGAGGCAGGCAGTGGCTCCAGGGGGTTGGGTGGCTCCAGTCCTGCTTCTCTTTCCTTCTTCGAGGGCTGGGGGATGTGCAAAGAAGGGACCACTAGCTGTGAGAGTGTCCCGCCCATGCCTCCCACCTGTGACTGTGACTGTGACTGACTGGCAGCAGCCCCGCCTGGCCTGCTCTTGCCACTCCTGCCTCACCTGTCCTGTGTCTCAACCTCTGCCTCTTTCTGTCTCTGTCTCTGTCACTGTCTTTCTTCTCCTTCTGCTGCTGGCTCCAGTTGACATAAAGGTCATCAAAGACCTACCTTGGCCTCCGCCCGTGGGACAGCTGGACAGCAGCCCCTCCCTGCCTGATGGGGACAGGGACATCTCCGGTCCAGCCTCACCCCTCCCTGAGCCCAATCTGGAGGACAGCAGCGGTGGGTCCTGGGGGGGCTTCTGTCCAAGGCGACAGGTCCTCTTGCCCCTGTGGACTTGGCCTAGAGAAGAACCGAGAGGCTGGGGCAGGCCTAGGAAAGGAAACGCACTCACCCAGGAGGGTGCGGGAAGGGACAGAATATGAGTTACTACACCACCAAATTCCACCTATTACTTTATTTTGTTTTCAGTACTAGGGATTGAACCTAGGCTTTCATCCTGTGCTATATCTTCAGCTCCTTGTGTATTTTTTACTGAGACTCACTCTTGCTAAGTAGCCCAGTCTGGGCTGACCTTGGCTCAGCCTCCCGGGAAGGAGGGGTTACAGGTGTCCACCACCACAGCCAGTGCAAACACACTATTTTAAGTCTGTTCCTGGGTAGAGCTGTGCTTGCCAGTACAGCACAAGGCTGGGAGTGGAGCTGGCTCAGGAAGCCGCTGACATGCGTGGAGAGCATATGTCCCTGCGTCCCATGACTGCAGGACTCTAAGGGCTTGAAAGTGGTAAAGAGCCAGGCAGGCATGGTGGTGCACATCTGTAATCCCAGAACTCAGGAGGCAGAGGCAGGAGGATCGCAGTGAGTTTGAGGCCAGCCTGCGCTATACAGTGAGATCCTATCTTTTAAAAACAAGTGAAGGAGAGAACAGGGAGAAAGCTCCTAATGTCCTCTTGCCTTCAGCCCTGTCTCAGGGCATCAGTGGGTGCTTAATGTCCAAGAGCCAGGTGTGGTGTAAATGCAGATGGAGGAGAGACTGCCCCTGTGCCTCTGGGCCTGGGACCTGCTGGGGCAGCAGCTGGCAGGCTCCTCTGCTTGGGAGGGCAGACAGAGCCCCCTCCGGGTCCCCTGGGAGGGGCAGTGGGCAGCGGCCAAGGGCTGGGAGGGCGGGCGGCCGTCTGGCGGCATGGGCAGGATTAGCCTGTCAGGATGGCACCAGGGGAATTGGGTAATTGTTCTCCGATCGATAAGTCATTTCTGCAGAATGGCTTGGCAGGGTGATTTGGAGAACGGTAATGAACTCTGAGGAGGAGAAAGAAACAATATTATCAGCGCTGAAGCCACCCGAGGGGGTACAAGGCTGCTGGCTGAAGGGGCAGCTCCTGAGGGGGACGCTAAGTGGTTTCCTGGGCAGCTGCCTCCCAGAGGGCCGGCCCTGGGCTCTTGGTGTAGGAGGCCTAGCCCCACTGGGGGCTGCACAACCCTTACCCAGCATGATGGAGGGGGCCCCACAGCTGCCAGTGTTGTCTGAGACCCCCGGAGTCCCTGACCCTTGTGTCCCCTGCAGCCCAGTTTGAAGGATCAGAGAAAAGCTGCCTGTCGCCTGGCCGGGAGGAGAAGGGGCGACCACCTCCCCGGCTCCCTGCAGTGACCCCCAAACCAACCAAACCCCTGGGCACCGAGCCTGGCAGCCCCCTGGGCGAATGGACAGACCCCGCACTGCCGCTGGAAGACCAGGTGTGAGTGTCTGCGTCCTTCTGCCAGGGCCGCCTGTCTTCCCTGCAGGGTGGGCCGGGACCGAAGCATATCCCTGCTCTGTCCCCTCCTGTCATCCCAGCTGGTACCACGGGGCCATCAGCCGGACCGATGCCGAGAACTTGCTGCGGCTGTGCAAGGAGGCCAGCTACCTGGTGCGCAACAGCGAGACCAGCAAGAATGACTTCTCCCTGTCCCTCAAGTGAGTGGTGACCGGGGTGGGCCACCCCTGAGATGTGCGGGCTGACCCTGCTTGCCGGGAGGGAGCCTAAGAGAGAACTGGAGAACTAGTAGCCTCAGCCACAGCTCGGAAGGGTGCGGGTATTCACTTGCTGTGTGACTCTGGGAGGCTGAAGCAGGAGGACTGCTTTGCATTGAAGGCCATCCTAGGCTACACAGTAAGTTCAAGGCCAGCCTGAACTACATAGTGAGACCCTGTCGCAAAAATGACAATATTTTTAATGTACTTGGTACAGGGTCTCACTATATAGCTCATAGTGATGGGCTAGCATAGCGTGTGTGCTGGGGATTGAACCCCAGTCCCTGCTCTTGCCTAAGCAGGCGCTTAGTCTGCTGAGTTATCTCACTGGCCTCTACCACCAGTGTGTTAGAGTGGACAGTTAAGGAATTTTAAACTGCATATACCTGGAGGGTTGTCATTCCACCTGGATAAAAAATATGACAAAAATGCCAGGCGTAGTAGCACTCACCTGTAATCCTAGCACTTTTGGGGGCTAAGGCAAGAGGATCTCTGTGAGTTCAAAACCAGCCTAGGTTACATAGTGAGTAGAGGGAGACCCTGTGTCAAAAATCTAAAAAAATTTTTAAAGACAGGCGAAACCACCAAACTAGAATTAGGTAACCTGAGGTCTACTCTTGGGTGTGATAAAACTATCTGCGTGAGCCTGGCCTCTGGCCTTAGTTATACCTTTGAGAACTGATGGCCATCTCTTGGGCTTTTTTCCTAGCACCCACATTCAACCTGTGGATTATAAAACTCAAAGGTGCATCCAGAAAAATTAATTTGTTAAAAATTTGATTTGAAAAAAAATTTTATTTGTGCCCAAATCAAATTATGGTGGTACATACCAATAATCCCAATACTCTAGAGGCTGAGACAGGCTGATCACAGAGTTGAAGGCCAACCTACGCTACATAGCAAGTTCAGGCATCTATCTCAAAAAATTTATTTTTGTTTACGTAACTTCTTGTGGTACGTTGTTTAAAATAATTACAGCTAGGGCCTGCAAGATGGCTCAGCAGACTAAGCTCCTGCTTAGGCAAGTGCGGGGACTGGGGTTCAATCCCTGGCACCACATTCCATGCTAGCCCCACCCCCTGTTGCAGTGGGGTGGGGAGGGCAGGCATGGTGGTGCACGCCTGTAATCCCAGTACTGAGGAGGCTGAAAACAGGAGGGTCACTACCAGTCCAAGCTGTGTAGTGAGACCATGTGCCAAACACATTTTTTTAAAAAAATGTACAGTGAAGTCCTTTCACAAAATAATTACAGCTAAAATTCAAGGCTCATATCGCCATACCAACTCACTCTGGTCACCATTAGATTTCTCTTTATACACACAAATAGGTTCAGAGGTTTATGACTGCTTCAAGGTTACCAGCTAAATTAGTCCTCAAGCCCAGGCTGTGGTGTTGTTCCAGAGAAACTGAGGCAGGAGGATCAAGATCACTTGAACCCAGACAAGAGCTCAAGGCCAGCCTGAGCAACACAAGACCCAGTTTCAAATGCGCACGCGCGCGCACACACATACACACATTTCCAATTTAGGATGAACACTGCTCCAGGTTGGACTCCCGAGGGGCTCTACCATGGTGTGTGCCTGGAGTCTTTTGGGCCCAGTCAGGGGAGATGCAGGGATCTGGCTCGCCTGCCTGCGGGAAGGCAGCTCATCAGCCCTGCCCTCACTCTGGGCAGCCACCCGCCTCTGTCTGCCAGGGCCTCGTTTGCATGTAAATGGCTTCTCTGAAATACAATTATGGTTTTTCTTCTCTCCCTAATGGAAGGGCTTTCACTAGTAATTAAACAGCTTCCTCCAAAGGCCTGGCCAGCCCCGGCCCTGTGGCTAGCCGGCCCACCCGACCCCTGAGGGTCTGGCAAGGGCCTCGCTGGGCCCTAATGGATCCTGTGGCCCTGGGGCGTGCACCCTCCCTGTGGTCCTTGATGCTCCTGGCCGGAGAGAGCTGCTACAGGTCTCTCCCTGGAGGGGAAGTGTAGCTCCCAAGCACCTGTGGGGAGCAGGGCAAGAGGGCAGGGCTGTGTCCTGGTCCCGGTGAGGGGCACATGGTGTGGGGGACCTCGAGGCTGCCCACGGGCCGTCAGTGCCAGCCCCAGGCTTTTATCTCATTTGTGCAGATGCTGCTCGCGCTGAGCTAACCCGGCCTCCTCCCAGGGCTGCCAGGCTCCTGAGTGGAGCTACCCCCTCTAGCTGCCCGCTGCTCTCCTGCTGGCCTCATGGCCAGGCAGGGCTGAGGTGCCAGCCTGGCCTCTGAATGGGTGGGCTCAGGGCAGACCCCAAGCCGTGCCATTGTTCCCAAGTGGGTTCTGGCCCTTGCAAGCTTCAGATCACCTCCAGACAGCTGTTGCCCAGCTCTGGCAGACCACATGGGGGCAGAGGCTCAATACAATGTCCTCACCCAAGGCTGAGGGTTCCAAGACTCTAGGGCCCTGGGGTGAGAAGTTGGGGGGACAGGGAGTTGGGCAGGGCAGCAGACTGCATCTTCCGGATGATGTCGCTCCAGCCCCCAGGGCTGGCTAGAGGGGCAGGGCTGGCCCAGGCTCTGAGAGGGTGAAGTGTTGTTTCTGAAGCACCACCCACGCCAGTGCCCCCCCCCCGCCACCTCACCACCTGCCCTGCTCGGCTCCCTCCTGGTCTTGGCTGGCTTTACAGCCATGGGTGCTGTGGGCACCTGGAGGGCTGGGGGTGGCCCTCTGAGCACCCTGGGCCGCCACACTCACGGAGTGTCTCGTCCCTTGCAGGAGCAGCCAGGGCTTCATGCACATGAAGCTGTCGCGCACCAAGGAGCACAAGTACGTGCTGGGCCAGAACAGCCCTCCCTTCAGCAGCGTGCCAGAAATCGTGCACCACTATGCTAGCCGCAAGCTGCCCATCAAGGGGGCCGAGCACATGTCCCTGCTTTACCCCGTGGCCATTCGGACTCTGTAGACCTGGGGACTTGGAGAGGCCCAAGGAACTTGCTCCTGCCACCTTGCATCCCCTTGCCCTGGGGTCTGTGGATGCCACATACTCCTTAATTTATTGTAAAGGGAAAGGCGTCTGGGACCCGGGACAAGGGCTGGTCCGGAGCTTGGTCCCTTGTGTCCACCCGTGGTGGAGGCATCGCCTGCCTGCCCTTGCCTCCCTTTGCCTTGGGTCTGCAGGGGAAAGCGCTCGCGGCGCCCCATCTGCGGGCCAGCGGTGAAAAATAAACCTATTCTGCCAGGCACAGCTGCGGAAAGATGCTCGGTGCATCGGAGTCCCCGCATGGACAAGGGGTCGCGAGTCCCTGGTTGGATTCAGCAGCATGGGGGCAATCGGAAAGGGGGGGGCTACAGATTAAGGGTCTGGCAAGGGCTTTGCTGGGCGCTAATGGTCCTGTCACCTCCTGCAGCCGCGCGAGCCGGCCGAGAGCGCCCCCTGGTGGCCGCGCCTCCCGCTCCACCGCCCACCCCACGAATGAGTAGACAGTACCCAAGGATGCGGGAGTCAGAATACTCCATCCAGGGGCATTGGGAAATGCGTGTGTGTGATCTGGACGGTGTAGGGGTTCGTGGGGCCGTGGAAAGTTGGGCTTGTCTGTATAGAGGAGAGACCGAGCTTGCAGATGGAAGGTAGTCCTGGTGAGGTCACACGGTGGGTGCCACTGTCCCTGGCCCCTCACGCTGAGGAAGCTCCACAAAGGAACAGAAGGGCAGGAAACGCTGAGGTCCCACAGCAGCCAGGCAGGCTTCCCCAGAGCCCCGCCCCCTTGGCACCCCCTGATCTGCGGCTCAAGCCAGGCCAGGCCCTGATCAGGAAAGGCAGCCTGGCCCTGTGCCGGCCCCCTCAGGGAGACTGGCTACCCTGATGTGACATTTCCTTCATTCACCCTGTCCCAGGCAGAATAAAGCAAGCCTAGAGGTGGGAAGGTGGTTTATTTATAAAGGAGTCCACAGGGCAAGAGTGGAGGGTGTTGGGGCTGCACAGCAAGGTGTAGGCTAGGGTCTGACTGCGGTAGTGCATGGGATCCAACCCGGTAGGGGTCAGGTGTGGCTTAGCGGGCTTTCTGTATGTTGCTTGTCAGGACCCCAAAAGGTAGGGTTGTAAGATGCCAGCATCTGTGGCCCCACTTGATCTGCAGCCTCATGGTCACCTACACACACGCACACTCACGTACACACACTGCTCCCCTTTAGTTTCGTTTCCTGTACTCCAGGAGAAAAGGTTTCACTTTATTCCAAACCAGCAGCTCCCCACCCTCACCCCAGGTTCTTATACGTTTCCTCTGTGTCTGCAGGCTGGAGTACACTCGGGGGGCCCCTTAGGCCACACTGGACCAGTGAGCACAGCCACCTGGGCTATGCGGTGAGAGGGAGGGCAGAGACAGCCAGAAGCTGGAAATGGGCCCACACCTCCGCTGGGCACAGGGCGGGGTCCTAGAAGTTCTCATAATGGTGAGAGAAGTGAGTTCGGTCCTGCTTGTTGACGAGCTGACAGGCCTTCTCCACGTTCTTGGTCATGCCTGGGGGGCCACAGCTGAACACCCCGATCTTCCGGACCTGTAGCAGGAGGGAGTGGTGAGGCCTCTCATGTTCAGGGCAGGGCCAGCTCCTTGATAGTACAGAGACCATCTGGAATGACCCAGTGTCCCTGAGGAAGGCTTGCTTGTTACCGTGGGGGGGGGGCAGGGGACGGGGTGCTAAGGACAACATGGCCGAGTTGATGGCCAAGAACAGCTGGATTATTCAGCCTGACCTCTCTGATAGGGCCAGGGGCTTCAGAGCCCTGTGTGACACTCTCCCCATCTTTTATCACTGCCACACCCCCTACCCCCCACCCCTGCACCATGTCTGGGGAACACTGATTCAGAGCTGCAGCCATTCTGTTCCTGGCAGGGCAGGCTTATGACCCCAGAGTGTAAAGTAGCGAGCCTGGGGGAGCGTGGCCAACCTGCGGGTGCACCTCCTGTAGGGAGTTGAAGAAGGCCTCGAACGGAGGCCGGCCGAAGTGGGTGACAGAGCGCAGGCCCGTGAACAGGCTCCGGTTCAGCACCTTCTGGAAGTGCCGCTCGCAGATGTACTGGAGGGACGAGCAGAGGTCACAGCCCGGCCTCGGGGCCAGCTCCCTGCCCCGCCCGCAGGCCAGTGGGCGCCCACCTACCAGCATGGTGGTCCTCAGGTCGAACTTCTCGGCCAGCTGCGTGATGTAGATGTGCACAGAGACCAGGTCCTGGCGGTCGCTCTCCTCCACCTCCCGGATGATGTCGGCCAGCCACTCGAACTGCCGCTGTGTCCGCGTCACCCAGATGAAGTAGATCTGGGGACAGCCGGGGAGTGCTGGACCAGCTCAGCTCAGGCTCCCTATGTTCCAGTGTCCCCACCCAGAGGGAACTCTCCTGACCCAACCTCCTTGGACCTCTCCAGGGACATCCTGCAACATGGCACATGCATGTTCCCTGTCCCAGGCTCTGAGGCGCAAGAGGTGGAATAGGTAGCGAGGGGCTGGGCCTAAGGACCTTCCGGGAGCTGCAGCACACAGCAGGAGAGGCAGCACCTTCCTGTGGGCCTGGTCCGTGGAGGCTGCCCATGTGGCATGGGTGAGGGAGAAAGGGCACCATCACACTGTGAGTGCTGATGACACGTGGGCCGGGCCTCTGCCCACTCATTCCAGCTCTCCTGACTCATCTGCCACCCCGAAACAAGCAGGGGCCTGCCACTGGCCCAGCCGGAGGGAAGGGGTTCACAGTAGCGGAGAGGCTGGCCCGCCACACCACCTCGTGTCCCGCCCAAAGCTGAGCGGGTTCCACCCAGCCCTACCCCAGGTGTGCCCTGCTGGCTCCTAGCCTGCAGTGACCTGGGGCCTCTCACAGGTGAGTTCTACATGATCCTTTCTGACCAAAGGAAAGACCCTGCACACATCAGCAAGCCGGCTCTGACCTTCAGGGGCCAGGGTTGCTGTGACATGAGCCACTGGCCAGTCCGACCCAGGGGCCAGCCCGTCTGCCCCCTGTCCACCCCAGGTCTGAGAATAGCATCAGGTGAGAAGGGCCCAGGCGGGGCCCAAGGCAGCAGGCACAGGCTGCAGCAGTAGCGAATACTCACTTTCTTACAGAACACCTGGCAGCTGACGGATGACTTGAAGACTAGGTCTTTGAGGATGGACGCAAAGGGGGTGACTCCAATGCCCCCTCCCACCAGCACGGAAACCTCAAATCTATGCCACTCCTGGTGCCCCTCTCCAAAGGGACCGTCCAGGTAGAGCTGTGGGAAGACAAGGGTTGGGGTTCAGCTTGGTCACCACCACAGCTCTGAAGCCAGGCAGGGTCGCAGCTGAGGCAGGGATGAGGTGGAGTCGGGGGAGGGGTGGCATTATCAGGAGCAACCAGGCTGGTGTCAGGGGACGGAGCACCAAGGGACTCTCTGGCTACCCTCACACCTTGGGGTATTTGGCAGGGCTGTCACCAGTAGGGGGCGAGTAGATCTCCCGGAGGCGGGTGGTCCAGGGCCCCGCAGCCCGGATGTGCAGGCTGAGCGTGTCCTCGTGGGGCGCAGAGGTCAGTGTAAAGGGGTGGTACTCATTGGTCCCCAGAGCCAGGCAGGCAATCCGCACCCATTGCCCCGACTTGTACTCAAAGCCCTGGGGCCGCTGGAAGCGTAGGTGGGTCACTCCTGGGGAGGGACGGCAGCTGGGGTGTGCACTCGGGGCCCCCCAAACAAGCCCCCAGCTCCACTTCTGGAATACAGGAGGACTGCCCACGGCCCATTGCCAGCCAGGACCTAGACAGGAGGGCAGGGGCGCCTAGCCTGGGCTCCTCCGCTGTCTGCACTGCGCCTCGGGCCCCTGGCAAAGGGCACTTCCCACCAGGTCCCTCTGCCGGGCCAGGCTCTCGCTCTGCTGCCAAGCTGGTCCCTGACAGCCTCCAGGCCGGTACCTGAAGGCAGCAGCTCGGCCTTCACCACGCCGATCTCCACCTTCTTCCGGCTCAGGCTCACCAGCTTGTCTCCGGCGTAGAAGAGCGCGGGGACCAAGAAGAAAAGGTGGAAGCGCGGCGGTTGGATCAGAGCAAAGCTGCCGTGGATGATGAGCTGGGGACCAGAGAGCACTGCTGAGGCCAGGGGCGGGGTGCGTGGGGTGCAGGGAAGCTCCGCCTCGGAGCCCGTGATCTCACTACGCATGCGTGTCCGAGCCACCCTCCAGGACCGCGTGCTTTCCGGGTTCTCAGAGCGCCGCATGCTGCCCCAAGCATTCCATGGGAATGGGAGTCCATGGGCGCACATTGCTTCCTATTCCTGCCACCATCCACACCAAACCCTGCTGGCTCCCACTTCCGTTTTCGTGTGTGTTTGCTGTGGAGACCTGGTGTGTGCCTGTGACACACCTCAATTATTTAGGTCCCTTTGCCATCTGCAAAAGATCTAGCTCTCAGTGTCCAGCTTCTGGTTGGCCATTTACATTACTGACACTTAGGGTTTCTCATGTAAGAGAAACCATATGGTACTGAAGCCTGTGTGTTTTATTTCACAAGTGACAAATCTGTCACACTTTCAACCCTGGTGCCCACCCCATACACAAAGTCTCGCTGGGAGGGCGGGCATCATCACCACCACACCCGCGTCAGCACGCATCCTCGGCGTGGCCGTGGGACTTTCGGAGATGCAGCTTCAAGAGCCTCAATGAGTTTCCCCTCACCCTGCAAGCTCTGCTTTCTGACATCTGCCTGCCAGCCAGGTCCCTGTCACACTCCTCTGGTACCTGCCACAACCCCCACCCGAGCTGCCCTTCCTGATCCTTTGTGGCTGCCTCTGCCCCTTTTGCAGGTCTCAGCAGAAACACTGCCTCCTCCTTGGGTGTCCCTCTGTCTTTGACACCTGTGGGACACCGGCAATCACCACAGCCATGTGTGCCTGGACGTGTGCTCAGAGCTGGGTGCTTCCTGCCTGGCAAATGATGGCCACTTAGGAAGTACTGGAAAAAGAGTTTCCCCCACTGATTCCTCTTTTTCGGGGGGCGGGGGCAAGGTTGCCTAAAGAGAAACCGCAAGTGGCAGGCACTGTTCCAGCCGGACCTTTGCCTGACCAGCTCATCTGTCGTAGCAGGCATAACTTGGCCCTGGTCTCCGGCTCATCACTCCTGAACCTGGGTCCTGAGCTCCGTCCACCTCTCCTGAGCCCCTGCCCCACCAGCCCACAGACGGCCAGCCCTGACGTCCCCTCCTAACCTGTCTGTCCCTGCTCTTGACAGCCTGTGATACTAGCGACAAAGCTCCAAGTCCTTGCCACCTCCACCAGCCCTGCTTTAGCAAGGCTCTGTGGCTCAATGTCTCTCAGCCCACCCTGCAGCTCCCACATGGCTCCACTCCTCCTACCACCCCCACCCTCCTGCTCCCTACCCTGTGATGTGGCCGCTGGTCACAGCATGTCCCATCCTCACCTTGTCCTGTGCCACCCATGGCCAACCTGCTCCTCTGTACCCTTAATAACTGCAGGTATCCCCACCCTGCCCTGGACTGACGCCTGTCCTGCGTCCTGCATGGTTCTCCAGGTACCACTCAACCCTGTCGGTGAGCAGCTGACCTCCCCAGTGCTCCCTCACAAATTTAGTGAAACTCTCATGCCATTTACTGTGAGGGGACACTCAGTACAGTGTGGAGTCCTGCACTGTTTGTCCTGATCATTTCTCCAGGTTCCTAAGGCAGGGCTTGAGTCCCGACCTCCACTGGCCTGGGCTGAGGGCTGGCAGGTGAGGCCCTCAGTAAATACCTGCTCCCCTGCAAGCTGGTCTCTGGGCAAGAATTTCTCCCCCAGCACATTCTCCCAACCCCTCCTTCACTGTGCTGCTGCCTGGCCCAGCCCAGCCCCAAGGCTCCTTCCAAAGCCTCCACCCCTGTGAGCACAAAGGCAGGGTGACCTCACACTCCTGTTCATATGGCCGGCTGTCTGCCGCTGCGCTTTAGACCACAAGCTGCTGCCGACTGGCGGCTGGCTGGCAGCCTGGGCAGTGGAGCAGGCAGCTGTCTCTGGGTGCCAGCCCTGCCTTTCCCCCCGGGTCCGCAGGCTGGCGTCCATCTCCGGCACCCGCTCTACCCCTGCTCCTTTCCTATCACCTCCCTTTGTGCTGCAGATCAAGCAGCTGCACCAGCCAGGCAGGACTGGAAAGAAGAGGGGGCTTTGGCCCTGCCACAGGAAGGGCGCTCTCAACCCAGAAACAGTCGGCAAGGGCTACTGGTCCTTGGCCACTGGGCTGGCCTCTGCTGGATCTCTCTGACTCCAAGACTCCAAAGGTGCTGCTCAATCACCAGGACAGGACATGATCCCCACCCACCTGGCAGAAGCAGTGGCCCAGGGCGTCGGGCTCCACCCAGGATTTGGCAGGACAAACAGATTAGCTTTGGTTTCCAAAGCAGGGAGTGATTTCTTTTGAAAACAGACATCATCAGTTCTAGGAAAATCCTGAGCCACTGTGGTCACTCCTTGGGGACCATCATCAAGTGCAAGGGCGAGCACAGGACAAGACAGGGAACAGCCCTGCCCCCAGCTGTTGAGAGGATGGAGCTGGGGAGGAGGCAGCCAGGCAGGCCCTAGTGCGCTGCTGCTCTTTGTCGCAGAACAAAGGAGACCCCTGTGTGCAGCTGGGCCTGAGATAAGGAGGGCGGTCAGATGGGCTTGGGTGCTGGCACTGGCCAGGATTTGGAGCTTGGGTGAGCTTTTCAGCCAGGCCTTGGGGCACTCTCCCAGGGACTTCCAGGGTCCCTTAGGAGGGCAGCTAGGAAGAGCCACAGCACAGGGACCCAGGCAGAGCCAGCATGGGACTAACCAGGTGACACAGCTGATGACAAACTGGGGGTCAGATGAAGGGAACAGTAAGAGGAGTGAAGGAGAAGAAAGCAAGGCTTGCAGTCCATGTGAAAAAGGGAAGGCATCAGGCAGGCTTCCAAGTGCAGCGTGTGCTGGGCCTGCGGGCCCAGGAGGCTGAAGCAGGAGGTCAGCACACGTTCAAGGCCAGCCTGGGCCACACAGCGAATTCAAGAGCAGCCTAAACTACATAGTGAAATCCTGTCTAGAAAGAGAGAGAGAGAGAGAGAGAGAGAGAGAGAGAGAGAGAGAGAAAGGAAGGATAGACAGGCCAATTTAGCAATCCAGCTGAAGATGTTTTGAGCCAATCCACTAACTTCAGAAATAGCATTTAGCTGGTTGGGGTTTTAATGCACCCCAAAAGAGCATTAGCACACAAGCGGCAGAACCCACCTATAAACTGATGCTCCATGAGGTGCAGCCATTTACCCAGGAGCTGACACCAGACACCCAAAGGCAGAAAGACAGAAGCAATGTGGCAGTCCAGCCAGATCAGCCCAGCCCCACCTTGGCCGAGCTAGGGAAGCACCATTCTGCAGTCTCCATCTTTCATGAAGGATGTGGAGAGGACCCTTCAAGTCCTGGGACCGGGTGGGGAGAAGACTACGGTCCCAGCCCTGCAGCCTCTTGGGGGATGTCCTGCCTACACTGTGCTGGCCTGGCCTGTGGCCGGAAGCCCTCACCAGGATATAGAGCACGACGTAGAGGTGGTGCGTCAGCCAGAAGCCCCGGAAGCTGTGGCGGCGGAAGTGGTGGGAGGCGAAGACGTACATGATGGCCAGGACCAGGAGCAGCATAACTCCAGTGAGGCCTGCGAAGTGGACAGGGCAGGATTGTTCTCGTCGGCCAGGCATGGGGTCCCCTATCCTCTCCAGCATCCTCTTCTCGCCTCCTCCCAACACCACTGACCTTAACCTCTCAAGTTCATCCACCACTCACTCCCTGCACCGTCACTGTGGCCATTTTCCCTGTGACATCACGGAGCCAGGACCTTGCCCTGAGCGACATCCTAGTCTGCCTGCCTCCCTTTCTTCTTTCTTTCCTTTCTCACTTTTCTCTCTTTCACTTTCTTTCTTGTTTTTTAAATACTGAGGCAGAGTCTCACGAAGTTGCCCAGACTGGCCTTGAAGGCACGTTCACTGCACCATCTCCCGAGCAGCTGGGATCACGGGCGTGCACCACCACGCTCAGCTACCCTCACGTGTGCACTTCCTCTCGTGTGTAAATGTGTGCTGAAAGGATGAATGCTTGGCGTCTCTTCTGGGCTGCACACAGGACACTGCAGACCGTGGCCTCGTGGAACAAGGCTCGGTCCTGGTCCCCGCGCCATCCACGAGGTGGCCACAGAACACTGCATAAGCACTGGCACGATTAGTGGGGAGGCAGGACCCCCTGTGCCTGCTCATCCTCAGAGCCCCAGATCCCTTCTTGTATGGAGAATCCCGAGCCAGACCCGGGAAGCAGAGGAAGCTAACATGGGGTGGGTCACGGGAGAGGGTCCTTCCAGTGATCAAAGAGGAGACAGGCAGAAATTAGGAGGATTAGAGCCCTGCGGAACGGAAGAGCAAAGGTTAAGAAGGGATCTCAGCACAGCGTGTAAAGTGGGGATGGGGAGGGGAGCGTAAACCCAGCCTTATCCCCTGAATCCCAGGGTGCCAGAATTCCCAAGCAGCCTCATAAGCTCAAAGCAAAGCATTTTAGGATTCAGAAAGACTTTAAAAGAATCCATGCTGCGTCTCACAGAAAGGAGCAAGTATAGGAAACATGTTACACCAAGGAGGGAACAGGCTGAAAATATAAATAGATCCAGGAAGAGTTTGAATAGATTCACAGCTAATAGCTCTAAAGTGGGGGATCACAGTCAGGAACACGCCCCTAAACAGCCCTTGCCAAGACATCTGCAGAGAGAGGGGCTCCTGTCTGGCCTCACAAACAGCCTGGTCCCCCTCACATAGATGGGGCTTAGGGTTCCTCAAGCCTGCCATCCAGGTGGCATGTGTAGGGGGGGTCATTGTGCTCAGCTGGGGGAGGAGCTAGTCTCAAGTAGGGCACTGGGATGCGGTCACCTGAGTCTCCCAAGATCAGAGGAGTGTCCCCAGGGGGCCGAGGAGATGGCTCAGTAGAATAAGCGCTTGCCTAGCAAGTGCAAGGGCCTGAGTTCAATCCTCAGTTCTGGGGGGGAGGGGGGAAAGGAGTGTCCCCAGGCCAGGGGTCAGGGCCCAGCTCCCGTGGGAGCTAAGCCAGTGGGGGGCTCCTGCTCTCACCTGGTACGGTCTGGAAAAACCACCAGTAATACTTCTGGGGGAGCTCCGACCTGTAGGGAGGGACAGGGGCAGAGGGTGGAGGACTGAGAGACATGCTCTAAGACTTCCAGAGGGGGCCCTCTCCACCCACCAACCACCAGTCTCTGCTTCTGCTTACTTGGGGCTAAAGGTCGGGCTGCCCCAGATTTAGAAAGTGACACTCTCCCCCTGGGCCAAAAGGATGTGTCTTCCCATCTGCCAGAAACTCGAGTGTGCACATACATACACACACACACACACACACACACACACACACACACACACACACTCACCCGTTGTCATGGAAGAGGCCAGGGAAGAGGCAGGAGAGCACGCTGAGTGGACTGACCGAGAACAGGTACACATTCACCACATGGCCAGCACTGTGCAAGACTAGGGGACAGACAGGCGTGGTGACCCCAGGGGCACCCTTGCCTAGAACAGGAAGCCCACCAAGCAGAGCTGCGGGCCTGGAAAAGGACTGAATGTCTAGCCTCTCAACCTCCGGTCCTTCCCCAAAGCACCTGTGAACACGGCGTGTGGACTTAAACTGCCAGAAGCACCTGGTTCTGCTCCCAGTTATGTTTTTAAACACAGAAACAGGGATAGGTACATTACTGGTACACAGACATGAGCCATTTGGCAGCAGGAGGCTGGTGAGATGCCTGCAGCCAGGGCAGCCAAGTGGCTCATGAAGTGGGGCCAAAATGTCCAGGAACATTCAAATGAGAAAAAGATCACAGTAAAAGACACATTGCCATGAATCCCCTCAGAATTCTCTTGCAGCTGTGAACACACTTATCCCATGGTTCTCTTGCCACTTTCTGAGGCAGCTCTGAAAGTTCACATTCATAGCCTTTACATTTTTTTTTTTTTTTTTTTTTTGCAGTACTGGAGATTGAACTTAGGACCCTGTGCTTGCCAGGCAAGCACTTATTCTACTGAGCTATCTCGCTGGCCCTCTGTTTGTTTTGTCTTTTTGAGACAGGGTCTCAATGTGCATGCAGCTCAGGCTGACCTTGAGCTCACTTTGTAGCCCAGGCTGGTCTTGAACTCACAAGGATCCTCCTGCCTCAGTCTCCCCTCAGTACTGGAATTACAGGTGTGCACCACCACACCCGGCTGTGTGTTCCCCCCCCCCAGTGTCTTTACTTTAATTACTTTGAAAAGTGATTTTAAAAAATACAGTGAATGCTGCTGTCGAGTATCATCCACTAGAAAGACAGGCTGGTAAAAAGAAGACACTGTGTCCTCATCCATCTTATTCATCATATCTGGTAACACCCCGTGACTTCTGGGTCTTGCCAAAGTCAAAATAACCTCGAGAGAGAAACATTTGGAGTCAAGGCCACCACCACGTTGTAACTAAAGACCATGAGAACTGCTTCAGAACTGGCAAGGACCACCGGCCGAGTGTGCTCCAAGCAAGGGGGGCATTCTGAGGGGGACTAGGGAATGTGCCTTTTAGGGTACGTTTGTAAAGTTTTAATGCGTACCAACTCCTCGGGCACTCTCAACCCCCACGGAGCCGCGAGGGGCGGGGCTGGGCTGGGTGCCACCTGCCTGTGAGCACGATGGCTGTGCCCGCGATGAGGCGGTGGAAGTCCACGGCGGCGTCGAAGGGGATGTAGCGGTTGAGGAAGGTCTCGCGCAGGAAGGTGATGAGGTTGCGGCACATGGTGAGCAGGATGTAGGAGAACATGAAGGAGATGCTGGCCGCCGTGCCCCGCGACAGGATGATGCCCACGCGAGTGGTGTCCGTGATGCCCTTGTGGTGCGCTGCAAAGGCGTAGTCTGCGGGCAGCAGAGCACCGGTTGGGGACCGCTCCACCCCCCACCCCGCCTCAGCTCCGCCCACAACAGGTAGCCCCATACTTTAATTTTGGCAGGTCCCATTCACTAAATGGCCTCCAGGCCCAGCCCTTAACATGTCAGTCATCACAAGCCCCGCCCCAGGCTGTCTGTCACTCACAATAAGCCCCGCCCCAGGCCAACAGTTACTACAGGCCCACGCCAGGGATGTCACTCATCGGAGGCCTTGCTTCCCCTAGGCCTGGCACTCATTGCAGGCCTCTCGGCAGGGCCTGTCAGTCGTTGTAGACCTTGCCCATGGCTGTCACTAACCGCAGGCCCTGCCCTCAGGACTGTCCATCTCTCTCATAGGCCCCACCCCAAGGCTGTCATTCAGCTCAGGCCCCACTTCAGTGGATGTTGCTCACAATAGGCCCTGTCCCGGAATGTCATTCACCGCAGGCCCCGCCCCCAGGGCAGCCTGTCACTCAGCAAGACCCCGCCCCACCCACAGGCCTCACCCCAGCTAGCGTGGCCGCGCACGACACTCACGGTGGGTGCGCTCCAGGAACAGCGCGGCGGCGACAGCGTAGAACACGGCCACGCAGCCGATGTGGCGCCGGTAGTTCTCAACGAAGCGCTTGAACTGCTGCACCGTCTGGTGGCGACGGCTGCGCTGGAACTTCTCCCGGTGCGCCTCGGTGAACAGCAGCGGCTGGAACGATGTGACCCTGGGGGACAGCAGCCTTAGCCTGGCCTGGGGGTCCCCGCAGGAATCCTGACACGGGGGGCGAGGGGGCGCAGCTTGTCCAGAGTCACCGGGTCCCAGAGGTGTGTGCGGGCTCAGACTCTCCTGTCTGACACTCAGACTCCACCAGCACCAGGGGAAGGCTCTCCCCGACCCTGACCCTGAGCCCTGGGGCACCTCCTCTGGGAAGTCTTCTCAGACCCCCAGGGAGAGACAAGAGCCTCCCAAGCTCAGCGGTGTCTGATCACACCCTCATTCTGCCTCCATCAGTGGGACATTCTCATCAGACGCCAGGCTGCTCAACAGACTGTCCTAGGACGGACCACTCATTCCCATTCCCACCAGGTTAAGCACAGCACCTGACATCACTTAGGGGAAGATGCTGATGGCTGACGGATAGATGGATGGAGGCACGCATGCATACATGCAGGGACCGGGAGGCAAGCATACTTCTTGCCAAAGCGCCGGCGGATCTCCTGGGGCGGGTCCGTGTCTGTGGGGCACTGCAGTCTCTGTGAGGTCATCTCAGGCTCCATGAGGGTACGGGGACAGCGGGCTCTCACTCTGGGAGAGGGGCTGGGAGGGGGAGAGAGAGGACCCGAGCCCCTCAGCCTCTGGTCCTCTGCTGCCCCTGGTCCATCCCCACACCTGCTTTGAAAGGAAGGGCCAGGGTTCTGGGTGGGTCAGACAGCAGGACTCCACAGGGGACCAAGAAGAAAGGGAGACTCTGGGGTTCCCACAGAAGCCCAAATCTACACCTGTCCCCTCCCCAGGGACATCTGGCCCAGGCAGGAAGTAAGCTCTGCAAGTCCTGGTGCAGGGTGGCGTCTGCCCACAGTGCCCAGTGCCGTTCTCTAGTGGGTATGACATTGCTACGTGGGACAGTGATGGTGCCGATCCCAGCTGTGCTCCTCGATTCCCGCTGGCGCTCACCAGATCTCCTGGCTGATGTAGGATGCTCTCCGGCAAAGGTTCTTGATGACTTCTGGCACTTCTACACCTGTAATGCAGAGGGCCTGGCTCAGGGGGGCCTTCCATGTGCAGACCTGGCACAGGGTCCCTGTCCCTCCCTGGTGGCAGTTGGACCCAGCCAGATGGTAGGAAGACAAAGAGAAGGCAAAAAACAAAGCCAGCCAGCCAGGCTGTCCTGGCAACGGCTCTTGGACCTGGCATCAAGGACAGAGGTAGAGTTCAGGAAATGTATGCAACCTGCCTTCGAAGCTCCTTCTGCCATAAGAACTCTGCTTAAGGCCTTCTAGTGTGATGGCTCCCCAGAGTTCATGGAGGGATAAGAGAGATCACTCTAATGTTCCGCTTTCCTCTGAAAATGTTCATAACAAAATACTGGGGGAAGCACCCCTCTCAGGAGCCTCTCCACTATTCCTGTCTAGGTTGAGCACCGGGTGTAGGACAAGGCTGAACTGCCAAACCAGTTCCTTAGAAGAGGTCTGGGGATCCCCAGGTGCTACAGTTTAGATCTAAAATGTCCCCAGAGCCTCAAGTGCTTATAGATGAGGCTTTTGGCAGGTAACTGGACTATGGGGGCTGATAGCTCACTTGCTATGAGGAGATGGGGTCTCGCTGGAAGAGGTTGGTCACAGGGGCTAGGCCCGGAAGGGTGTTATCTCCCTCCCTGGCTCCTCCCTTGATCTCGCTCCACTTCTGAGCAGTCATTCCCCAGCTGTGGCACTCTGCCACGAGACACTGGGCTACAGACTGAACCCTCCCCAGAGTGTGGGCCAAAATAAACCTCTCCTCTTCTAGTCTGTGGGTGTCAGGTGGTGTTCAGTGATGAGATGGTAACTAAGACACCAGGTCATCCTCAGGATAATCCTGGTCTTTCTACCTGAGGTCAAAGTGTTTGAATAAACATGAATGTTTAAAGCAAATACATGTCTTCACTCTCGATGCTTGGGCAAACAGCTCGTGTGGTAAAATAGTAGACAGCAGCCAATCAAGGTAGAAGGGGGGCTGGTGAGATGGCTCAGTGGTCTAAAGCACCTACTTGGAACAAGCTTAGCGAAGCCCAGGGACTACGGTTCAATCCCCCAGCACCACATGCTAGACAGCCCCGCCCCCTGGTGGGCTGAGCTGGCCACACACACACACACACACACAAATAAAATTAAACAAAAAAAAAAAGGTAGAAGGGAACAGCTGCCTGCATGAGTCTTACTCTTTCTCTGTAGTTCAAAGTCTTTTTAAGTAAAATTCAGGAAGAAGCAACCAAGCCCTGCAATGACTAAAACCAAAACAAGACAATTAAGCACCATACTGCTTAATTTCCAGTCCCCAAGCCTGGTCCTACCCAGCTGGGTAGTCCTTCCCTTGCCTCTGTCTGGACAGAGGGCAAAGCTGCACAATCGGGGCTCTGGGCCTCCTCTGCTAACACCCCCACATCCAGGGTCAAGGCAGCCCTGGCCAGAGGTGCATCCCTGTTCTGTCTAACTCGCTCCTGTGCCAGCTGCCTTCTTCTAATCCCAGGAGGGGCTGGGGTTGGTCACAACTTGCCCCAATGAGAACCTCAGACTGAGAAGACACAATAATGGGGCAGAGCAGGCTGCAAAGAAGCCCTTGTCTGCTACCTGTCTCTTGCCCCACTCCTACTCCGCCCTTTTGAGTCAGACAGGTGCAATAGGAGATATCTCCCAGGCTAGAAGCAGCCAGCAGTTGGGGGACTCGGGCCAGCTCAGCTAGGACCATAACAAGGGGACAATGTTTCCTCCCTAGCCTGGGCACAATGAGTGTGGGGCTTGGGCAGGAAGCCAGGGGACAACTGCAGGCCCCATCTCCAATCCACCCTGACTCCATCAGGCACTGTCACTGACCTGGGCGCCCTTTTATGTACAAGTCAGAAAGAAACTGTACGATCGTGTTGGCAGAGGAAAGAAAGATCCCCTGGCAGGCAGCCCCACCTTTGACACACAGCTGCGTGAAGCGGAGCTCGCTGTCGTGGTCCCGCAGCAGGAAGTGGAAATCTTCCCAGGTGAGCTCTTCCTTGTCCTGGAAGCCCGCCTCCTGGAACATGGACTCCACCACCTCGGCCAGCTGGGCCTTGGGCAGGCAGTTGTTGGAGATCTCAATGAAAGACCTGGGGGTGGGGGACAAAGCCCACCATCAGGCCTTCAGGGTAAGCAGGAGTCTCTCACTTCCCCTTGACCCTTCTTTCATCCCCTCTTCTGTCCCCTTGTCTCCTCGCTGTCCTGGGAGATGGACCTCAGCATCCTGATGAACTCATCCTTGGAGATGAGGCCATTCCCGTCGAAGTCATACATGCGGAACATGAGGCGAGACTTCTCCTCAGGGGAGCCTGGGGCAAAGAGACAAAAAATCTGTCCAAACCCCAGCTGGGATAGTCTTGGATGCAGGCAGCGGGGGCCCTCATCCTCCACCCCTACCTGGGAGCTATCACCCATGGGTGGAGACCTGGCCCTGGAGCCCCCCGCCTCCCACAGGGCCTCAGTCCACTGCTTCCTCCTCACCTTTCATGAAGACCACCAGGATGTCCAGGAACTCCCGGAAGGACAGGTAGCCATTGCCGTCCTTGTCAGCCAGAGAGAACATGGACTCCACAAACATGTCCTGGGGCTTCAGGCCCAGGGACTCAGCAAACTCAGCCCGGCTCAGCTCGCAGGTCAGGGCCTCCTGCACCTTCCGGGATGAGTCCAGGGGCAGGGTTCCCGCATCTGCCTGGTTGATGTCCAGCACCTGCACTCGGGCAGCAGCAGAGGAAGGAGAGGAGGGTCACGGCTTCCTCGACTCGGAGGCCAGCAGGGTCCCTTTCTGAAGCTCCACCCAGCAGCCCCTGCATGGTGCCAGGAGCCATGGTTATGCTACACAGTCCTGGGTGAGGTCAAGTCGGGGATCTGAAATTGGAACTAAGGGGTCCCGGATGTGTCTTGACCGGAACACAAGGCGACTTGGAAGACGTGGAACATCCTTTCTTTCCTATGCTCACACACAGAGCAAAGCAGAACCACAGAACACAGAGGCAGCCCAGGAGAGGGCAGCCCTGTCTGCTGACAGCCTTCCTTCCAGGTTGAAGGCCTGTCTTGGGGTTCCTGAGCCAAGTTGGATCCACAGGGGTCAGTGCTTTCTTCTACTTTGATCTAAGAGTTTTTAACAATAGCAAGGCTTCCTCCGGGCTTGTGGGAGAGGATCCCTCTTCCTGGGCTGTCTGTATTTGGCCTGGGGGGGCCATCCCTCAAGGGAGGCAGATAAGCCACAGGCCTTGGTACCTGTCTTTCCTGCCTGTCAACTGTGTGGCTCAGTCTAAGCCTGTCTTAGTCCCAAACCTTGCAACTTCAGACAAGGTGCCTCTGTGGAAAGAGCCGTGGGCTGAGAGACCTGGGTTCCTGTCCCAGCTCCGCCACCTGCTTACTGCATGGCCTGGGGCCAGCTTCCTATTGTGAGACTCAACAAGGGAGATTGTAGGACATGTTTTGAAAGCCGGGCACACCTTGCAGCTTCCAAAGATTGGCGGGCACCCATGATCCAGCAGCGTACCCACAGTATCCCGGCGCAGGGGCTTCCCACAGTTCCGAGGGACCCTGGGCAGCATCCTCCCAGGGCCCTAGTCCTACGAAGCCAAAGGCTCCTCAGCCCCTTGCACACTCAGCACCCAGCTTGCGAGAGGGCTTAATCAGGTAGACTAAAGCCTCAGTAAAGCGTGGCTTGAATCCACAGCCATCTCTCCCAGCCAGCCCTCACTGCTCCTTCTTGAGCATTCACTTTCACCTATCCAGAGAGCAGTTCAGCTCATTCCTGGCTCCTCCTTTCTGTGGAGTGCACACTTTCCTGATCTCCCTTCTACCATGACCATCCTCCTTCCTTGGGCCCTTTCCCCAGCACCCACACCAGGCTGCTCTGGGACAGCTGCACCCTTGCTGTCCTCTTCCTGTGCAGGGCGCCCCTCTGGCGGACTGAAGAACTGTAGCGGGGAGCCAGGCCACACTTCCCTCGACAGCTCTGGTCCCACCTCCCTTGCATTTTCTGTTTTTGTTTTCTTGCTTTCATCTTGCACCAAGTGTGAATTTTCCTTCACATCAGCTAGAAGTCCTGAGCCAGAAACTCAGGACTTCCGGCTTCCCCAGAGTTGCTGTGGCCTCCTATAGGTAAGGATAGCCCACAGGCGCAGTCACAGGCCGCCGCACCTGGGAGAAGAGGTGCCGGAAGAAGGTCCCCAGGAGGTGGCTCCGATGCTCCCGCGTCACCGCGGCCCTCAGCAGCTCCTGCTCTCGAAGCTCCCACTCCTGGAAGCTCAGCCCGCTCTCCTTCAGGGCCGCCCGCAGGTTTCCCACCAGCGCCTGCCGCTCCTCCTCCATGGGGAACAGCAACACCTAAGGGGTGGCAAGGTGAGCTATGGATGCCTCAAGGCTGACACACCTGGGGGGGGGGTTGGGAGCGGCCCCTGAGGACCCCGCAAGAGCGAGCAGAAGTGGGTGCCGACCCAGCTCTCAGGGGAGTGGCATGGAACCACTCTTCCTCCATTCGATTCCACACTGGAGAGTTGAGGGAAAGGCAGAGAGGCCAAGGATGGAGAGGACACTGGGCCGGGCAGGCGGAGTCCACAGCCACCCCATGCTGCTCCCCTTCAAAGCCCCCAATCCCTGTTGCCAGGCCCTACCAGGTCATACTCCTTGGGGACCTTGAGCAGCAGGGTGCGGCGGCCGCGGTTGCTGGACAGGATGAGGTGGACCTGCTGCGGGGGCTGCAGCTGCACGGTGCGGAGTGCTGTGAGCCTGCCGTCCACCACACGGATCTGCCCAGGCTGCAGGTGCACACGCACCACCCGGCTGGGCTCCTTGTGGCCCTGCCACTCCAGAGCTGGGGGCGACATGGCTGGGTCAGAGGTGCCCTGGGCTGAGGTTAGCACCAGGCATGCCTAGCTTCTTGCCCACTTCCTGGCACCCTTCCCCAAAAGTCCTGCTCTGCCTCCAATCCATGAGGGAATGGGGACAACCCCATCCTGAGTGTCCCTGGTGCTTTGCATGAATTATTTCATTTGCTCACAAACCTATGAGGCTCACAATATTCCTATGTAAGAAATTCCTATTTTTTCTAAATAAGAAAATAACAGTAGAAAAAATTTTAAAACTCCACGATGGTCCAACTTCTACCTCATGTCACTGTGGCTTCCCCACCTCCTTGCCTGCCAACAGCCCTAGGAAGGAAAGCCTTTTCCCCAGGCTCCTTGGATGGATGGCTCGGCAGGCCATCCCTGTCCCCATCCCTGTCCCTAATCCCTGGACCCCAGGTCTACCTTCCACACCCTCCACCAGCTTCTCAGACATGATACTTGGGCGGTTCTGGCTCTGGAGTCTCTTGAAATTCCTCATCCGGAGCCGGGCCACAATCCAGGCACCAAGCAGGCTCACTGGGAGAGTAGAGGCAGCAGGATACAGAGGACCTGAGGGCCTGGGAGAGGGACTGGCTCCCACTCAACTCCTGTCCCACCTTCTAGGCCTGCACTCAGCTGCCCCTACTCAGAAAGACCTAGGGGAGGAGCTGCTCTGCGTCCCATGTGGGCTTGGTGGCTGGCCACCCCTGTGTCCCTCACTCCACCCGTTCCCAGCAAGAGGCCAGGCCCAAAGCCCTCAAGCCATGGGCGAGGCTCACCCCCCTGGACTGCTGGTTGACCCCAACTTGACCTTGAGGAAGACTAAAGTTCCAAACCCTTGCCAGCAACTCCATCCGCCTGGCCTGGATCTGCCTCTGACAGGGCCTCCAGCCCAGGACTGAGGACAGCTGCATACCACAGACACCTCAGCTCTGGACCTTGGGGCTCCACAGAGAACAGGGAGGCAGGCCTTGGAGCTGGCTGACCTTGCCCCGCACAGCCCAGTCTTCTTACCTAGAGGGAAGCAGCACAGGGTCCCAATGGTGAGCCCGAAGCCAAAGCCACTGCCCTGGAAATAGTCCCGGACCACGAGGGGCTCACAGGCCCGCAGGCCCTCGGTGCTCAGCTGTCCTGGCTGTGGACAAGGGTCCCCTGGCAGGTGGAGGAAGCCAGAGCCTGGGTGCTGGGCCACAAAGGAAGCAGGAAGAGGGGCAAGGAGGGCACTCCAGGTAGCAGGGGCAAGGGCTGCCTACCCTGGCCATTGCAGCAAAAGTGTGGCATTTGCCTCCTGGGTCACATGAGAGGCGAGAAAACCAGCCCAACCTCTGTCCCCCTCGCATGCACACGTGTTCACACACACAATGCTGCCCTCATCCCTGCGGGGGGTGTGGAGGGCTGCCTCTGGCCCTCCTCACGCTACACCAAGCCCCCACCACACCCCATCCCAATGCCCCTGGTCTCTGGGAGGCTCAGGGCTGTCCTTACTCAGGCAGATCCTGGAGCTGAGCAGAGGGGACCCACACAGTTGCGTGCCCCACCCTGTGCCTATCCTAGCTCCTCAAGACAGAACCACAGTCGCTGTCTTTCTGTCTCCAAGGAGGGACAAGGCTCCAGACCCAGCGGCCTCTAGGCACCCCTTGGCCACTCACCTGCAACCCAGAAGAAGACATTGGGCTGCAGGTCACTGGTGTCCACACTGGTGACAGCCACCAGGACCTCCCTGAAGGAAGTGTTCCTGATTGCTGCAATCTCTTCCTCCGAGAACAACCTGGGGACGACAAGGAGAGGAGGAACTGGGAGAGAAATGGAGGCTGCCAAGCCACAGATGAAGAGGAAAGGGGCCAGAGGGGTGGGCAGGCCTGGCGTCAAGGCCAGAGGGGTGGGGTATGGAAGCTGGCCAAGTTAATGGGAGCCCTGGCCTGCCTTACCCATTCCTGGTGTTCTCAAACCAGTAGCGGTCGCCATCCCGGAGCCGCACAAACTGGTCAAGGACAATGGCACTGAACAGGGGTCCAGGGTCCCCATGACTCTCTAGGAGGCCCCCTGGGAGCAGCTCCAGCCGGGACAGATCCTGGTGGTACAAGGCAGTGATGGCCTCCAGCACCTGGAATCAGGCAGGGACAGGTGTGAGTGAGAAGGCCCAGCACTCAGCCCTGGGCAAAGCAGTGGTGGGTGGAGGGGTGGGGAGTGGAGGGATAGCTGCAGGATGCTAACAGGAAATGATGGGAAGAGCAGCTCCTTAGTGGAGGGAGCTTAGGGTGCTCCACGCACTGCCCTGAGCATCTCACAAAGTTAACCTTCCCGGGGAGCCTTCTCCTAGCTCCAGCAGCTGCAGACCACCAACCCCTCATAGTTCGTATTTGGGAAGGTATGAAAGGCGAAAGGGCTAAATCAGAACGTGCAACATTACACAGCAACATCATGTGTTGCAAATGAGTTCTACCCTTTAGAGCTAAAAAAAAGTTTGCAAAAATCAAATCCTAGTGCAGCGTGATGCCACACACCTGTAATCCCAGCACTCTAGGAGGCTGAGGCAAGAGGCCAGTGGGGGAGCATGGGGGGCGCTGTACAGAGTCAGTTCAAGGTTGTTGCAATTTTGTTGAAAAACCCACCAAAATAAAAAGGTAAACAGATATCAAGTCCCAACTACACATTCACTTCTTGGGACTATCTTCAACCATATTATATCTCCAGCATTTTCTACCTATCTTTAGTTCTTTTCTCTCCAATGCAAATCAGCACTTGACCAGGTTAGCTCTAAAGAGGCCAGGGTGACACCTAAGACTTGCTACTTCCTGTTCGCCTGTGATTCCTATTGTACCCAGATCTTATAGGATGTTATAAGCCCTGTGCACACATGGCTTCCCTGTGAGCCTTGCAACCACTCTCCATCAGCATTGGTGAAGTAAGGGCAGTCGCGGCACACAACTGGAGAGACACTGCTGCCGCCAGGGGTGGAGCCCAGAGGTGGGCTCACGGGGCTCCCTGAAGGCAGCTGGGACGTGAAGACATCAAGGCACAGCCTGCTCCCACGCCAAGCACCTGCCCCACACGCCCATGTGGGATAAAGGGCTGGCATACAACAGGTGCTCAATAAATGGCGGCTGGAGCTGAGCACACAGAGTGAAAGCCAAAGGCTGCTGACCCAGTCACCTCCATCCTGATGTGCGGTGAGTCCTCACCCGAGCCCCACCCATGCGACCTGTGTCTGATGGCCCATCTCCCGCAGATATGGACAGCCTGTCTCGGGCCCTGCCTCTCCCTCCCGTCCTGAGTCCTCCTCACTGTGCTGCGGCTCCCAGACAGGGTGGGGTTGATGTCCTCCCAGTGGGTGACAGGGGGCAGCCCCAGGGCAGCCCTGGTCTTGGTGTAAGAGGGCAGCCCCAGATCCCGGCCTCGCTGTAGGCAGCCAGCCAGGTGGTCCATGCGGGAAAACTTCAGCGACCCAGGCCAGAAATCTAGAAACGAGACACTGGAGGGTCAGCAGGATCCCCAGCCCAGGGCACCCTCCCCACCACACCCCCGGCCTGCAGGGACAGCCTGCAGCTCACCCTGCACGTCCTCTACCACCACATGGTCCTCTCGCTCAGCGAGCTGGGAGGCCATGCCCAGCAGCAGGGCTTCGAAGTCCTCTGCACTCTGGAGGTTTGGGTTCTGTGGGGGTGGGCAGCAGAGAGCCAGGGCCAATGGAGCCAGGTGGCTGGCAGCCAGGCTCCTCCACCACCCACTCCTGTCTGCACCTCCTGGGGCCTTTCCTCAGCAACAGGTGGGTGCTGCTCCCTTCCAAGCCCCATGCCTTGTGTTTCTCCCAGAACAAGGGCCCAAAAAGTGTTCCTTCCCCCTTTGGAGCTTTGACTCCAGTTGGCAAAGGCACTACAGCATCTCAGGTCAGTAGATGTGTTACCAGCCAGCTGTGTGACCTTTGGCAAGCCATAGGACCTCCCTGAATTCAATTTCCTCCCTCTTAATGAAAAGGACTTGCATTGGGGTACAGCTCCGTAGCGGAGTGCTTGCCTACAGTGTTCAAGGCTGCAGTTCAAACTCGAGTCAGGGGGATGCTGAGGCCTCAGGTGGCTCCGTGACTCTGATTTCGTACCTTGTTCTCATATCCTGGGTGCTCAGCCTTCTTCCTTTCTTTCCATGAAGTATCTGACTTCACCTTAAACTCTGCACACACACTGGCCTGGCTTGGATGGACTCACTATATAATCCAGGCTGGCCTTGAACTTCCATCAATCCTCCTGCCTCAACCTTCCGAGGGATTTCATGCGTGTACCATTATGCCAAGCAAGGTACACTCTTGACCGTGTCTCTGCAGCTGCCTCCTTCACCCCAGCGCACCCCAGCTGCCTGTTTCAATCTACCACCCAGCTCCCCATCTACTCTCATACATGTGGGTGCACGCGCACATGTGCGTGCACACACACACACACACACACACACACATACACCAACCCTCCCATACACTCAACACACAGCCCTGACCTCTCGGCTCCAGTAACTGTTGCACACTCGAAGGGCTCTGGAGAAACTTGAATTCCCATCCACAACCTCCCGGAAGTGGCAGCTGCTGTTCCTGAAATGCAAGGAGTAGAGGAGAGGGGACTGAAGCCTTTTAATTCTCAGTCCTCATGTCAGACACCAGCATCCAGGAGCCTGGCTGCTCTGTCCATGTGGTGGTGTGGTCAGGCCACCCGAGCAGCAGGTCCTGGGCCAGCGGGGCTTTGGAAAGTCTCTTCCCACCCTTAGACCAAACATCTAAAACCACAGTCTAGGCTGGCCAGATAGTTCAGCAGACTAAAGTGCCTGCTTAGGCAGAGCGCATCGGCCAGAGTTTGATCCCCAGCATGCTGTGCCAGTCCTGCCCCCAGGGCATGCTGGGATGGTGACTAAGACTGGGTGTAGTGGCCCGTGCCTGTAGTCCCAGTGCTTGGGAGGCTGAAAACAAGTTTCTGAGTTTCGTCTCTTTCTCCCCATTTTGTCTCTCCTTACTTTTCTCTTTGTATTATTCAAGGATATATGACCCAAAAAGGTCTGTTCATTTTCAGTACAGAAGCAATTTTTTAAAATACATTTTCAATCTGAGATTGACTAAATTTATAGATCTATGAATCTATGAATTTTGGTAATATGGGTTTCCTCCTCCCCTTCGTATGAATGTTTCACTGTGTTGCCCAGCTTGGTCTCAGACTCCTGAGCTCAAGTAAGTGATCCTCCTGCCTCAGCCTCCAGAATAGCTGGGACCAGCATACTCAGTAAATGACATTATTATTATTATTATTATTATTATTATTATTATTATTGACAAGGTCTCACCATGTTCACCTAGGCACACCTTAAGTTCCTGGTCTAAGCTACCCTCCTGTCTCAGCCTGCTGAGTAGCTGGGACTAGGCACCCAGCTATGCAGATACACTCTAAAGGATTAACAAAGTTTTCTTTAGAAACTTATTTTCTGTGGATAACTCAGCTGGCTATGATTTCTTGGCCATCATCAGGCAAACTCAGAGATCATTCTAGAGTAAGCAAGTCTAATCTATGAATTGCTTTAAATTAGACTGCAAGGACCAGTCAAATAGCTCAGATGATTAAAGCACCTGCAAGCAGGCGCAGGGGAGGGGGTTCAATCCCCAGGCCTGCATGCCAGCCCTGTCCCCAGAGTGTGCTGAGACAGCAATTGAGACTGGGTGTGGTGACACATGCCTGTAATCCCAGCTTTTGGGAGGCTATAAACAGGCAGATCACTATGAGTCTGATCTAGTAGTAAGACCCTGAACACCCTGTAGACCCTTCCCTAAAATAATAATAAATAAATGAATAAACAAATAAATTAGAATGCACTTGCAAAAAAAGTACAATAAACCAATGTTTTATTCGGGTACATTTACTTAAATATGCATATCTTTATTTTAAAGTTCCTTTTGTATACAAAAGACTGCATACATTTTTTAAAAATATATTTTAGTACAGGGTTACAGGGTCTCACTAGGGTCTACACAGATCCGAATCGTAGTGACCCTCCTGTTCGTAGCAGCCGAGCTTTCTGGCAGGCCTTGCACACATTTTCAAAACTCCTCCCTAAAACTTGTAAATCCCGGGCCCTGTGCTTACAGTTAAAACTGCCCCTGAGACTCAGGCTGGGGTCTTTATGACCTCTCTGAATTTCTTTATGACCTCTCTGAATTTCAGCAACTCTGCTCTTAATGGAGAATAAATGAGCCCACCGCAATCAAACCACAGTGATCCTAGTTTAGGACAGGGTTTCTCCATCCGTCTACACTCCCTGCTGCATAGTCCTACAGGAATGGGAACCCTCAGACTGGCAGTCATGGGTTGAGATAGCAGGTCTTCCTCCCCTGAGACCCAGGCCACCCAAACACACACTCGAGTCCCTGCACACCTCATATACACTCCGGGGGGCACCATGGTGGAGAAGAACTGCTCTGAGGCCACCACAAACTCTGGGGAGACACTGGGGTCCAGGAACGGGCGGTACCCTGGGGGCAGGGAAAGAGGACACGGGGGTCACCACACCCACAACCCCCAACGCCCACCAAGCCTCTCTTCTCCCTCCAGGTCCTCACCTCCATACTCTGGCGGTGTCTTCCCCACAAAGCTGGGCAGCCACTCATACATGGCGATGCTCTGCGGGTCACAGAGGGGTCAAGGGAGCAGGGGGCGGAGGGGGCGGAGCCGGCTGGGCAAGGGGGAGATGGGGTGCGTGGGAGAGGAACCGCACCCAGGAATTGGAGGTACCCCGGGAACCAGAGGGTGGAGTGGGGCGGGGTTCTCGAGTAAGCAGCTGAGGGCCTCGGGATCTCGCGCACGCGGCACGTGGGCTTTGCCTGAGAGTGGCTCCGCGGAGCTCCCACCCCCAGGGGCTCCAGTCCTCGCGGTGGGGGGAAGGGAGGCTGCGGGTGTGCAGACCTGGTAGGTGGCGACCACCCTCTTGCGCGCGTGCTGGAACAGCTCCTCGTCACCCCAGCGCGGGTGCTCCCGGGCCAGCCTGTCCGCCCACCAGTTGTGGAAGCGGAACCACAGCAGGCCCAGCGCCTGCACGAAGGGGTCGCGGTTCCCGCGCTCGGCCCCGAAGGCTGCGGGACGGGACGGGATGCGACGCGGGGTCGGTGAGCGGAGGTGACAGGCCCGCGGGGTCGCCCGTACCTCCCAGTCCCTGCGCCTGTCCCCTCGCCGTCCCTGCTGCCCCCGACCGGCCTCGCCGGCGTCCCGCACCGTACAGCCCCTGGAGCCCGGCCTGGCCCGTGGCGGGGTCCGGCGCAGTCCACACGAGCAGAGCGTCCTGCGGGCCGCGCGGAAAGGCGGGGTCGCGCCCGGACGCCAGCCGCCCCCCGGAGAAGCTGCGGAGCGCGTCGCTCCATGCGTGCGCCGACCCGTAGATGGCGCTGCCGTCCAGCCAGCCGGTCACCTGGTTGGTCTGGGAACACGCCCGGGTCAGGCAGCGGGAATCCCCGGCTCGGCCCCGTCTGGCCCCACGCTGCCCGCCCTGCCCGGCCTCACCAGGTCTCGGGGGTTGCTGGGGCTCCGTCCGGTCTTGCGGTCCCAGCGGCTCCTCTGGAAGGGCAGCACGACGTCGCCGCGGCCCTCGGGGTCGAACACGGGGTCTCCGGGTGGGATGTGGATGTTGAGGAACTCGGCGGGGCAGCCGGGGGTGTCGATGCTCACCACGTCCGAGAGCACGTGGTAGCCTGGGGACCGGGGGACGGCGCTAGGCCACCCGAAGGCATCCTGCCCTGCCCTGTCAGAGCCCAGCCCGCCCTTAGTCCCCAGGCTCAAGAGTCATCCTGGCCAGAACCCTTCCTGCGCTAATCCCAGGACCCCCTGGGACAGGAGCGCCCCTGGAGGCGGCAGCCTGACAGTTTTCAACCCTGCTTCTACCCCACGCTGCCCCACCACCCATCTCCAACCCTGCCTAGCACTGGGAAGGGTGCAGCTGACCCCTGCCTCTCCCGGGGCCCCAGCACCAGACAGAGGGCCTCACCGAAGAAGACGCCCAAAACCGTGCGGTTCCGCAGGGAGGCCTGGCCAGCGGTGCCCCGCAGGGCGGTGTTGCTGAGCTCCCTGGGGTTGGGCAGGTGGGGTTCACCCAGGGGCTGGTATACCCCATCGGCGTAGTTGGCTGGGACCAGGCGCCGCAGGCGAGAGCCTGGCATAGGAGAGGTGAGGGGCAGAACAATGATGAATCATTAGGGAGCAAGGAAGGAATTTATTTTACTGGGTAGAGAACCCAGGACTTCCACACTCTGCACTACACCTCCATCCCTTTTCATTTTTTAAGTTTTGAGATAGTCACTAAACTGCTGAATTGCCTACACTGGGTTTGCATTTGCAATTCTCCTGCCTCAGCCTGCCAGAGTGCTAGGATTATAGGCCTGTGCCACCATGCCTGGTTCAGGTGCATCTTGCCTCATTTCTTCCATACTTCCTGCTATACTGTGGGTCCTAAAACTTTGGAAGTGTGGAGCTTCTGCTCCATCACCAGCCCTCCCCCTGCAGGGGCAGGTACCATCCTAACTCTGGGGCTCTGTCCCCATTCAGCTGTCACCTACCTTTGCTGCCCCAACTGTGCTCCTTGAGGTTGTTGTACCACCCATCATATCGCTGCACCTCCCACGAAATGGGGCTCAGGGCTCCTGGGTATGAAGAGGAAAGTTGGTGTGTGAGGAGCTTGTAGGGACTGCACCTGAGCCTTGTGCTTGGGGACCAAGTGGCACAGGGGGAGAAACAGGGAAGACTCACAGCCAGGACATAGTGCCTAGTGACAAATGGCCCCCAAGAGGAGGATGGTACCCAGAAGGCAGGGGAAAGGAATCTTGGGGGTACGGCAGCACAGAAACCATGCCCAACCCTACGATGCCACACACAGCAAGAGCCTGCCACACCCCGTACCTGGGTAGGACAAGTCATTCTGGGCAGGGCAGTGCGATTCAGACCTGGCCCTCCCTCTCCTGCTGCCCGGGGCAGGGGTGCGGTTCTGCTGTGCTGGTCCTTTTCCCAGTTTCCCGGGGTGGACCAGAGACTGGACTAGTCATGTGTATGGCCTGGCCCTCCCCCCCTCCCATGTTTTCCTATGACATTCTTGCTGTTGATTCTATTGTGTTCTGCAAAAGCTAGGGTTGAGGAAGGAGCACCTGAGCAGGGAGGGTGAGGGGGGACACTTTGGAAGGGAACAGAGGAGAAGGTCCAAAGTCAGGGAAGGTGGGGTTCATTCTGCTCAGGAGATCAGTTGACCAGCCTGATCGGTTGACCAGCCTGACCCAAACTAGATGTGTCCCTCTCCCTCCCCTCAGAGTGCAGAAGGAAAAGGACTCTTAGAAGAAGACCCATTCCCGATTGTCCTCAAAGGACCACCCCCCCACACCCCTGCATGCACACCCAGTTCCTGATGTTTGAATAAAGAACCTGGCCAAGGACCTAGGTCTTGGGACAGAACTAGGACAACCATGTACATGATCACTATGACAAGCTGGTTGAAGAACCTGGAGGGGACCTCTGGGGCAGTATACAGGGCGAGGACTGGTTAGAGAAAAGAGACCAGGGCTGGGAGCAAAGGAAACCCAAGGCCAGGGAAAGGAGAGGCCCAGGAGGAATGACTGTGTGTGATCAGGGAGGGCTATGGGGACAAGGTCACCGTCCTGTGATCACCCCCGGCCAGCTGGATCATTCTGCAGTGTTCTGCTGCTTCCTGTTTTTGTCTCTCATCACTAATGACCAAGGACTTCCTCTTTTTAACCTAATTTGTGGTACCTTAAACCCACTTCCCTCCTCAGTGGCCCAGGCTACAGACAGTGGCCTCTGAGTATAGGGAGAGATTGCCTGAAGACAGCAAGGTGAGACTCAGCGTCCAGTGGTTGGGGGCTAGATCACACTGTATGAAAACAAGGGTGATTCCCTCTCAACTTTGGGAATCTGATTAAGGCTAATCGGTCTTTTCCTGTGGTAAGCCAGGAAGCCTTTATGAAAAGGGAGAAGACAGGAGAGAGAAACATCCCCCCCAAAACTGGAAAGAATGAAATGGGAAATGTTGATGTAATCGTTCCTCCACTCAGGCTCCCTAACTCGGCGTCTTTGGCAATAACTTTCATTCCATGATCCATCCATGTATATCCAACATGAGCGTCATGGGCAGGGCTGTGACACAGCTGCTGTCCTTAGCGAAGCCCAGAGGATGCTGGTTTCCTGGTCTAGCCACACTTCCTCTCCAGCCTGTACTTACCCACAGGCATCCATGGCCCAACCAGGAGAGGCCACATTAGTGCCAGCGCCAGGTGGAAACCCATGAAGAGAAAGTAGCTAGCGGCTCAGGTGTTGGAATCCCGCAAACGAGACACCTAGGAAAGAGGACAGAAAATAGCCACCAGCCATTCAGGAGAATCAGGCTAAGGCCCCTGCGGGTCACTGTGAATCCAGGGTTGGGTGGGTCAAGACCAGAGTGAGCAGAGTAGCACATGGGATTCACTCCCTTCCAAGATCCACTGATTCCCTCCACAAATACTTGAAGGGTGCCCACTAGGTACTTGAGGCGCCAGGGCTGGATGAACAAACAGAAGAAAAGCTTGCTTCAGATCGGGTGGACAGCCTTGCTTTGACAGGGCTGCCTGGAGACGAGGCCATTAGGCAAGCCACTTAGCTGATGAGACCTGGACTGTTTACCTGCCAGCATGGTTTCCAGAATCACATGTGAGAATGAGGTTTAATTCAGGGGACAAAAGAAAAAGGATGGGTGTTGCGCACACGTGACAACCAGAAAGGAGGCTGGAGATCATCCTCTGCGCAGACTCCAGAGGGCTGCTGGCCAGATACTCATGTTTTAGGGCTGGCTTTGTGCACTCCCTCCCAACCCAGAAACTAATCCAGGAAAACAGAGGTGTCAGGCAGCTCAGGGAACTCCTGATCTCCACTCTGCAGGGCTTCAGGACAGTGGCCCCAGGAAGGGATGTCATCACTACTTCTCACCTCCTATTAAATACATGTTAAAAGCCTACATCCTGCTGGACTTGTACCTGGTCCGCCCTTCGCAGTCTTTTGGTTGCTGGCTTTGGACAATTTGCACACAGCTGAAGTGACCACAGTGATCCTTCCCCTCCCCCATTGTCATCCCTTCCACAATCCAGGCCCCAAACCCAAGTGTACCATTCCTGCACTACAGGCATGGAATGGGCCATCAGGATAGACTGGGGGACACTGCAGAGGAGATGGGATGACTTTAGTCGCCCTTTGGGGTTAAGTGCCCTTGTATCGATTTGCCAGGCAACAACGGGGAGCGTAACTTCCCCAAAACTTTGAAAGGAAGTCTCCACCCTGGGCAGGGCAGGAAGCCCCAGGTCTTGTCAGAGTAGCAGGTCTCCCCACGTGGCCCCCTTTTCCAGCCTAAAGTCCTAGATCCTGACCCAGAGCTGGGGGTCAGGGGAAGCCCAGCTAAAGCTATAGGGATTCCAACCTGTTCCGGGGTGGGCCCGGGGTACATCCTGCATCCCCAGTGCCAGAGTTCCTCCCTGGCATGCCTGCTTTCTGGGAGGAGATCCCCCTAGACTTAGGAGATGAGATCTCCCCCTTTACCATGATCGGCAGCCCTCAGTCTCCCCAAACTGTGGTGGAGCCCAGGACAGGCGCCAGCAGGCTCCATTTTAGCCATAGGATAAGGTTGGAAGCTCTCCCTCAAAACCTGGCCATGGTGGGGTTCTCTCCCTGGCTGCCTATGTTAAGGGCTCTCCCCACCAGCACCCAGCCCTCCAGGGTCTGACCTTGGTTGCCGCCTTTGTTCCCAGGTTGCAGACCGGCTCCTGAATGGGCTCCGGAGCCCAAACGTGTCGGGCCGGGCCGGGCCGCCTCTCTAGCTCGAGTGGTGCGGGTGGGGCTTGGGAGTGGAGTGAGGCGGGGCAGGCAGGGCTGGAGGCGGGACTGGGGAACAGGCTGGGTTGGAGGTTTGTGGCCACCCAGCTGGCAGAAGGGGCGCCCAGGGTCCGCTGCAGGTCCCTGCCGTGGAGGGAAGGGGCGCTAGAGGTGCGGCGGTGTGGGCTCCCGGGCCAGGGTGGGGTGTCCTTTACTGCCGAGGGTTTAGCTACTGCGGCCTCGTGGGCGGAGCGAAGGGCGAGTCCGCCTGGACAGGTCGGACAGGCGCGATCCTCTCCACCCCGTCGGGTCTGCTGGCCCGCGCTCTGCGACCAGGAGTCAGCCAGGCCAGGGGTCATAGCAGGGGCCGTCCGTGGGAGCCCCTCCTCTAGATTTCTTAGTGGAGTCTCAGGAGTTACCGCTCTGCGAGCTCCGCGGGTGGGACTGGACCTACGGGTTTGCATAGGGTTGGCCTGGGTGCTTGGCTCAGGGTAAGGGGGTCAGAGATCAGGGGTCTGAGGGTTGCGGGGCCACACAACAGCGCGGTCCGTGCGTCCCGAGCCACCCTGTCCGGGGCAGCGTGGGGCGCAGAGCACCCCAGACTCGGTTAGTCCGGCCCCAACCTGGTCCTCCGTGGAGTGGGGAGAGGAAAGAGCCGGGTGCTTGCGGGGTCTGACATCGCCATCCGGTCCCTCCGCCCTGCAGGATCGCGGCGTGGGAGCGAGGTGCCCAGGCAGAGGCCAGCACCGCGGCCGCCGCCGCAGACTCACGGTTTGAGAGACCAGAAGGTAGGGAACCGGGCCAGGGCTGGGCGAGGGCTGAGGCTGCTGACGGTCGGGTCGGTCGGGGTGATCAGCCTGAGTTAGCGGGAGGCCTCTGGCACTGTCCTCGCTGCGACCCTTAAGGGTGCACTCCTTGGGTCTGCCCGGCGCTGATTCACACTCCAGAGTTCTGAAAGGACAAGTTGGCTGAGAAATGAAGGCAAGGAGAAGCTCAGAGATCCCAAAAGTCACAGAGCTCCCAGCCCCTGATTCCTCAGCCCCTACTAAATGGATCTAGGTAACTTGGACCACAGCGCTCTCTGCTCCAAAGCTGCTGAGCACATCCTGTCCCAACATATTTTTAAATCTTGTTCTTTCTCCACTTAAGTGGTCTACCCAGCACACTCTATCAGGAAGCTAAATCCCCAGCGGTTTTTAGTTATTGAATAGTTTTAATTTGAGACAGAGTCTCAATAAATTGCCCAGGGAAGAAGGCCTCAGGTTTTCCACCCAACTGCCTCAGTCTCTCTCTGTGCTGGGATTTCAGGTGTGCTCCACTGTGCCTGGCCAGAGCTGTAAACTTTTATTATTTTTGTTTACTGAGACAGGGTCTTACTATGTAGTCCAGGCTGTGCTTGAACTCATTGTGTAGTCCAGACTGGCCTCAAATTCACAACTATCCTCCTGCCTCAACCTCCCAAATGCTAGGATTACAGACATGCTCCTAGGAACTGTAAACATTTGATAGGATCTACCCTAAACATTTGATAGGATGAGAGGAATAAATCGTCTCATTCCAGTAGCAGGCATCACCCAGAAGAGCCCCAGGTGACTGCAGGCCTGTCACTCGTGCCTTTTCCTAAGGATTTAGCAGTCCTGTATTATTCCCGGAAGAGGGATGAGTTAGGCAGGAAGTCCTCAGGAAAAAGGTGTGTCCCATGGGCTGCAGGGGAGGCCACCAGCCACCAATAGTACATGGCTCTCAGAGAGGCAGACCGGAGCTTGCACTAGGCTGAATTTTCTTCACACCATCTTAGACCACCTCAGATAAAGCAGGGAAAAGGAATCCCAAGCTGTGGGAGTAGGCCCATCCCAATGAGAAACCACCACAGTTGCATAGGAGGGCTTCCCTGGAGCAACACAGCTGGCTGAGCACAGTGGTCCGTGTCTCTGTTTCAGCTTTCGGCGCCTGTATCACCAGTGGTGGCGGTGTGCTGGGGCTCCAGTGAGTGGAGTGAACACCAGAGTTTTGTCAGATTAGAACCCACGGGGCTGGGGAGATGGCTCAGTAGCATAAGCACTTGCTTGGCAAATGCAAGGGCCTGAGTTCAATCCCCAGTTCCGCCAAAAAAAAAAAAAAAAAAAAAAATTAGAACCCATTCTGCTATCCGCCTTACTTGTTAAGCCAGGGAGGAAACTGGCTCCAGGGAGACAGGAGCTTTGTAAAAAAAAACAAAAATAGGAGGTCCCGGATGAGGGCAGTGCATCGCAGGCTGAGCTGCTCTCCAGGCAGAGACTAGTCACTTCATAATGAGCAGCACATTAGGAGTGAGGTTGTGAAAAGTTACCTTCAAAAAAAGAGGCAATGTAGATTAAGAAAATTCTAACCCATGAGAGCGAACCAGAGCAATTAGGGCAGAGTTTATTCACCAATTGGTTTTTTTTTTTTTTTTTTTTTTTTTGTTCTAGCCATCTTTAATAAATATTTTGGAGAGTGGAAATATGTTAGCCATGTCCTTCTGTATATAAGATACAGAAAATGTTTTGTTAGGATTTCTTTGAAGCATATTAATAGAGAAGCCAGTCTTGTAAAACATTGTTATAACCTCTCATGAAGATAAATGCAGGAATAATATTTTATGTGATCCTGACCCAAAAAAAACCTTATCAAATTATTATTTGTTTACATTTCAAATATTTGTTTTTGAAATTCTAACATATGATAAGGTTATTATTTATAAGCTTACTTCATCTGCCTATCTCATTAACCAAGGTATTCTACATTTTATAGCCCTTTCACCTAGAGCCTTTAAAAAAATATATAGTATTTTGGGTGTCATAAATAAAAATAAACTCTTAATCCAATAAACATCTGCTTTTAAGTAAATGTCATTATCACATATCTTTCAAAATTATGCACAAATTCTTAGTTACTTGTCTCCAGCTAGGGTTGAAATGTATGTTTCAGATTCGCTTAAACATGAACGTTCTTGCTTGTGTCTTAGCTAGTTTTGGATACTCCATCTATTGGAAGTGGCTGTGTAGAAATTTTTTTTGGAATCACTGGAAGTTGAGGTGACTAGTGGAATACTAAGGATCAGAATCTTGTTGGGGTCCCTCCGTTCATGTTGAAGGAGGTTATTATAGAAGGCAGAGCTCCCTCTTGCGACAGAAATCAGGAGCAGCCACTGGTGGAGAAAATTCATTCGTATTCATTTGACCCAGAGTCTGGATGCACCTACAGCTAGCCAGGGATGCAAAAAGCGGAGAGATGAAATGTTTGCCCTCCAGGAAATTAGAGTCTAACAATGCGGCAGTGTTCACCAATTAGGGTACAGCATAATTGCTGTGATCTTGTAGATACGCTCAAAACACAGTTAGAGCAGGGAACTTCTGCCCTGGACTGGAGGCGTCGGAGGAGAGCCACAGACAAAGCAAAACAAGCCGAGACCTGAAGTGAGAAGAGGCATTTGCCAAGGGGTGGGAGCATTCCAGGCAGAGGAGGTAACGTACACAGAGGCTTGAGGAAGGCCTGATGGGGCGCGTCAGCTCAGGGAGCGTCCAGCGTGGCTCAAGGTTAGGCCGTGAGTGGAGGCGGAGATGGAGGAACAGGAAAGGTCGCGAAGCACTTATAGTTGACCCTAAGAAGATTAGATCTTAGCCAGGGCAGACAAGGGAAGTGATTATATTTAGTTATGAGAAAACGTATGCTGGTGCCAGGCAAGAGAGGATGAGCCTGAGCCAGGGCATAGGAGGATGAGCCTGAGCCAGGGCAGAGGATGTTGGGAAGGAAATGTGTGAATAATTTCAAGAAATACTTAAGAGATGCTGGGCGTGGTGGTGCACACTTGTAATCCTGGCACTGAGAGGCTGAGGCAGGAGGATCCTTATGGGTTTGAGACCAGCCTGGTCTACAGAATGAGCTCAAGGCCAGCCCAAACTGCATAGCTAGACCTTGTCTCAAAGAGGAGAGAGAGAGAGAGAGAGAGAGAGAGAGAGAGAGAGAGAGAGAGAGAAAATTGTCCTTTTCACTCCAGTGCTTAAGAACAGCATCATCAGACTAAATTACAGAACTGTGATTGTTGATTCAGAGATGCTTTGTTGTTGTTGTTGTTTTTTTTTTAAATGATGTCTACAAACTTGAGGTGTGTCTTACCAACAATGGCCGTCATGGTTTAATTGCCAGTGCATTTTTCCCCCTTTTATTTTGTGGCACTCACAATAATAGGCGTGTCTCGTGACCAAGTTCTCTCTGAGATCTAACTAAACACAGTAAGTTCCAGTGACATTGAACAATATCTTATCTCCAAAGGGACAGACTAGAGTTGAAGCTCTGAATTTAGAAGGAGGACAGAGCAGTCCAAAGCGAGGGTTTGAGGTGAAATCAGGCCAGGATATTTGAGTAGAGATGGAGGAACAGAAGAACATGTGGCCCAGCCTCCAGCCTGGTGGAGGCTGGGTGACCCTGCAGTGATTATTCAAGTGAACTCAAGTTTGATCATTCTGGAGTCCCCAGAACAGGAGCTAAGGCATCTGAGAAAGCTGGACAGACCAATGTGGGCCGCGGCAGGCTGGGAATCTGTCCTTTGGAGATATAGCTGGACCCTGCAATTACCAGAGCTCTTTGGCCTTTGTTCCTTGGGGGGGTGAGGAAAAAGCCAATCTTTTTCTAATCTGTACCTTCCCCTACCCTCAGGCCTTCACTGGATAGTAAATCCAGCTCTTTTTATGTCCTGTGATCTATCTGCTTGCCCATGAGGCCTGAGGGAAAGAGAAGAGAGAGTTATATTTCTCAGGACAATCTGGGAAGAAATAGAGTCCTCGAGGGCATAGACAGCACTAATACAGAGGGCTGCAGGTCAGAAGGGCACTCAGGCAGCAGAGTCAGAGTCGGATTGACAGGACCCTAATTCGGTCAAGCCAGAGACAGAGGGATGGCTGAGGGTCCTGAGGGAGAATTCTGGAAAGCCATTAAAGGGAAAGCTCCAGAGATGAGGGCCTGCATCTCCAGCACCATCTCCAGCGCCTGATAGATACAGGACACTTGACCCACTCCGTGTCATTGTACAGCACCGGCTCCACGCACTGCCACCACCATGGCTGCTCTTGGACACACGTTCCCCTTCTATGCCGGCCCCAAGCCAACGTTCCCCATGGACACCACCTTGGTCGTCATCATCACCATTTTTCTGACTGCCTTAGTCACCTTTATCATCATCCTGCCTGGCATTCGGGGCAAGACGGTAAGAAACAAAGCCAGCCCTGAAGACCCCCTCCTGAGAGGGACCTCAGGCTGAGAGTGAGGGATCCAGACCCTGTCTATAAAGAGGTTCAGGGAAGAGACCCTGGCAGATGGCTCCCCTCTCCTGGATTGAGTCGACAGGTAATTGCTGAGCACCTGTTAGGCCCAGACACCCCATCACCACTGACCAAGTGGTCTTGGGGGGGGGGTACAATGCCTGCCCCTGCCCCAAGCATGGAAGAAGGGAGGTGGACCCGGATGGAGGGAGCTGCTGCCTAACCCCCACCCTGTGCCCCAGAGGCTCTTCTGGCTGCTGCGTGTGGTGACCAGCTTATTCATCGGGGCTGTGATCCTGGGTGAGTTCTGGCCTCTGCAATGGAGCAGCAGCTGCCTTTCTCCTCGTTTCCTGTGTGGTCCCCACTTCCTGGTGGCTCTCAGACCCTACTTGGAGAGTGCTGCTGCCTGGGGCCACTGCCTGGGGAAACGTGGGATGCATGTCCATGGCCCTCGGGACATTTTTATTTTGGGCCTAATGACTGCTGGCAGAAGGTCCCTGGGACAGGAGTGGGGCAAAGGAAGAGGGTTGCCTAGTTGGCTTTGGTGGTTGGGCACATCAGGGAGACTGAGTGTCCATGCTGAACGAAGCTGGGTCTGCCTGTCATGGGTTACTGTAGTTTCCTCCCCAGATGCCTAGTGATGGTCCCTAAGTGTGTATGTGGGGGCCGCAGGTATGAGCAAAGGAGATCTCAGAGTCTGACCCGTTTGTTCCCCCACATCCACGGTCAGCAGGCCTCCTAGGAGCCAGGCCATGGCTGCTTATGGACAGCAGTGATGGCTGGTCCAGGCATGCGACCTTGTAGCTCTTTGACTACCCTGGCAGCCCTTAGCCCTCCCTGAGTTCCCATGTGTTCAACTCCCCAACCCCAGCCGTGAATTTCAGCTCTAAGTGGTCAGTGGGCCAGGTCAGCGCCAACACCACCTACAAAGCCTTCAGCCCTGAGCGGATCAGCGCAGACGTGGGGCTGCAGATTGGGCTGGGAGGAGTCAACATCACGCTCACTGGTGAGGGGGCTCCAGCTTGGGTGGGAGAGGGCCCTGCTGTTTAGGGGATCCGTTTTGACAGGGTCCAAAAGGGTGCAGTGTGCCTAGCCCTGAGGTTAGAAGCATCTGTGGGTGTTGGGGTCTCCTTCAGTTTAGGTCAGGGTGGGTGGCCCCGCTCAGGCATATGCCTGCTGCGGCCCCTGAGTCCCTACCAAGTGCAGCCACCTGCTCCTGCAGGGACCCCAGTGCAGCAGCTGAATGAAACCATCAATTACAATGAGGAGTTCCTGTGGCACCTAAGCAAGGACTATGCCGAGGAGTACATGAGCGCCCTGCAGAGGGGGCTGCCAGACCCTGTCCTCTACCTGGCCGAGAAGCTCGGCCCGAACAGCCCATGTGGCCTGCATGACCAGTACCGCCTGGCAGGACACTATGCCTCTGCCATGCTATGGTGAGTGGGAAGGGGAAGGAATGGAGGGTCTGGAGGACGTGGCTGTCCCAGATGGCATGGGGTGCCTGGTTGGCAGCCCGTGGCTGGAATCCCCACCTCACGTCACCGGTTGGCTCCAACCCCCTGCCTGGACCCTTCCAGCCTGGCCCGCAGGTGGAGGGCAGCCGGTCCTCATGGCCTCACTTCACAGGGTCGCCTTCCTTTGCTGGCTGCTGGCCAACGTGATGCTGTCCATGCCCGTGCTGCTGTATGGTGGCCACATGCTTTTGGCCACAGGCATCTTCCAGCTACTGGCACTGTTCTTCTTTTCAATGGTCACATCGCTCACATCACATTGTTCCCTGCGCCTGGGGGCAGTGGAGCTGCATACCCAGCACGGGCCTGCCTTCTGGACTACACTGGCCACAGGTGAGCCTGCCCAGGACCTCTGTGCCGGAGGGCTGGGGCCGGAGAGGGAGGAGCCAGGGCCTGGGTGTGGGCAGACTAAGGCTTCCCTTTCAGGGTGAGGTGCGGGGCCAGAGCAACGCTGAGCCCACACCTGCTGCCCGAGCCCACACCTGCTGCCCGCGCCCACACCTGCTGCC